>NW_027468718.1:11928984-11934329 GCF_046254945.1 Alosa pseudoharengus | reverse complement strand
CACACACAAGGACACACACACAGACACACACACAGACACACACAGTGTCCTGACACATCCAAGAATCCCCAGGTTTTTTTCCGTTTCCTCTGGCACCCCACTGAGTAAAGGGGGTAAAATCCATACACACCTTCACTGAGTGGTGACAGAAGGAGAGAGAGAGGGAGGGAGAGAGGGAGAGAGAGAGGGAGAGAGAGAGGGGTAAAGAAGGATAGAGTGGTAAGGGATATTGAGAGAGAGAGAGAGAGAAAATAAGGCATAGTGTGTGGTAAGGGACATTGAAATAGAGAGAGAGACCGACAGAGACAGAGAGAGAAAGAGAGAGAAAGAGAGAGCAAGAGAGAGAAAGAGAGAGAAAGAGAGAGAAAGAGAGAGAAAGAGAGAGAAAGAGAGAGCAAGAGAGAGAAAGAGAGAGCAAGAGAGAGCAAGAGAGAGAAAGTGGGGGATAGAGTGGTAGGGGAAGACTGAGAGGAAGGTGGGGAACTCCAGTAAAACTTATTTCCCAAATGGACCAAAATGATCCAAATTATTCTAACAGCCCCCCACATCAAAGCTGAACAGAGAGGAGCTCTGCAGAGAGTCTGCACTTTCTTCCTCTTCCTCTTCCTCTTCCTCCTCCTCCTCCTCTACCACTGCACTCATTCTCCTCCAAATAACTCTGAAGTGGGCTTTAGGAGTCGGGAGGGTGTGATGAGAGTTCAGGTGCTCCCTCAGGAGAGAGAGAGAGAGAGAGGGAGGGAGGGAGGGATAGAGGGAGAGAGAGGGGGATAGAGAGAGACGGAGGGAGAGGGAGCAGGAGGGAGAGAGGGAGAGAGAGGGAGAGGGAGAGAGAAGCACGGCAGCCACCACAAGGATAAGCCCACACCTTAATAAGCTTAATTAAAGAAATGAGGAGTTTTGCAAACTCATGGCTTTAATCTCCGGAGCTCCTAAACCCTGAACACAGGAGACCCAACTCCAGCTGAGTCACATGTCTGTAATCAGAAGGCACTGAGCAGCATCTCCCAGCCCCATCACTCACATCTTCAGCATCAACACAGGGGGGTGTGATTAGGAGAGGTGTGTGTGTGTGTGTGTGTGTGTGTGTGTGTGTGTGTGTGGCCACAGCTGCCTGCTGTGCCACATCAGTTTTTGCTGGGGCTCGTTAAGCTCGTTCAGCTCGTTAACTCATCAGCACTCTGATTGGACTGATCAGTGTTCTTATTTGCACTGAAAGGGAGGGGGAGGCTCACAGGTAAGAGTATGACAAGCTCCTGACACTGAGAACCATATCCATCCACACTCGGACATTACATACATTCACACCAATGGGTAAGATGAAACGTGAAACGCATTTATCATCAGATTTACCACAGAGGTCCCGAAATACAGAATTAATAGCCTCTCAGAATATAGTATTAGTTGTCTCAGGGGAATAAATGTGTACATTTCAGGCATCAATATTCTTTTATATTGCAACAGCTCATTATACAGACTTAAGAGAACACAGCTATCTCAATTGCAGTAGTGTGTGTTCATGTTTGTGGTTGTGTCTGTGTTTGTGCACAGCTATGTCTGTATGCATGTGTGTGTGTATGTCTGTCTGATTCAAAATTCAGGGAGGCTCTGGCGGTACACACAAACACCTTGATGTGTGAGATGAGTTCTGGGAACGCTTCCCTATTCTCCCCACAGACTGCACTGGGTGTCAGACAGGAACGTTTTGTTCAGATGTCTGACTGTTATGACATCAGATTGTATCAGCATGACAGTGCAAAACAGTCCTGGTATTAATCGGTTCCTTTTGCATAGAGATTCTTCCATTGTGATATAATTCTCCGAAAGTCAGTGGATTTTTCTTCTTTTTATGGGGTTATGTCAAGAGCACTTTCCTTTCTACTCTCCTCCCCTCCCCCCAACACACCAAATTTGACACCGGCTCTGTGTCAATGTCATCGTCTTCTAGACACGTCTATTTGTCGCCTGTTCCACATCTCCCTCCATCATTACTCATTCATCAAAGTGTGTTTTCCAACTGTGGCAGTGAAAGAAAGGGGGGGAGAGAGAGAGAGAGAGAGAGAACCTCAGAATTAATTTCTCGGGGGAGTTCAAAGTGCCTTTTTTAAACTGCGGGGATCAAACACCAGGCCTCTCTGTCTCTCAGCGGAGATGAGGCCTTGCAGCCCTGTCTGACTGACAACAGCGCTTTTAAAAAAAGGGAAATTCCCACACATTAAAACAAAGACACACATTATCATTCTCATCCGCACAAAGGACAAGAAAAAAAAAAAAATGTTCCGTCTGACACCAAACTGAAACTCGGGCCCAACTCCCTTAGCAAGTGAAAGCATCGACTTCAGAAACAGACCTGGACTGAATCGGCTATGAGCCAGACCTGAGGTTGTTACGGCGCGAGGTTACTGATATCATCCAGGCAACTTCAGGAGTAACCTCTGACCTACAAAATAGATAGTTTCTACTGTTACAAAAGCGCCGGGGTCTTTTGAGATCAGTTCCTTTAAGGTTAGCCATACCTAGAGGGCTGTGTTGCTACTGGCTTACTGAGGTGACTTCAGAGGGGTAACTTCAGATCTCTAGGTCACTGAATCAAAACACATTCTATTGTTTCAAAAGTGATGTGTTCTTTTAAGATCAAGACATCACATTATGCTATCTGAGTAAGCCAGTAACCTCGCTCCATAGCAGTACAGCGCAGATCTCTAGAAAAACACTACAGTTTCAAAAGTGACTTGTTGCTTTGAGATCAGTGGTAACTCCTGAAGTTAGCAGGATACGCTAGTAACCTCACTTCATAGCAGTCAACCCTCTGGCCATAAATCAGACGCGCCATCCTGCTGCTACAAGGGACATATGCACTAGCTAGCATATCATCACCTTCCGCCACCCAGGCCCCACTGAGGGAAGGAGCATTTCCTTGTGCCCTTAACAGGCTCATTTACATTAACACTAATTAACACAGCCAATGCATTATTGATGGTGTATATTTAACAGGAAGGATGGTGATAAGCGAGTAAGCTTTTGGGAAGGGTCGGAGATTGACCCGGGAGGGGGGTTGGGGGTACAAGAAAGGGGGGGGGGGATTAATATTTCTAACACAGCTGCGAAAATATCCACCATGCAATTATTTACAAATTGGGTCCGTCAGTCTTGCTTGATGGTTGCAGTGCTCTTGTAATTGGCCTGCATGCGAGGTGGTGCGCACACACACTTCAGTGAAATTACGTCGCTAATGCCTTAATTAGCGCTATTTTCCAGCAGGCAACATGAGAGACAGCCCGAGCATCTGAGCAGTGCAGCATTAGCTAAGCGACTTTAGCGGGTCCTTTCAGGAAGTGAGACTTCATTAGGCTCGTCCTTCTTTGCCCTTAAGGCGACGGAGGCTGTCTCCAGAATGCACGATTCGGCACACATGACAGGCCATTCAGAGAAACTGTGGTGAGCGTCCAGTTTTAATAAGACACCCAGCGATAGCGGTGTGTGAGAGAACAAAAATCTTTCATTTTAATGGCACAGAAGACTTTTGTTTAATGTCTTTTTAAGTGTGTGAGCGAATCCATGAAAACTATGGGGATTTTTTGATGAATATCAACCAATCAATGAGACTTACAGTCACATAGAGCATATCTCTCTCTAGAGATCAAGTAGACTCCCTTTTTGTGTGCATTAAATGTCCATTATCGATGCTGGGATTCTAGAAATCTCTGTCCCAATCGCCATGCTGTCATCAGTATGCAAGCGCCGTAGTCTTACAAGCAAATGAGCTGCTTTCTCTTGACTGATAACTTACGGCGTCGCTTTAATATTTCACCGCAGAGACATCAGTCATGTTATGAATCAAAAAGTGATTTGGACAGAGAAGACAGTGTGTGTGTGTAGGGAGGGGTGGCCTTGGAGAAAAGCCTGGGAGTTAGCTCTTGCATCTGGACCTCTGGCAATAGCAAACACGCGTGCGCACACACACACACACACACACACACACACACACACACACACACACACACACACACACACACACACACACACCAGTAGGCTTCTGATGCCAGGCCGTGCTGTTGCTTACTGAGGGCCCCCTGAAGAGCTGAATACAGTCCAGCTCCACCAGACCCAACTGTCTTTCAAGAGTGTGTGTCTGTGTGTGAGTGTGTTGTATGTGTGTGTGTGTGTGTTGTCTACGAACGAGAGCATGAGCTGCCAGACAACAAACTAATCCACCGGCTTTACATCTCCTCCTACACATAACACACACACATATACAACCCCCCCCCCCCCACACACACACACACACACACACACACACACACACAGAACTGCTTGTATTGCTGTTCATACAAGCAAGCAGAATAGCATGTCTCATTATGGTGCCTGCTGCCAGAGCCACTTGGCTCTCCTGTGCAAGTATGAGGGCTGTCAGCAGGACATAACATGCCAACACACACACACAGAACAGAAACAATAGCAGAAACTATGGAGGAGAGGGGTGGGCGGAGAGAGAGAGGGAGAGAGGGAGAGAAAGAAAGAGAAAGAGAGGGAGAGAGAGATTGTCAGAAACAAATCTACAATGAACACCTGAGGCCTCTGGATCACAACCATATGGATGATGTTGGTATCACTGTGTCTGAAAAGTGCTTGCGTCATCAATCAAATGACCATTGCTGACCTCTAGTGTCTTCTAAAAGCTAAATTAACAGTCAATATGCCACCCTCGGTGAAGGAAGTTATCCATCTGGATATATGAATGGGTCAACGGATATCAACAAGCTAATCACTCCATCACTGGCAGCTACAGCATGTGATCGGTACATATGGCTATGGGCATGTGGGTTGGGGATGGCACCACAGAACGCCTCATCTGGACTGGAGAAGGTGCGGGAGAAGTCTACCTGCCTACAGCCACTTGTTCTGAATGCTCATCTGGACTGAAGAAGGTGCGGGAGAAGTCTACCTGCCTACAGCCACTTGTTCTGAATGCTCATCTGGTGTGAGAGGAAGACATTAGATACAACAGATGATAGAAGAACACAAACAGGAAACAGGAAACTAGACCTGATGACAAAGTTATCCTAGTTGAACCTGTTCAAGATCAGGTATTCAGGTGAGGTCAGTTCAGTCTCGTCATAAAGTGCAGGCACATGTAGAGCAGTCAGTCTCGTCATAAAGTGCAGGCACATGTAGAGCGGTCAGTCTCGTCATAAAGCGCAGACAGAGCAGTCAGTCTCGTCATAAAGTGCAGGCACATGTAGAGCGGTCAGTCTCGTCATAAAGCGCAGACAGAGCAGTCAGTCTCGTCATAAAGCGCAGATACATGTAGAGCGGTCAGTGTCGTCATAAAGCGCCAGACACATGTA
>NW_027468718.1:11891484-11921484 GCF_046254945.1 Alosa pseudoharengus | reverse complement strand
CTCAACAGGGCGTTGAACACTCTAGCGTGCCTAAATGGCATGAAGAGATTTGTGCCCGTGCGCTTTGGTGTACTGGAAAAAGGGAAGAGACTGTAGGAGAGGAGAGGGGGAGGAGGGAAGGAGGAGAGGAGAAGCTCTGAAGCTATTGCACATGGAGGCTTGGCTCTCTGATAAACAGAGTGACATTTAAGAGAAAGAAGGAGGGAGAGAGAGGGGAGAGAGAGAGAGAGAGGGATGGAGAGAGCAACAGTAAAAGAGAGGGATAAGAGGAGCCGCATGAGAGATGGCTAAAGCGGATACAAGGAAGAGTAGAGAGAAAGAGAGAGAATGTAAAGAGAGCAGTGAGAAGCGAGAGAGATTCCTGGATCAACAGGAAACAATCACACTGGCACACAGTGACATTTGGAAGCGCCGTCACCACGGCAACCCCACCACCAACTCGGGAACGGGGCGAATTCCAAATCCTCCAGCAGCCAGGGGGATTTTGGGTAAATGTCTGTGCTTCCATGCCATGAGTCACCACAGTCTTTCCAAGAAAAAAATCCAATATGTGTGTGTGTGTGTGTGTCTTTTTGAGAGTGGGGGAGGGCTGAGACAGAGGGAGTGTGTGTGTGTGTGTGTGTGTGTGTGTGTCTCTCTCTCTCTCTCTCTGTGTCTGTGTGTGTGTGTGTGTGTGTGTGTGTGTGTGTGTGTGTGTGTGTGTGTGTGTGTGTGTCTCAATGTATCCCAAACAGCACTGCACTTCTGACGGATTATTCTGAAGAACCAATGGTGTACAAACCACCCACCAGATGATGGTGTGTCCAGGAATACCTCTTGGCCATCTGTGCTGCACTTCCAGTAGGAACACTGGCTCTACACTCCCTCATATGTGGGTTATGTTATATTGTCTGTGTTTATCTGAAACACTGGGTCTACACTCCCTCATATGTGGGTTATGTTATATTGTCTGTGTTTATCTGAAACACTGGGTCTACACTCCCTCATATGTGGGTTATGTTATATTGTCTGTGTTTATCTGAAACACTGGGTCTACACTCCCTCATATGTGGGTTATGTTATATTGTCTGTGTTTATCTGAAACACTGGGTCTACACTCCCTCAGACTGTATGTGGGTTAGATCCAGGGCTTTGAACCGGTTCAAGGAACGAAAACGAAAACCGGGAACTTTTTGTATTTTACAGGGAACAGGAACGAAACCGGAAACGTTATTATTTTTTATGTTCTGGAACAGGAACACTTATTTAAAAATAATGGTAACCGGTTAATACCGGTTTTATTTTGTTCCTCAAAGTTTTCGTTACCTAATTAACTAAAAAAAAAAGTAATTATTTTCCTGCGCAAGTTACCATGACGGCTGAGGTTCACTTCCTGTGTGACATCACATCAGAGGGGAACAGTATTTTTTTGTTCTAACCGGTTCGGGAACGTCAATTTATTGGTGGAACTCATAACCGGAAACGTTATAATTCCGTTTCTGTTCGGAACGAACCGATTGGGAAAAAAAATCGGTTCAAAGCCCTGGTTAGATCACTCTCTCAGGGATGTGGCGCCATTGGCCTAAACAAGTGCACTCTCACTCACACACACACACACACACACACACACACACACACACACACACACACACACACACACACACACACACACACACACACACACACGTATTACTTATGAGGCAATGTGAAAGCAATACAGACAGGCTGATGGCTGGTCTGTGTGTGTGTGTGTGTGTGTGTGTGTGTGTGTGTGTGTGTGTGTGTGTGTGTGTGGTACCCCTAGCCTTCAGAGATATTAATTAGTCTGTAAAAATCAAAAGCTCTTTGCGTATGATTGGGTGGCAGGGGCCTGGGGAAGGGGGGAAGGGGGGAAGGGGGGAAGGGGGGTAAAGCCTGATGTCTACACTGATTCAATTAGAGGCTGAGATGGCGCTGTGTTATTGAGTTAGGTCTCGCTGGCCAGCATGTCCATACCTCCCCCCAGGCATCCCAGCGCTTAAGTGGACACCAGCAGATTACCCAGGGGGCCGAGGGTGAGCAGCACTTCCTGGTTAATGGGAGGAGAGGGAGTGGAGGGCTGATGCAGAGCCTGGGCGCTTGGTGGAGTGGGCCGCTCACTCATCACTCAGTGGAAAAGGAGGACCTCAGCTCAGCCCTGCTTATTTAGAGGATCCACACCAGTGAGTGCTTTTACAGTGCGCTTTAAGGAAGTATACTTTACTAGAGTGTAGTATAGTATAGAATAGTGTAAGTAAAATATAGTATAGTACACTGTAGTATAGCAGAGCAGAGTAGAGTAGAGTGGAACAAATTTAGTACAGTACAGTACAGTACAGTACAGTACAGTATAGTATAGTATAGTATAGTACAGTATAGTATAGTATAGTATAGTATAGTAAATTGCATAGCACGTGTGTTTGTGGCAGGTTTGGTAGTAGGCCACAGTCTGCCATGCTGTAGCTGATGGGATTTTGGTTGAATTCTCGGTGCTGGACTTCATCTCTCCCAGAATCAGCTAGATCTTGTATGATGCTGGGCCAAACGCTGCTGAACAACCATATGTTGGATAGGTCTGTTTCAGATGGCCACGAGGACGTTTAGTCTGTGTGAACTCTACAGACACACACTCTGTACTGCAGTGACTGAGGGAGGGAGTGTCTGTGTCTGGTTTCTGAGTTTGTGTGGCTGTCTTTCATTCTCTGTGAAAAACACAGGAACACTGTGGCATTGCAGCCACATGGTCACACAGAGAAAAGTCCACTACTTGATTTGTAAAAGGCCTCTGGATATGGAAGCTTCTAGAAATGCACAACCAGATGGCAAATCAGAACAGAATGTGCTTCACTACCAAAAAAAAAAAAATTGGACACTGGAATGGACATTACCAACGCTCCAGAGAGGGATGGACAACTTGGACTCACCTTGTCTCTGTCCTCTACCAGGTCAGTGAGAATGTCATCAGGGTCCAGGATCCCCCCGTCACAGTACTCAACGTGGTGCGTCCGAACCAGGAAGTCCCCCTCCTAAAGGGGAAACACATACAGACGCAGAGCATTAGCCCAAACAATGGCACTTACAGGTAGATGTCACATAACATGAGAAGACAATTCAAAGCCAAAGCCACACACACACACACAGACAGACACAGACAAAGACCTCCCCCGCCCCCCCCACACACACACACACAAACACAAAGAGCCCACAGATAGACACAGATAGTGGCAGTTAAAAGGCACACAACAGGCAAAAGGTCAGAGCAGCCAACCAACGGTGCTTACACAACACAACACAACACATCACACCCCACCGCACCTCACATAGCACACAAAGAGAGATCTAGCCAACCGTTGCCACTTCCATGGCAGGCTACACAAAAGACTCATGCTTCTGTAGTTCCTCTGTGCCCTCCTAGTTCTCCCCATCACTTCACCTTTTAGAAAGCGCTACAACAAGCCACAACAAAGAGCTCTGTCTGAGAGGCCTGGCCTTCATGTGGCCCAGTCTGAGCTCTGTCTGAGAGGCCTGGCCTTCATGTGGCCCAGTAGGAAAACCTAGATAGGGAGAGGGACAGTTAAGATCCTCTATTCCCCCCAACAGGGTTCTGGTCTGTTCAGATCACACACACACACCCACACACCCACCCACACAGACACACACACAGACACACACACAGACACACACACACACACAGACACACACACACACTTTTAGATTCACACTTTTTTATTTAGTCGACACTCGTCTCAGGCCCTATCCCGTACTGATTTGGATGTTTATCAGAAGGAAGTGTGCTACCTGAGCTTGTTGCTGTTCACACTTTGCTGTACCAACAGGAACTCACAGTTGACTTTGTTGAGTCATGAAGTTGTCCCAATGCAAGCACTGAGCAGGAGCAGAATGTCCATCACACAGCCTGCGTCACTTTTTGGAATGGTGTGGGATTGACTGCTAGGAAAATAAAATGACCACCTGGACTTTCACACAAATAATCCTTTTAAGGTTTGCTATTACTTACTGACGACTTACTAGTCATCAAAATAATGACAGCTGTATGACAAATGGCCCTGCTGCTGCTGCTGCTGCTGCTGCTGCTGCTGCTGCTGTTGCTGCTGTTGCTGCTGTTGCTGTTGTTGCTGTTGTTGTTGCTGTTGTTGCTGTTGTTGTTGTTGATAATGTTGTTGATGTTGTTGTTGATGTTGTTGATGTTGATGATGTTGTTGTTGTTGTTCTGTTTATTTTCTCTATTGTTTTGCTCCTGTGTTTTGACGTGGTCACTCACGTCAGTCAGTGAGTCAGTGAGTCATGACTGCATGTCACTGCAGGGACCACAGTGGCTGGGGAGTGTGCTCATGAAGCCTCCCCCATGATGCAGCACTCCAGAGCAGCCTCCCTCCCTCCCTCCCTCCCACTGCCTGGGGAGGCACACTGGAACTGGTCACAGCTGCGTTATCAGCCCAACTGTAACACCGGTCAGTGGGGGAGGTCAGTACAGGCATCCAGACATCTCTCTTTTCCTTGCCGCAGAACAGAGCTCTGTTCAAGATGTCCGCCTGTTGAAGAGGAATTTCTGCCCATGTCTATGCATATAAGTGTCAAATGAAAACAAAAAAAACTATTAAAACTATTGAGTCAGCATATTAGATATCACTCCCACACCATTCCATTAGGTTGAGAGCAGTATCTAGGATTGCTCTGAAGGGGCCTTGAGCCACCCACAACACTCATACACGGTTTGTGGCGAAAGTCTTTCCAGGTTCTTTTCCCGCAAATTCAAGTACTCAACTCGGCAGGTTCTGAGACACAACAGCATAGGTTATTTCCAGGGTGTTTGATCATTTGCATCCATTTCCAGGAGCCCTCTGAAGGAGAAATTTTGGATTACTAACATTTTTTTATATTCTGTATATGCTTTCTATACATTCAATACTGTGCATCAACTTTGCTTTGTCTGTCATTTGCTCTCTCCATGTCATGATTTTCTAATAAAGGTCATGCGACCCCCTTTGTCACGAGTTAAGGGTATTCTGCCTGAGGCAGTAATATTAGGAATATCCCGACAGGAACTAGACTATGGCAAGAGAATGCTGAAGGATGTATATGTATTGTATTGACCAATTATCTACTTACTTGGAGTAGCCACATGACTTGCGTATGGTGCATGGATCACATGCTATGTCCAAGAAGTGTATATGTATTGTTGTATTTCTGCATGTATGAGGATTTTTGGAAAAGACCATTGTACTCATGTGATTTGTATTACCAATGTAATTAACATGTATAAGATGGGGCTTCGCCCTAGAGAACTTTGAGTAGTGTTACTGGAACATGATGTTGCTAGTGACCTGCTCCCGGTATCGTGAATAAACCTGCAGTGGTTCCTCACACCTGAGTGTTGCCTGGATATTTTTGACCACATTTTGGTGGCAGCGGTTGGGATACCTAACTCCGAGACGCGGCGGTGAAACCTGGAAGGCTTAGGACCCGAAAAGGCCTTACGGGAGATCTATTTTTGATTTTGGGACAATACCGTGGAAAAAAGGCAACATCGCCCGCGGGACCCATCCTTGCCGAAAGGGAGTCATCCTGTGTCTCGGATACGGTATTACCATATTGTGGTCACAGGCACCTAGGTGGTGAGTGGGAAGCAATTTTTTTCTACCGCTTTGTAGTTAAGAATTGGCTTGTGTGCCGGGGTGCCACCGAAGCAATCTGCTCTACTTGTAGGAAGGTAGAAAGGTTGGCTTGTGAGCACAGCCGAAGAGCAATCGATAAAGGATCTGCTAAGAGAAGCAATCGGTAGGATTGGCTTAAAGCGCTTGATACGGGGATTGGATTGGTTGAGAATATTGCTATTGTACTCTGATAGTTTGCTCTGTTTTAGGCGTGAGGTAATTTGGCTAATAAAAATATATTAAAGGGACACTGCTATGGGGACTAGTAATAGTAAAACTGTTAAATTGCCCAAAGGTATACATAATTATGGATGTTTAAAAAAATATGTATAAGAAATATGGACCTGAATGTGTAGATTAATGTTTATTGAATAAGTGGAGTAGATGGACTGAAGGAAAATTTCCTTTAGATGGTACGTTGAGTTTGGAAAGGTTAACTGAATGTAGGGCTAAGATGGAAAGGAAGGCTAGGCCTTTTAAGTATGATTTGTTTGATAAGTGGGAAAGAGAAGCGAGGTAAAGAGAGGAGAAGAGAAAAGTTATGGAACAGAAAGAGCAGGGCCAGAGAGAGAGAGAAGGTTTGTGCGGAGCTATGGACATTTCAACTGAAGTCTATGTGCAGACGAGTGAACCTGACAATCCAGCCCTTATAGTCCGTAAATCTCCACCACCATTCCCTTCAGCACCCCCTACACCACAGCTGGCTTTGGCTATTCCTGCCCCTAAGCCCCTGCAAGTATTCAGCTACTGAAGATTGGACTAAAATGGCTATTTCTCAGCTTACAACAGACTGCTAGAGAATTCTTGGGAAGAGTGGCTTCAGCAGTTAACAAACTTTGTGGAGGAAGGAGAGCAGGATTTAGGTGGACTGAAAGAAACGGTTGCTGGAATTGTGGAGACGTAGAACACATAGCGAGATATTGTCCGAAACAGGGTGATTGGAGACAAGACGGGGATAAATCACCACAACGACGCCCTCAGGGTCCGGTCTGGACACAGAATGGAAATTCTGAATAGGACAGGGAGGACTCTGAACAGGGGGCTCCGGGACCCCTCACCAACACTTCTGTATCACCCTATGAACTTTATCCACAACTGACTTTGAATGCTGCCGCACAACCTAAGCTAACTCTTTCTCTGAATGGTAATGATGTATCTTTTTTAGTTGATACAGAAGCGGATGTTAGCACACTTGGAAGGAAAGATAGTTGTAAGTTTTTAACATTAAAAAGCAATAGAGTTATATATGTAACAGGAGCTTCAGGTCAATCAGTGGCAGAACCAGTTTCTACCCCTTTAGTGGTTCAATATGAACATCAGACAGTAGAACATTCTTTTCTCTTGAGCAGTGTTTGCCCTGAAAATTTACTAGGCCGAGATCTAATGTGTAAATTAAATCTTACACTTTTTCTTTCTCCTGAAGGAGTAGGTCTAGAAGGGCCCATTTATCTGTATTGTCAGAGAGTTAACCCCACATGGATAGGATATGAGTGTAAAGACATTAGTTTAGCATTAAAATCTCCGATCTCGGTTCTAGAAAAGACAGAAACCCCTGAGCAATTTCAGTGTACAATCGCATGTTTTCAAGGCTCTCCAGATCAGCTGTATGTGAAAGAGTGGTACCAGATAGGAAATAGTATTGAGACTATTGATGTAGCCGGCGTATTGACCTCTAAAATCTACTCTGCAGTAGTAGTAGACCTGTCTCCAGGTCTGAAATATTTGTTTGCAAACCCAAATTCTTATCCACATGTTGCATTGGTGAAAGCCCAAGATAATTGGATTGATTTAGGGCTGTTTGTGAAAGCGTTTGTGAATGCTAAAGATTGGACAGTGGTCCGAGATACCCCAAATTTGTTTTATTCGCCATCACAAGATGCATATTTTTTCCACAAATGGTGTTCTTTGAAAGTTACTCCTGTGCAGAAAGAGCTCTCTGCATGTTTAACACCCTCATTAACCCAACCCAATGAATGGAGGGTTCTCTCTTTAAAAGAGAAAGCAGATCTGTTAGCCGCTGTTCCAGATAATCTCTGGGCAGCTGATAGTTATGACTTTGGGACTATCTACTGCTCAACCAAAAAAAAATATGCGCAAAAACATTGCATTACCCGTCGAAAGCCCAATATCCGTTGTCGAAAGAGGCTGAGCAGGGGATAGAGCCCGTATTCAAATCATTATTGGACAGGGGAGCTATTGTGCGTTGCAGTTCCTCCCCAGTTAACACACCAATTTTGCCCGTTAAGAAGTCTGATGGTACTTGGAGATTTGTGCAAGATTTAAGACTTGTTAATGACGCTATTCACCCGAGGCATCCTATTGTGCCAAATCCTTGCACAATTCTCTCTAGTCTGCCATCCACTGCGAAGTTTTATTCTGTAATTGATATTAAAAATGCGTTTTTTATGATAAGAGTACATCCTGCCTCTCAATTTTGGTTTGCCTTCACCTTTAAAGGTCAAAGGTATACTTGGAGTTGTTTGCCTATGGGATACACAGAATCACCTTCAGTGTTTAATGAGGCATCAGTGGCCTGTCTGACACAATTTACTCCACTGGCAGGAAGTACTGTTATTTCTTATGTTGATGATGTTTTATTAGGAAGTCCATCAAAAGAATCATGCCTGATTGACACAGTGGCATTGCTGAAATACCTGGCCAGGGAGGGACTTAAAGTCTCTAAAGAAAAGTTGCAACTCTGCCAAGAGCAAGTTAAGTACTTGGGTCATATACTTACTCCTGGCTGCAGGGCCCTGGATGCGTCACGCATCACTGCAATTACTGGCTGTCCAAGACCCAGGACAAAGCAGCAATTGTTAAGCTTCTTAGGAATGATTGGTTATTGTCGTGCTTGGATTTTAGACTTCTCGGTGAAGGCACAAACTCTCTGAACGTGCGCAAATGCTTGTAAGAGTTTGACTGACATTGTAACTTGGACTGACGACTGTGAGACTGTTTTTGTGATTTTTGAAACAAGCTTTAGCTTCAGCTCCAGCTTTGGGAATGCCTAATTTTTCATTTGTTTGTGTGTGAAAAAGGAGGTTACATGTCTGGGGTATTATGTCAGTTGCATGGTGGACAGTATAGACCAATAGCCTATCTGTCAAAGAGACTGGATCGGTAGCAAGAGGCTGGGTGCTTTGTTTGAAGTCTGTTGCAGCTGCCTCAAATGCAGTAATGGCTTGTGCGGATCTAGTATTAATGCATCCTTTGACTGTTCATGTTCCACATGACGTGCATGCATTGCTTTTACAAGCAAAGACATCACATCTGACAACTGCCCGCCTCCTCTCGTACCAACATGTGTTATTGACTTTAGCACATGTCACACTTGTACGTTGTACCACCCTCAACCCATCGACATTATTACCTACCGTGAAGATGGCGAAAGCCATGATTGCTGTGGTGTCATAACAATTTGTACTAAACCTCGTCCTGATATATCTGAGGAACCCCTTACTAACCCTGACTTAATTTTTATGTTGATGATTCCTCATTACGCTTGGAATCTGGAGAGGTAGGGAGTGGCTACGCTGTGGTGAATCAATTTGAAGTGGTTGAATCTTACTCGCTCCCTCCAACTTTTTCTGCCCAATCTGCTGAGTTGATTGGACTTTTTTGAGCTTGTGTGTTGGCAGCTGGAAAATCTGTTTGCATATACACTGATAGTCGTTATTGCTGGGGAATTGTTCATGACCATGGAGCAATATGGAAAGAAAGAGGCTTTCTTACGGCTACTGGTAAACCTGTACAACATAAATAGTTCATTGTATTGTTGCGGGAGGCAATTCAGCTTCCTTCTGCTTTAGCAGTGGTTGCAGTGTGCAGTGCATATTAGAGGCGCTGATGAGGTCAGCCTTGGTAATGAGAGGGCTGACTCGGCTGCTAAAAGTGCCGCGAAGGGGGGAGTTAAGAGGAAGATACCACCTGAGTTTGTAAGACATTCTTAATTTTAGTGTTTCTAAATGTAGAAAATAGATATAAAAGAAAGATGAAAATGGAAAAATTGTAAAAAGAATAATGATGATTTGTGGCTACATACTCCAACAGGCAAGCCTGTTTTACCAAAATCATGTTTTCATATAGTTGATAAAGTCACTCATGCTTTAGATCATGCGAGTGCAACAGCTATGGTAAAAACAATAGAACAACTTTATTTTGCACCAGGATTCACCACCGCGGCAGCTGCTTACTGTGATAGGTGCATTACCTGTCTAAAACATAACACCGCACCCACAGTGAGAACCCAAGGAGGGCATCACCCACCACCATCAGACCCGTTTGAATATATTATAATGGATTTTATTCAATTGATCAATTAACAAAATGCAAAAGTTATGAATATTGCCTTGTAATTGTAGATATGTTTTCAAAATGGCCAGAATGTTAATGGAATGTTGAAAGATAAATTGACTAAAATAATGGGATGGAATTGGTTGACTGCTCTACCTTTGGTTCTCCTCTACCTCAGAGGCCGTGCATCAAGATCAAAAGGGTTAAGCCCATTTGAGATTTTGACTGCCCGTCCCATGCCAATTCCAGGTTTACCTAATCCTAACCTCATGTAGTTGGTACCTTGTCTGGTTACATGCGAGAACTGATTGCTGCTCTATCTTTTGTTTCTTAACAGGTGGTGTTGGCTTTGCCTCAAAGTTTTCTGGATACATACCCAGTGCTTGTTAAGGACTTTCGAAGAAAACGCTGGAATGAAGAACGGTGGCGCGGACCGTATCAAGTTCTGTTGTCTACACCAGTGAGAATTGCGGAAAGAGACTCTTGGATTCATCTGTCACACTGCAGAGTGGTGAAAGAACCGGAACATTATCTCAACGGATTGTGACTTTATGCCTGAGGTTGACCAGTTTGGGGTTTTGGCAAACTTCACCAGTAGGCCTTTGGATATGTTCCATCGGGGATAAGGGAAGTGTTGCAAGATCCTGCTTTTTTAACCTGCATTACAACTAGAAAGTATTGGACTGCAAATGAAGGGAAGTATGCTCTGATTGTTACACATTTTACTAAGTACACATGTGAAGTCCTTTGAGGGTAGGGAAATCAATTAGTGTGGTACACCATTGTCCATTTAAATTAGTGGATTCAACCATCCATCATCCAAATCAGTGGTGGATATTAACAGTAGAAACAAGATATCAGTATACACTAAACTAGCACTGTTTTATTTCCAGTTTAGCTAGATATTTCATCATCGCTGGACAGTTACCTGGGGAGGGCCTAAAAACCCAAGCCAGCTCTGCTGTTGAAGATAGAATAGAGCTTTTGTTGTTTTGTAACTGGGAGTAGAGTGGGGCTAGTGTTGCTATTCTGTGTTCTTACTGATTATGCCCACTTCTCCAGAGGAGATCTGTGGTTCTAATAAAGCCCGTGAAGTGGCTTTCCAAGTTAGAACAACTGTATTGTGTGCCAAGAAAAGTCTTTTCAAATGCGTGTTTTTCCCTACAGGACTTCTGATGATTCTGCATGCTCTGCATCTTGACTGTGTACTAGTAAAGATTGCCTTAACATAGTAGGTGTGACAGGGATAGAACAATTTATAGGTGGTTCGTCCTTGAATATTATGTTAACATTAATGGATTCTGTTTGGATAAATAAAACTGGACAAAAGATTTGATAGAATGATATTAAATTGTGAAGTGAGTTTTACCCTGATATGATGACCCGGAAATGTTTTTGGAAAATGTTATTTGAAATTGGATTTTTCTTTTTTATTTCTTTTTGATTACTAACATTTTTTTGTGGCCTTAAGCCCCAAAGGGGGGAAATGAAGGAGAAATTTTGGATTACTAACATTTTTTTATATTCTGTATATGCTTTCTATACATTCAATACTGTGCATCAACTTTGCTTTGTCTGTCATTTGCTCTCTCCATGTCATGATTTTCTAATAAAGGTCATGCGACCCCCTTTGTCACGAGTTAAGGGTATTCTGCCTGAGGCAGTAATATTAGGAATATCCCGACAGGAACTAGACTATGGCAAGAGAATGCTGAAGGATGTATATGTATTGTATTGACCAATTATCTACTTACTTGGAGTAGCCACATGACTTGCGTATGGTGCATGGATCACATGCTATGTCCAAGAAGTGTATATGTATTGTTGTATTTCTGCATGTATGAGGATTTTTGGAAAAGACCATTGTACTCATGTGATTTGTATTACCAATGTAATTAACATGTATAAGATGGGGCTTCGCCCTAGAGAACTTTGAGTAGTGTTACTGGAACATGATGTTGCTAGTGACCTGCTCCCGGTATCGTGAATAAACCTGCAGTGGTTCCTCACACCTGAGTGTTGCCTGGATATTTTTGACCACACCTCCATTACTGGACAGCTAGTCTCTAAAATGCCAGGTTTCCCAGGGCGCGTGGGAATGTTTCTATAAACACAAACACGATTGAGCTAGAATGAAAAGAATTGAATTCAGGGCTGTAATTTCATCAAGGACAGACGGCAGCTGGACTGTGGACGGCAAGGACACCTGTGTGGGTGGAAGCCAGCCTGGAGGGGGCTAATGGGAAGCTGGTGGCTACGCACTGAGGCTACAGACGGCCCCTTTCAGAGGCCGCAAACCAGGGGCCGGTGATAGGCCAGGCCAGGCCAGGCCGGTGTGTGGACCTTCGTGCAATAACCTGGTGAAACACGCTGTCCTCTCATGGACAGAGGCGTATCAGGCACACAATGGGTTTCTTCTTGTTGTTGTAAAAATGGAAAACAACTAAATAAGTAATATCACATAAAAAGTGTCTTTGAGTGTTTTTTTTCCTTCTAAAATATAACGGTCAGACTGCAATACATGAAATAGATGCAGTTAAGACTTTTTTCCTCCACTTTGGCTCAGTAACCATTTTTATTACAGAACAAATGACAGTGTTCATCTAAAAAAAAAAAGACAAGAGAGACCATGTTTGGAATGCAATTGAGTTACGACGCCTAACTGCAGCCGCAGACAAACAATGAGGGCTTGCGCTGGCCTCTACGGCTCCCGTTGTCGTTTACAGGCGCCCGAAACGGAGACCAGATCGTCTGCGAGGAGCCCATTACGGCTTTTATGATGCTTCCTCGCTTTCCCTCTCTCCACCTCCCACTGTCTGCCATTCACAAATAGCACCACGGGACTCGTGACTAAGTGACATTTTTGTGCAAACTGAAAACTCAACCCTGGGCGGACGGGACTGAATGAATGTGAACGCATCGAGCTCCAACAGCAGACGAGGTTGGGTCAGGCAGGCGTGTCTCCAATCTGGCTAAAAGACCATTTCAGCGTCCACACGGAATGCACCACAACCGTGGAACGAGAATGAAGCGTGTCATTCAGCACGAGGGGAAACCAGAGAGCAGAGAGAATGGGATGGGGCCTCAAACAAATGCATGCTTTAAAGGGTTGTCACCAATCGGCGGAGACAAGCCTAGGAAAGGCCCTGAGAGGCATTTGAGTGTGTGTAGCAATACGGTTCCTTAATTCATTCAATAAGCATGTGGCCTGGAATTGGGAAGTGTGACTTCCTATCATTATCAGTGAGAAATGGTGCCAGTAACAGCCGTAATCATCTGCACTGTTCTGAGACGCTGGCATCTTTTCCCCTCCAGACCTCCTCACAGTTCCTCTATCCCTCTCTTTTGAGCATTACTACTCCTTCACTCTTGCTCTTTATCAGTTTCTCTCTCCATCTCTCTCTTTCTCTCTGTATCTCTCTTTCTCTCTCTTTCTCTCTCCGTCTCGTCTCTCTTTCTCTCTCCGTCTCTCTCTCTGTCAGCCTGAGAGCTGAGCGACGTCATGTCCCTGTAGGCCAGTGGGGTGAGAGGTTATCAGGTGCGAGTGTGTGAACATGCCGTTATCTCTCTCTCTCTCTCTCTCTCTCGTATCAGGGACAAACAATCCCCACGCTAAAGAACACACCTGACAGACAACTAGCAGACACAAGGACACAGACAGAAGGAGAGAGAGAGGGAAAGAAAGAACTACAGAGAGAGGACAGAGATGAAGGGAAAGTGAGAGAGAAACCGAGGGAGAAAGAGAGATGGAGGGAGGGAGGGCTAATGTCAGGAAAAAACAGAAGTGAAATGGGGAAAGGGAGAAAGAGAAAGAGAGAGAGAGAGCAGAGGAAATGAAGAGAGAAAGAGCAGGGGAGAGAGAAAGAAAGAGAGTAGGGGAGAGAGAAAGAGAGAGAGATGGAGAAGAACAGAGGACAGCGAAAGAGAGAGAGCAGGGGAGAGAGGGAGAGGGAGAAAGAGAGAGAGAGCACAGGGGACAAGTTGAAGGGATGAGAAAAGAGAGGTAGAGAGGGCAGGACGGAGCAGCACAGAGATACTCATCCCTCCCCTTCAGGTGACACAATCTTGGGTCTCAATGAAAGAGTGAGGAACCGCAGAAAGAAAGGAAGAAAGAGGAGAGAAATCTCTCTTTCACCCTGGTAAAGCAGATCTCCGAGACCCTCACAAGCACCTCAGCGAGCAAGAGAAAGACGAGAGGGAGAAAGAAAGGGAGAAAGACAAGCACAGGAGGAGAAAGAAAAAACTCTGGCATCCACAGCTCTGCGTGTCCAGTATGTATGGCTGCAGGGCAGAGTCC
Organism: Alosa pseudoharengus; assembly: GCF_046254945.1. Lineage (NCBI taxonomy): Eukaryota > Metazoa > Chordata > Actinopteri > Clupeiformes > Clupeidae > Alosa > Alosa pseudoharengus. The sequence goes on along the minus strand of NW_027468718.1, from coordinate 11,907,222 downwards.
TTCGTCCATCTGTACTCGTGTGTCTGTCTCTCTCTCTCTCTCCCTCACCCTCCTCTCTCTCTCTCCCTCTCTCTCTCTCTCTTTCTCTCTCTCTCCCTCTCTCTCTCTCTCTCTCTCTCTCTCCATGGAAAAGCGGGGGAAGAACAGGGCTGATTTACGAGGAGCAGGAGCAGACACACCTTGGCTCAGTCCCCTCTGCCACGGAGTCAGGCACAGTTCAAAGAGTTCACTTTCTATACTTACCACACTACACTCCAGTGCTGCACACAGCACGCGGCACACATGTGCACTACAACAGTGATGAGTCTGCAGTCTAAAGTAGTGTAGAGTGTAGTGTAGTGTAGTGTAGTGTGGTGTAGTGCTACTCCTATTATTTTCTATATTTCTGATATGTTGCTGATAATGCTGAGAATCATGAACGGCCACAGCAATGAAGAAAAGTGAAAGTGATTGATAATGACTGACTGACTATTATCTATGCTCTAACTGACTGACTATTATCTATGCTCTAACTGACTGACTATTATCTATGCTCTAACTGACTGACTATTATCTATGCTCTAACTGACTGACTATTATCTATGCTCTAACTGACTGACTATTATCTATGCTCTAACTGACTGACTATTATCTATGCTCTAACTGACTGACTATTATCTATGCTCTAACTGACTGACTATTATCTATGCTCTAACTGACTGACTATTATCTATGCTCTAACTGACTGACTATTATCTATGCTCTAACTGACTGACTATTATCTATGCTCTAACTGACTGACTATTATCTATGCTCTAACTGACTGACTATTATCTATGCTCTAACTGACTGACTATTATCTATGCTCTAACTGACTGACTATTATCTATGCTCTAACTGACTGACTATTATCTATGCTCTAACTGACTGACTATTATCTATGCTCTAACTGACTGACTATTATCTATGCTCTAACTGACTGACTATTATCTATGCTCTAAATGTAAAGCACTTTGAGCTGCATTCTGTGTATGAAAGGTGCTATACAAATAAAGCTTATTATTATTATTATTATTATTATTATAATAGTGTGGAGCACGTAAACAGCACACTGAGTTTAGTGATGAGTCTGCAGTGTAGTGTAGTGTAGTGTAGTGTAGTGCAGTGTAGTGTAGTGCAGTGTAGTGCAGTGCAGTGCAGTGTAGTGTAGTGTAGTGTAGTGTAGTGTAGTGTAGTGCAGTGTAGTGTACACATGTAAACAGCACAGTGTTTGAGTTTAGTGATGAGTCTGCAGTCTAAAGTAGTGTAGTGTGGTTGAGTACAGCATGGTGGAGTCTCAATATGAGTGTAGTCTAATATATGGTATAGTATAGTTTTATGGTGTGGGCAGAGCAGTGTGGTATAGTATAGTTTTATGGTGTGGGGTAGTGCAGTGTAGTATAGTATAGTATAGTTTTATGGTGTGGGGTAGTGCAGTGTAGTGTAGTATAGTATAGTTTTATGGTGTGGGGTAGTGCAGTGTAGTGTAGTATAGTATAGTTTTATGGTGTGGGGTAGTGCAGTGTAGTGTAGTATAGTATAGTTTTATGGTGTGGGGTAGTGCAGTGCACTGTAGTATAGTATAGTTTTATGGTGTGGGGTAGTGCAGTGCACTGTAGTATAGTATAGTTTTATGGTGTGGGGTAGTGCAGTGTAGTATAGTATAGTTTTATGGTGTGGGGTAGTGCAGTGCACTGTAGTGTAGTATAGTTTTATGGTGTGGGGTAGTGCAGTGCACTGTAGTATGGTCTAATCTGCTGTGGCCAACTCAGGGGAAAGACAGAGAGAGAGAAAGAGAGTGAGAGAAAGAGTACAAAGAGAGAGAGAGAGAGAGCGAGAGTGCGGAGATTTATGAAGAGGCGCGGGCGCACCTTGACTCCCTCCTTCGCCTCTCAGACTGGCGTCATTATAACTCAGACGTGTCAGCGCGGCAGACTGGGATTAATGGCTGCCGGTTCACAAACACGGCCCCGCCGAATTGCCAGGGCAGATTGAACCGTAATGGAGGGCTTATTCTTCCACCATCATGTGTCGCGTCGCACGCCCGCCCGCCCGCCCGCGCCATCCCATCCACCCCACACCCCTCGGCCTCCACGCGCACGCAGACGGCTGATGAGCTGCTGGAGACAGGAACATAACTCAGGAGCGCACACACGTTCCGTCTTCAGGTCCCCCGAGAAGCGGCGCACGCTAGCTCGGTTCCAAGAACGGCAGACACTTTTTACGGGAGTTTCATTTTTTTTTTGTGAGGTTATTATGCCTTTTTTTTGTGGTGTCATGTCGGTTGATGTACTCTGCTCAGTAAGTCTCCTGGTCACCTTCCCCTGCCAAGTTGAGGCCAAGCCAAAGGCTTTCCAGTAAGGAGTCCTTCTTCAGTTCTTCAGTCCAACGCGCCAAGTACTTACAACAGTAACCAGCAACGCAAACAAATAGCTGTGCGAAGGACAGACGCGTACAGACACACACAACATTTACACATTCAGACAGACGCATACACACACAACATTCAGAGAGAGGAGAAAGGCACCCTTCCTGGAATTCCTGCATACTTTGCATAAAAAAACCAAACACATGCGGGCACTCCAACCGAAGACTAAACTGAAAGCAAATCAACTGAATACGATCCAAACCAACTGCTTTCTAACGTGTACTTCAATTATTTGGTGAAGTCAACCAACATCTACACTTCCATCACAAGTAAAAGGACCTAACATCAGTTCACCCACAAGAGGTAACAGAGTGCCCGGTCATCCACAGAGTGGAGCAGACTACACCTTTTATCCAATCTTATATTAAGTGTCCTTCCTCATTCACTACAGACCTCATACCTAATTTACTGATTCATCATTAATATAGCAGTTCATGAGTTAATCTAATATTGCAAGCCATTACAAAGTATAACACATTTGTCAAGAATAGCGTTAGGGGCATGTCTTAATAAAAAAAACATTTACTACTGACTTCGCATTAAGTGGGAAGGCCATCTTTTAATCATGAATAATTCAGTGGACACTGGGTAGCAAAGTGGCTAAGGAGCTGGGCTAGCATGCAGTAGCCTGAAGAAGAAAAAAAGCCTCCACCATTGCCCCCTTGAGCAAGGCACTTAACCCTGAGTTGCTCCGGGGGGAATGGCCCTTGTAATGTAATTGACATGTGTCTGTTTGGGTAAAAAAGGAACACATATAAATGTAAATAAAAGGCAACTGTTCACACAGTTGCATCACTCTTCATCAAGATCTTTACATATACCCTCCTCCCTCTTGCGCTTCCATACATGCATATCGCTCGCTCTCTCTCTCTCTCTCTCTCTCTCTCTCTCTCTCGCGAGAGAGAGAGAGAGAGAGAGAGAGAGCGAGAGAGAGAGAGCCCGAACCTGGAGCATGAATTACAGACTAAACCTCAGCAGAAAAGCGAGTTATCAACGGCAGCCATCGCACCATTACTAAACTCAAAGAAAATCAATAACTCTCTGAAATGACTTCTCCTCGCTTTTCTTTCAGCTATTATTGCTGTGCTTGTGTTGACTCAAACAACAAACACACACAAAAAAACATACAAATAAATTCGATATAAACTTCAGGTAATAAGTGTGAGACACATTTGCAGGTAATGGATTAAGAATGCTGGAGACAACAGTCTAGCTCAAAACAGATGCTTTCTATCTCGAACTGCAGGGAGCCTGGGACACAATAGGGTCGAACTGAATGGTCAGCTTATGGCCTACGCAAATGGCACAAGGACAGAGAGAGAGGGACAGAGAGAGAGAGAGAGAAAAAGAGGGACAGAGAGAGAGAGAGAGAAAGAGAGGGACAGAGAAAGAGAGAGAGGGACAGACAGAGAGAGAGAAAGGGAGGAACAGAGAGAGAGGGACAGTAGAGGGAAAATGGAGAAACATGGATGGGAAAGAAATAGAAATAGCCAGATCAACACTAATAGCAGATGCTTCTCTCAGCAAAGTCAGAGAATGAGAGGGGAGGGGGGGGCTGTACATGGAAGAGGGGGGGCAAGAGAATAAAACAGAGAGGAACAGAAAGAGCAAACAAGACAAGAGAGAAAGGGACATAAGTGATGTGTCATGCAAGAGAGAGAGAGAGAAGAGAATGAGAGAAGAGAAGAAAAGAGAAGAGTTTGAGAAACAGAGAAAGAGAGAAGGTATACTGATGTGGCATGCGACAGAGAGGGAGAGAAGAGAATGAGAGAAGAGTGAGACACGGGGAGGGAAAGAGAGAAGCCATATTGATGAGGCATGTGATAGGCCGCCTATGGAAAGCAGGCCCCATTAAGGTGACACAAAGGGCAGTGGCGGATGACTGATGGCTCAGATATGGCAGCCACGCGGCCAGGTCAGGGCCACCGTGCAGCGTCCACACCACGGGCCACAATCAGCTACGCCTCCTACTCATGGCACCCAGCCCAGTGTGTGTCTGTGTCTGTGTGCGTGCCTGTGTGTGTGTGTGTGTGCCTGTGTGTGTGTGCGTGTGTGTGCCTGTGCGTGTGTGTGTGCCTGTGCGTGTGTCTGTGCCTGTGCGTGTGTCTGTGCCTGTGCGTGTGTGTGTGTCTGTGCCTGTGTGTGTCTGTGCCTGTGTGTGTCTGTGCCTGTGTATGTCTGTGCCTGTGTGTGTGTCTGTGCCTGTGTGTGTCTGTGCCTGTGTGTGTGTTTCTGTGTGTGTCTGTGTTTGTTGCTATTACTACTGTAGTGTAGGTAATCTCTCTATGGATTGAACAGGAAGACTAAGACACATTGGGTTGGTGTGTGTGTGTGCGTGTGTGTATGTGTGTGTGTGTGTGTGTGTGTGTGTGCGCGCATGTGAGTGTTTCGTGACTGTCTCCATATTTGTGCATCTGCATGTGTTTGTATGTGTGCGTTAAATGGTGGACATTAGAGTCTCAAAATAAATAGATATAGAGCTACTTTACCTTTGACTACAATCATGAGTGTCCATGGGAGTATGGACGTGTGTGCGTGTGTCTAGGTAATAATAAAGAACTGTACATCTTCCTCCTCTGTGCCTCTCCCTCTCTGATGAGGCGACCCAGCAGGGGCTACAGTCATGGTACTCCAATGTGTGTGTGTGTGTGTGTGTGTGTGTGTGTGTGTGCTGAGATGGTCACAGCGGTGCTCCACAGCCCTATTACCAAGCCTAACATCATTACCATTCTCATATCCAATAATGATGATGGTGGAGGTGATGATGATGATGATGATGATGATGATGGTGGTGGTGGTGGTAGCAATGAAAGCAGCAGTGGAGGTGGCCATGGTGATGATAATGATGCAATAAGGCTCTATCTCTCCATCTCCAAGTGTGAAAGTGAGTGTGTGCGTGCATGCGTATGTCAGTGTGTGTGTGTGTGTGTGTGAGAGAAAGAGAGAGAGAGAACAATCCCGTGTGGTGTACACTCCAGCAGCTGCACCCTTCCTGTTCCGTCTTTCCGAGACGATGGAAATGAAAATCCCATTTGCCCCTGCCATCCCCTCGTCTTTTAACCCAATTCAATTTATTAAACATCGTGTGTCTCCCTCCCACTCAACCCCCACCCCACACACACACACACACACACACACACACACACACACACACACACACACACACATACACATACACACACACACACACACACACACACACACACACACACACACACACGCTCGTGACATTATTCCTGTCTGGCCATTATCAGCTGAGAGGGGAGGGAAAATGAGGTAGTTTCCGACGTGTTGGAGCAAAAATGAAATTCATAATTTCCCCCCGCATAAAAGAAACGCACTCGCACTGCCAACATATATGAGCGTGTGTGTGTGTGCCTGAGTCTGCGTGTGTGTGCACAAAGCCTATGCATGTGTGTGTGTCTCTGTGTGTGTGTGTGTCGGGGGGGTGGGGTTAATCAGACGTGTCCTCCTTTCTCCATCTTGATAGCTCTAGAGATAACCAGAAGGAAACGCTCTCATCTCGCCAGTCAGCCCCTCTCAAGCACACCTTCTTCCAGATGGCTCACCAGACCACAAAAGGGGTTCACACACACACACACACACACACACACACACACACACACACACACACACACACACACACACACACACACACACACACACGACAATGGCTCACTGGCTATCCGTAGAAGCAACAGCAATCCTTAGCTTCACAGACAGGCTACACTGTTAGCAGAGCGTCTGCAGCAACAATTAGCTTCCACTGCAATCAATACTGAGACGACCTGATCAAAACAGACGACCGCACACGACGACCAAATCAAAACAGAACACCGTACACAACGACCAAATCAAAACAGAACACCGCACACAACGACCAGATCAAAACAGAACACCGCACATAATGCAAAGCCTTTATGAAACCATAAAGGGGTCATTCCACGCCAACTCAGCCACCCATGTAAATGACACCTCTCAGATTTTGCTGAAAAGCGGTGAAAATATGCCTTATGTTACCAAACAAGGGAATCTGAAGTTTCAGGTCATATCTCAAACGGTTTGCCCGTGGCGTCCATTTGAATTTCGGGTGCCACGGCCGTAATTGACACATTGGAATTTCACATTTCATCTTTTGTCATTTTTGGAAGCCCATAACGTCTGTTCTAATAGTGGTAGAAGGCTGTTCATTGTAGTCTGTACTACACAATTCTGGAGGCAGAATCAACATTCCTTACTGTTTGGGTGAGAGGTGGGTCACCAAAGTCCTAAAAAATGTTGACGGCATGTGTGATTTTTCACTTTTTGGGTGGCCTTAGCACCACGATTAATGATCATATTTATTCTAAACAGGATTATTTGTTATATTTGGGAACTTTGCTCTTGCCAAAATGAATTTGAAGGGTATGGTACCACTGGCGGGGGTTTTATGGGGGTCCAAAAACCCTCTCCGGCAGAGGTGACTCTTGGAACCCCATATTTGGACCCCCAAATGACCATGTGGGCACTTGATGATCCTAATGGGATTTATACCAAATAAAGACACATATTTGTTCTTTCTTTTAATGAAATAACATTTTTGACTATGAAGCTCCATAATATTAATTTTATTCTTCATAATGCACCATTTTGGACATTGTTTCCAGAAGTCTGGAATGTAGACCAGGGAGAATTTAGTGATGATAAAGCATGAAAATAGTGGAAATAACTTAGTATTATGCTCAGTGATGGCAAACAATTAAATACTGAGACGGCCACGGATTAACCCCTTATCCCCCATGAAAGAGACCCGCCATCAAACTTTTAAAGAACTAAATAATAAGAATGTTACATAGTGTAAGAACTAAATAATAAGAATGTTGCATAGTGTAAGAACTAAATAACAAGAATGTTACATAGTGTAAGAACAAGAATGTTACATAGTGTAAGAACTAAATAATAAGAATGTTACATAGTGTAAGAACTAAATAATAAGAATGTTACATAGTGTAAGAACTAAATAACAAGAATGTTACATAGCGTAAGAACTAAATAACAAGAATGTTACATAGTGTAAGAACTAAATAACTAGAATGTTACATAGCGTAAGAACTAAATAATAAGAATGTTACATAGTGTAAGAACTAAATAATAAGAATGTTACATAGTGTAAGAACAAGAATGTTACATAGTGTAAGAACTAAATAACTAGAATGTTACATAGCGTAAGAACTAAATAATAAGAATGTTACATAGTGTAAGAACTAAATAATAAGAATGTTACATAGTGTAAGAACTAAATAATAAGAATGTTACATAGTGTAAGAATGTTAAATAGTGTAAGAGTTTTTCCTTGCCGCTGTCACTCTCAAAATAAAATATAATTGAAAATTGAATTGAATAGTGTCTTTAACTATTATCCAAGAAATTGTGGAAGCAGTGGCATAATTTTGTCATGGTCCTTTTGGTCAAGTTTGTATTGGCGAGCACTGCGTCCATAGATGTCTGGCACACCGACACAACAAATGATATGTTGGAATGGCACCCAACAGGGGATCTGTCTTTGGTCCGATGGTCATGTGAGGATGTTGTTGACACACTTCATGAATTTCACAAAAACATCACCATGTTCATCTGGATGTTCAACAATGTTTCCAATGAACCAGTCATCATCATAGATACAGGCAATGTATTTTCCTGGCTGGAAAATTCCGATCTGACTGCGAGTGTTCTGCCTCCGGGTGTTCTGTATCCAAGTGTTCTGAATCCGATCGTTGTCCGGCATCGACATCTGTGAATATTGTATCCTGTGATATTATTTTCATCTGTATATTATTTTTGAAAATTGTTATCAAGCAATGATGCGATTGTGTTCCACTGATCGTTTTGTCCGAGGCGTAACTCTCCAATTCAAACGTTTCCTCATGTTTTTTAATATCTTCTGCACTAACAAAGAAGAATGAAATGTTCTTAGCAACAAAACTCAATTTTCCAGCCAGGAAAATACAATTTGTGAAATTCATGAAGTGTGTCAACAACATCCTCACATGACCATCGGACCAAAGACATGCATGTAGCATGCTGGGTGGGAGGCATGCAGGCCTCAGCATAAAGCATCGTATACGCATCACACTGACACACTCTGAGGGGCTCCCCTGAGTCATGCGCTAATAGTTTAGCAATATTACAAAAGAGCTGTTGAACTGCAGCCAAACCCCTGAGGCAACAAATATATGCGGTCACACACACACACACACACACACACACACACACACACACACACACACACACACACACACAATAACAGAGCAGTCATGGTAGAGTACACAGAAAGCACACTCCCCTTGGCCTGCCACAACACTGCAAACACAGACGCTGAACCATTTACGGGGCAAACAATAGCTCTGCAAACACACATGGTGCACCGTGAGGTGCTAGCGGGCCGGGGCTAGCATTGTGGGCTAACACTGTGGGGCTTGGCTCCGTGCCAGGGACAACAGTACTGGAAACAGCTGAGCAACAGGGCTCTGAGGGGTGTGTGTGTGTGTGTGTGTGTGTGTGTGTTGGCCCAGGGAGGAAGGGAACAGGGGAGGGCGCATTGCTGGTGAAAAGAGCACAGTCATAAACAATCACAACGAGCTCCTCTCTGACAGAGCTATACAGGGACGCATGCACCGCTGTCCTGTGCATTAGCCTACACAACACGCCAAGGACAGAGGCTACAATCAGAAACACTAGTAAAAGCTAAGAGTCCAAGAGCTGCAGTCAGTGACACTGGTAAAAGTTAACAGTTTAAATACCGCACAACTAAAGAGCAATTACATCCCCTGCAGATTTCATAGCACAAGGAATTTCACAGTGGTGATTTTTACAGAAAGCTTCACTGTAGATTCTTCTATAATGCGACATTCCTTGCCCGCACAAGCGGACACCTATCGCGCGCTGCTGAGGCACTGCTGTGCCTTTTTCCTAGAAAACAAAGTGCTACGTGTTCAGGCCCGCTGCCTCATTCCTGACCAAACCAAACCTCTAGCGGAGGTCACAGGGTCAATCCTTTTAAGCTGATTGGGCCTACATGCCCTCCAACTTCACTGCGCTTGACTTGATGCTGAAGTAAACACGCGCCATAAAAAGACTCTAAACAAAGGACAATCAGACGAGCTCCAAATTGGCCTGAGCTTTCTTGCTTCAGAAGCAGCGTGCCACCACCACAGGCTGAGATTACTGGTCCTCCTCAGTGTCAATCAAATGATGAGGTGGAGAGACGGAGGAGAGAGACAGAGGGAAGAGACGCTGAGGACTAATTTGGAGTCCTACTGATAGTTATTGTTTAGCCGGCACTTTCCTGTTTTAAAATCAGCGCACCATAATCACAGGCGGCAACACGCACAACAGAAAGAAGGAGAGAGAGAGAGAGAGAGAGAGAGAGAGAGAGAGAGAGAGAGAGAAACTGAGTAGTGTAGTTTAAATGAACCCCCATCACAGGCTGAGATTACAGGGAGAGAGAAGAGAGACAGATGGAGGAGAGAAACGTGTTTCTTTGTCTTTTTCTCATGAAAAGTGTACACATTGTCCTACTGCAGTTTGTGGCTATAGTGTAAAGTGTACACATTGTCCTACTGCAGTTTGTGGCTATAGTGTAAAGTGTACAGATGCAGGAGACTCGGACTGAGTAGAGACCAAGTAATGACTAGGGACTATCAGTCTGTCTGCCTGGTTCTATTTTAATCACACAAATACTGTTATATGGGCAATGTTATTTTCATGTTGTGATGTTTTCTGTATTTCTATTCTATAGGTGCTTTGGCAACAGCATTTCCATTTGAGTGGTCAATTGTATAGAATTAAAAAGAGTAGAGACAGTGAACAAAGAGCAAGACGATCCTGGAGAGTTTGTAGTATGATGGAGGAGTAACACGCTTGTACAGGGTGTGTGTGTGTGTGTGTGTGTGTGTGTGTGTGTGTGTGTGTGTGTGTGTGAGGAGGTGCAGGAACACCGCCTTCTCTGGCTGCTCTTAATTGTTTGTGCTGCTAGCAGGATGGCAGGGCGTTCGCGATGACATCAGCTGATTTTTGGCTACCGTGGCGATGCTGGCATTCCACCGTGCCGGCACTCCTGGGCCTAATGAAACTCGGAGCAGCACTCCAACCCTCCTGTGAGAAAGTGTGTGTGTGTGTGTGTTTGCGTGTTGTTAATTAAGTGGCCTTTTCCACCCCCTCGATGACTTCCTGAATGACTCCCAAACACTTCCTCCCTCAAACATCTCTCTCTCTCACTCACACACACGCACACTGGACTGAATGCAAGTGTGCAAGTATGCTTTCAGAAATATCAGCATGTGTGCATGTACACACACACACACGCACACACACAGTATCACTAGATATTCTCAGAAATGCTGCATAGAAGTAGACACTGTAAATGATCGGTCCTTGATCTTGTCCAAGCGTGTGCCTGATGTGGGCCACACCTGGGCCAGATCTGAGCCAGAGTGAGCTGATCACCAGAACTGCTGAAGTGGTTTAGAGGGACAAGACTCGGAAACGAAGCTAATCCCCACTAGCATTAACTCGCTCCAACACCTCTCCTCCTTTCCTTCTATTTTTGCTCTCCTCCATCCATCTCTCCCCCTTCTTCTCTCCCTCATGTCTTCGTTCTTTGTGTCTTTCTCTCTTCCTTCAATTTCTTCACTCCTTCTTCTGCTACTTCTTCTTTTTCCCTTTCTCATCTTTAACTTTATTCTACACCTCTCTCCCTCTCTCTCATTAATAAAGGGGTTTTAAACATCTCTCTCCTTCTCTTCCCCTCTCTCCTTTCCCTCTACCTCTCCCTCTACCTCTCCCTCTCCCTCTGAGGGGATATTGCCTTAAAGCCTGCGACACAGCCCTGGGGTGGAAGAGGGGTGGCAAATGAGTAAGCGCTGCGCTGCCAAAAAAAGTAAAAGCTTAGCGAGCGAGCGAAGGAGCGGCGGATGGCGGCGAGTGAAATCTAGGCCAGTGCTTCTCTTCTGCACTTTAATCCTGAAGCACATTAAAAGATGTAATTACACAGCTCCAGGAAAATGTCTTCCATTAGCATAACAAAAACGATAGGAGTAGTGGAAAGAGGGGAAGAAAGAGAGAAGGAGAGAGAGAGATAAAGAGAGAGAGAGAGACAGAGAAAGAATGAAAGAAAGAGAGAGGGAGAGGGACAGAGAGAAATCTGGTAATTAACAACAGTGAGCTATGTGCCCCATCACTGCCAGATAACGCAACATAAAACACTGATGGCTGAGGGCTATGAGACCCTGCTGAGACAGACAGAGTGTGTGTGTGTGTGCGCACATCAGACACAGACTGGGAAAGTGTCTGAGAGACTGTGTGAGATGGAAAGAGGTCATCATCATCGTCATCACACACACACACACACACACACACACACACACACACACACACACACACACACACACACACACACACACACACACACACACACACACACACACACACACACACACACACACACACACACACACACACCTCAGAGGTCTAGAGAGTAAGTTTGTGGGACTCGAATGGTGAGATGGCCAGTAGGCATTTCGATACTGGATACTGGGACAATCCTGATAATGGACTGATGAGTAAAAGAAAAGGTGGATGGAAAACAATATGGATCAGTGTTTCCCACAGAATTCAATTCTATTTGTGGTGCTAGGTTTATAGAATTAACTTGAAAGCAACAGTTTTTTACAAATTAGCGCAGCGTGGTTATGATGCAGATTTAAGCACAATTTATCCAGTCGATTTTTATGCCAACAACTGCAGGATTGTTAATGTTTTCTTTAAACGTGCATGTAGGTTTGTTGAGAGACAAGGAGAGGCTGTGCAAAGGTGCACATAGCTCTTCAAAGAACGAATTCCATCCAATTTAAACAGTACAACATGGAAAATCATTGTGTGGTGGTCAGTGTTGATATTGTGGTGGGCCGCCACAAATAAGCCAATGTGTGGGAAACACTGTGGATGAACAACCTCAAACTATATGCCTGTCTGTTTGTGCTCTAACAACATTTCGTTGTTATCCTGTAACAATGACAAATAAAACACTGAACTGAACTGAACTAGGGTGTGCATGCATGGCAAGCTGTTTTAACATTTACATGTATTATTCGTAGGAGCAATGAAATATTGATAGTAAACTGAATATAACAGTTAAAATTTGTCTTATCAATAAAAAAAAAGCAATTCATGCTTTAGACCATTTTAATTTAAAACATTTTAAAAACAAAGTACCGGTTCAGGCACCCTTTCGGCACCGGCACCGTTTTAAAAGTATCGATTTAGCACCGGTATCGGATAAAACCCAAACAATACCCAACCCTATGTAACAATGACAAATAAAACACTGAACTGAACTGAACTGGGGATGGATGGATGGATGGATGGACAGATGGAAGGATGGGTGGGTGTTTGGGTGAATAGATGAGCAAGTGCTGCCCAATGTTGTCCACTCAGGAGCTCAATCTGTCTTGTGATGCCCTACATACATGTCCTACTAGCGACAAGAGGGGATGGCGCTATGGTTTCGAAAGTGCTGTGGCAAATGGTAGTAGCAACACCTGTCCTGCACACATCAAAAATTGTAGTCGGAATAATGAGTACATTTATTTACAGCAAAGGCAGGCCCACATACAATTTCCTGACTGCCAATGCTGTTCATTGTCTGTATTGTTTAGGCAAAGTAGGAAGCAAAATTATGAATCCCTGATCAATGTGATCGGTTAGGCCAGACCAATGATTTGACCAATGATGAGTTAGCGCAGTATACTGTACGCCTGTCGCCATGCAAGTGTTGGAAAGGTTTCCCAATCGTGAGTGACCAGACTCTATCCACTTCGTGAAGGAATTTGGTGTACCAGGCTAGCTCTCCACAGCAAGGCCAGGAACTAATGAGGCACCCATCTAATCTTGAATTTCAAACTTCAATGTGTGTAAAACTGGACTGATTTAATTTAAAATGGACATAGTCTATACAATTAGGCAATACAATAGATAAGTATGGACAATGCTGTAGGATTAAAAATCATATTATAATCATGACACACGCAACGCTAATGAGAAGAGGAGAAATACTGACACATTTGATGTAAGTTAGAAATAATTTATGAAAGTACACTGCAATCTGTATTTTTTTTTTCATGGCAACAATATCCTCTCCAATCTGTCACAATGTAATCAAACTCGGCTAATCTTTTGCAATCCCCATCATCATAATCATCCCACGTTCTCTCTCTCTCTCACACACACACACACACACACACACACACACACACACACACACACACACACACACACAAAAGGATGGAGAGACTCAATTAAAAGGAAAGGGCACTGATTATAGGCTAGGTCTTGGCAGGCTAATGATGAAAATCAATATATGAGAATTGAGGCTAATCAGTTTTTGAACTAACACAGCCCCTTTTTTTTCTTCATTTTTAAACCTCTCGTCCATAATAATAATAATAATATAATAATAATGATGGAAAAAAACCGCACAGCAGTGTAAAAGATCAAGATAAAAATCTGCAGACCTAATTTGATATCCCCACTCGCTGTAAGGATGTGATGGAAATACGATTCCCGTTAAGAGGAAGAATGATTCCCGTTAGAGGAACAGCGAAGCAGGCCCTCATACGGTATTAACTGAGCGCTTTCATCTGCGGCTCTGGGTCCATAGCAATGACACGGCTGCCTCCCATACAGACACAGTTATGTTGTTATGTCAGTTATGAGTGTCGTCCTCTAGAACCAACAGAGCATCAGCCTCTAGAACCAACAGAGCGAGACCATCATCCTCTAGAACCAATAGAGTAAGAGTGTCATCCTCTAGAACCAACAGAGCGTCATCCTCTAGACAAACTGAGCGAGAGCATCATCCTCTAGAACCAACAGAGCGAGAGCATCATCCTCTAGAACCAACAGAGCGAGAGCATCATCCTCTAGCCACCATCAGCAGCCTCCAACAAAGCAGGACACAAGGGAGTACAGGGTGCAGTCAATAGTGTGTAGCGTATAACGAGTATAATTATAAATACGCACTGGGACCAGCAGGATCAGAGTTTCTAGGAACGCCTACAGAGCCAGGTGTACCAAACAATATTACCAGATAAACTACTGTGTTGAGTGTTCTATCTTTGGAAGGGCAGTAAACCACTTCCTTTTAATATAAAAGATGTATGTAATTAAACTATGAAAATAAATAATTAAAGCAAAATTAAAAGAAGTATTACCCGGGTAACAAAATAATAAACAAAATGGTAAAAAGATATCTAAATTCCAAATTTACAGATTAAAGGGTAAATCTACAGTTCAAAGGTTCTAATTATACAGTTCAAAGTTCAAAGATTTCTTATTCTACAGTTCAAAGTTCAAAGATCTTATTCTACAGTTTAAAGATTTCTTATTCTACAGTTCAAAGATTTCTTATTCTACAGTTCAAATATTTCTTATTCTACAGATCAAATATTTCTTATTCTACAGTTCAAAGCTTACTTATTCTACAGATCAATGTTCAAAGAGTCTTCTTTCTTCGCATGCAATTCTTCACAGGTTCATGGGAGGCTCGCCATCAAACTCAATCAAATTCATGTAAAAGATAAAAAACCTGACCAATGCGGGATCAAGCGTCGTATATGGGCGAAGACAGGTCGCCGGGTTGCTCAGACAGAGGTCAAAGTACAAATAGATGCAATTAAAGTTTCTCGTGTTGTTTAAAGTAGTTATTTTCGTAAAGATGTTAAGTTCATAGATGATACTGGGCTGTTCGCTTCAAAGTTATTCAAAGTTAAATAATGGTGGTCAAGGTAAATGTAGTGGCTTTGACCACCTCGACTGTCTTCTGTATCGTTTAAGGAAGAAGTGGGCTTCGGTTCTAACGTCTCACATAAGACTATCAGCTCACGCGATAGACTTATTTTCAAAAGAAAATATTAAGAAATAATTTTCAAAAAAATGTTTAAAATATTAAAACTAATTCTAATATGGACGTTTGTCGTTTATCTAGTTGCAGATAAATTTTAGAAGTGTTTTTTGCAGTCCTTCTACCTGCTCTGATGTCATGCCTATTCACTACTGTTTAACAGGCTGACTAACCAGGGTTACAAGGGATAAAGCGCATGGTGTAGGCCTACACACAGACACACTGTACACAGTCAATAGTGATAAAGCGCATGGTGTAGGCCTACACACAGACACACTGTACACAGGCAATAGTGATAAAGCGCATGGTGTAGGCCTACACACAGACACACTGTACACAGGCAGACTGGGCACAA
>NW_027468718.1:11871484-11873984 GCF_046254945.1 Alosa pseudoharengus | reverse complement strand
GGGGCGAGCATAGTTGCTCCACAACGGAGCAATGCCAGACCGAACTTCCCGACCTCAAATGTTGTGGGCGGGACTAAGTTCGGCTGGCACCCAGGCTACTTGGCAGTGACAAGGTGTGACAATTCTGGCATAGGCCACATTATAAGGAAGGAGGTATTGAACAGTCTCATCCCTTTGTCCCCCCGCAATAAGACAGTCCCTCCAGGATTTATCACACTGCTTGTTACAGTAAGCCTCCTCTACATACTTGCTGCACACTGCCCCCCCCCCCCCTCCCTACATACACAGCACATTGTCTTCAGGATCTTCTCCAACACACATCCTCTACATACTTACAGCACACTGCCTCCACCTACCCACACACACACTACACACACACACACACACACACTGCTCCACTCCCCTCCCGCCCACACACACATATTCACTGTCATCACTCACATACATCATACATACAGTACTCTGCTTGCAATAGTAAGTCCCTTCACCTTCACACTGCCCCCCCCCCCTCTCCCCTACATACACAGCACATTATTTCATCAGGAAGCTTCTCCAACACACATCCCCAACATACAGCACACTGCCCCCCCCCAATACACAGCACATTGTCTCATGAGGAAGCTTCTCCAACACACATATTGCACACTGCCCTCTCCCCACATACACAGCACACTATCCCATCTCCCCTGTCATCCCCCCAACACACACACCAAGACCAGTTGGGTTAGCCCCTTGAGCCGTGGATCTGCCCAAGGTTTCTTCCTTGGTAAGGGAGTTTTTCCTTGCCCCTGTGGCTCTTGGGTGCTCCTTGTTGGTGCCCCCCCCCCAACCCCAATCCTCCCCCACCTTTCTTATGCAGCCCTTGCCACTTAATCTACTAAACCCCTCTTCTACTGCACTTTTTACCCCCCCCCCCCCCATAAATGCACAAATAGACTGACACCAGACATAATTTCACTGCATTTCTTACTTCCAGTAACTATGCATGTGACAATAAACTTCCTTGTATCCTTGTATTTTGCGAGGATTTTTTGAGATTATTGCGATCTAAAATGCCTGATTTCGCGACAACTTTTCTAAAAAATTGCGATGGAAGTTGCGGTGTTTTTAGCTATTTGTTGCGAAAAAATTGCGAGAGGAAATGAAAATTGCAAAAATAGTTGCGATTTTTTTTTATTATTATTTTTTAATTGAGGGTAATTAAGATTAGTAAGACCAAAATTACACTGATCATCTTGATGCTTATTAAAAAGGATAAGTAAAGGTAAATAGTAAGGGTTACAGAAAATCAAAGTAAGCCTACTTTATTTGTGTAAATACTTTGACTGGGGTAATTCACAAAGCAGTATAACCTTTCGTAGAACTGTCCAAAAAAGACAGCCCCCTAAAGAGATGGCATAATGTCATATGTTTCAATACATTTATATATGTTGTAATTTATATTAAGTTCATATCTTTTTAATAATTCATATTCTGTGACTTGCATAATTACTAATAGCCAACTAAGTATCTAGTAATTTCATATTGATTTAAACTATTAGACTACACTTTTCTTTAATGTTATTACATTGGTGGTGTGTAAGTCTAATTGACTGCCTGCCACTTTAAGGACGTGAGAGTAGCGTAATAACATATCTAAGTGGATTGGAACGCTTGCATCTCACTGTGTTCGGCTAGGACTGGAAATAACTTTTTTCATAGTGCATTATGATATGTGGATAGAATTTGGGATGTTTTCTATGTCATTAGTTAAAATAAATGTTAAAAAAGAACTCGTATGAAATCATTCATGGATCATAGAAGAGGTAAATGTCTTACAATGTTATTAATTTCTATGATTTTGGTAGCACTGCACTACACAAACTGAGCCCACAAGCTAGCAAACATGACACGAGCTAAAAGGACATCTCCAGGTGTAAACGTTTGCCAATGGGTTGCATGAGAGCAGAGAGCCCCCTACCCCCATGTTTCCATTTCACTTTTGCAAAATAGTGCTATTTTAATACTGTTGAAAAATCATCTCAAGTGAGCCTAAAGACTCTTTTGTGATATTTGTGAGTTTTTGTGATATTTGCATGTTTCCATTTCCTGTTTTTCATTTCACATTTTAGATCTGCACATTTTCAGGGTTGATGGAAACACACCTTCTGTCCAGGGGCGTCACTAGACCTTATTCACTGGGGCACGTGCCTTAGTAAAAGTCTCCAGTGCCCCAGTAAAAGTCTAGCGCTGCTCTCGCTGGAAACGGCATTCATGAGCGCATCTCCGTGCGTGCTTTAGTCATGAGTCGAGCCTGTCACTTACCAGCCAATAACAATAAAAAAGGAAAAAAAGAAAGGGGCCATAATAGCCAATCAGAAAATAGCACCTCTGTAGCTGGGTAAGATTGAACGCAACAACCAATGAAAATCGTTCACATGATTCTGCCGAGTGTTTCGTTGTATTGTGGAAACTGCTGGAGCTCATCACATCACTTTGAGCAATAATTCGTCCCGTTTTA
>NW_027468718.1:11841484-11866484 GCF_046254945.1 Alosa pseudoharengus | reverse complement strand
TTCTGCAAGGGTATCAGATTGTTGTTATGTGATTTATACCTTTTCTACATGAGTAAACCAGGCATAAAGGTTTATCATGTACTGTTGTCATATACTACTTTTTCTTTCTTGAAATACCCTACCTTCCATGTCAGCCTTTATCTTTTTCACCAGCATAGAGAATATCAAACGACTACCCCAACATATTGCTTATTACACATAGTCGATGATTACTGGATGTGAATATCTACTTGATTTGTTTCTTAATTTATCCTTCCCACCCAAAACGCGTCGTATCTTTCACACCCCTGGGTTAGACTGTATCAACTATGCCCTTAGTTTCTTCCAGAGGATGGCTATGTCCTTTGGAAGAAACTAAGGGCATAGTTTCCTTCGGTACTGAATAGTTGATAGTAGTCTGGAAGAAACTGAGGATGGCTATGTCCTTAGTTTCTTCCAGAGGATGGCTATGTCCTTAGTTTCTTTCCAGAGGATGGCTATTTCTTTAGTTTCCTTTCTGCATAGCTGATACAGGGTAACCTAAATCTAGTTAGATGAGTAGAAGGAGCACGCCTGGCCTGCTGGTATCTGTCCCCGTATTCTGGGCTAGGCCACTGGAGAAGGCAGTGGGTGTGGTGTGTTTGGGTCCCCACTCTCCCTGTACTTCACACAACACTGAACGTGTTCATCATCTCTACTCCCCAGCTCACTCCTGCTAAGTTCTCTAGCACCCTTCTGCCCCCACACACTTTTCGCATACATTTGAATATGTGTATTAAAAATCTGTGACTCTTGGGGCGTTCTATGAGGCGTTGCTAATGAGCGCTTGATCGCCGTGACGAAAGGGCAGGGAAGTAAAGTTAGACGTGTGAACGTCAGTGAGGCTTGCGGAGTGTTCAGAGTTCTTGCCTGCAGTGTCGCCATGCCAACAGTCATCAGTGGTGTGTGATATTTACCAATGGAGTCACAGGAGACTTCAGACACACTCACACTCATGGCTAATGGGTCACATTAGCACAGAGTCACACATGACAATCACTCCCCTCTCTCTCTCTTTCCATCTCTCTGTATTTTTCCCATCCTCCTACGAGTTTGTTTCTTCCATTGAAGGTGTAAAAAATTGGCAGTTAATTACACTGGTGTTCTGGAAGACGACTTCAGAAATTAATTAAGTGTTTCTTAATAGGTGGAGAAATTGTTAAATCACCTGTGTCCTAATGGCTGTGTGTGTGTGTGTGTGTGTGTGTGTGTGTGTGTGTGTGGGTGTGTGTGGTCATGGCGAGTTAACACCTACTCATCCGTATGTTCCCTGAGACTACACTCCTGAGTGATCACTGATAAGGAAGCTCTGTTGCCTTGGCCGGAATAAATGAATTATCTGAATGATTTGACACAAGCACACATACACACACACACACACGCACGCACACATAAATGTACACAAAAAAAGAATGAGAGAGAGAGACTGATTGAGATGAGCATAAATACACACATGTACATAAATCCTGAAACAGTTTGTCCTATCTTCACTCAAGCTTAACAAAATGCCATTATGACTTAAGCATATTAAAGACTGAGTAGCATATAGCATTTATAGGATAATTACCGGTCATGTGCAGTGGCAATGTACACAAATATACCAATCAAACAATCCAGAAGAATCTACGCATATCAGCATAATTAGTGTAATTTGCAACTTATCTGCATTCAATACAAAAACAACTGAAGTTGATCCAAAAGACGAAGGAGTGTTTCAGCAATTAGCAAAAGCCATATGGTTAATGATCTTATGAGTCTAAACTTAGGCTCTTGACAGGGGCATGTACATTTTCTCATGTCAATGATGATACATTTGCACAGCTTCTAAAAGCTGATGTGTGGTTTCTGTTTCTGTTTCTATGTGATAATGTGAAAACATTTTCTGATGCCAAGTCCAGATTGGCATCTGGGTCAAATGCGGGTCATATCCAGGTCAAACTCATCTTACTGCCATGCTGCACTGGAGGAGTCAAAGTCAAGTTGCCAAGCCTGCCTCTATTTTAAGCGACTTAGGGCTTGTTTTTCTGTTAAGTTGTTTACACAAATTGAGAGTTGGAGGTTGTGTTTTTATTTAGCTTGTTTCTAGCGCTTACTCCTTTTCTTCTGCCTCTCTCTCTCCACACCTTGCTACCACCAAAACTGCCCCTCTGCCTGGCTACTAGACCACCAAAACTGCCCCTCTCTCTCCACACCTGGCTACTAGACCACCAAAACTGCCCCTCTCCACACCTGGCTACTAGACCACCAAAACTGCCCCTTTCTCTCCACACCTGGCTACTAGACCACCAAAACTGCCCCTCTTTCTCCACGCCTGGCTACTAGACCACCAAAACTACCCCTCTGCCTGGCTACTAGACCACCAAAACTGCCCCTCTCTCTCCACACCTGGCTACTAGACCACCAAAACTGCCCCTTTCTCTCCACACCTGGCTACCACCAAAACTGCCCCTCTCTCTCCACACCTGGTTACCACCAAAACTGCCCCTCTCTCTCCACACCTGGCTACTAGACCACCAAAACTGCCCAGTTTGATGAACTAGCACCATGTTCACCACCTTCCAATCCTTCATTAATAAACCAAGACTGCACTAAATGATCCATTACTTACAGTCTATTTTGCTGGTTCAATATAAGAGACCACTTGTGTGAAATGCAAGAGAAATGTAAACAGTGTGAGAAAGAAAGTGGATTAAAAGATTTAGCCCTTACCTTAAAGCGATGGTTCGGAGTAATTTCACCCTAGGGTC
This sequence comes from Alosa pseudoharengus, assembly GCF_046254945.1. Lineage (NCBI taxonomy): Eukaryota > Metazoa > Chordata > Actinopteri > Clupeiformes > Clupeidae > Alosa > Alosa pseudoharengus. The sequence goes on along the minus strand of NW_027468718.1, from coordinate 11,863,719 downwards.
CTTTGCACCATGACCCCGAGCCAAACACCCTCCTAGAACCTGTTTTCCCTTGGTCGAACCCTGGTCGAGTAGCCCTGTCAGAAACGAATGAGTTTCTGCAGGCGTAATGGAACCAACTTTTATCTCGTAAATTACCCCACTAATAATGCCCTGAACGTACGAAACTTCTACAGTATGTTCTTTACTCATAAAATGAGGCATTGAAAAGTTTGTAAGTACACCAGGAGTTAAATAACACTTGCCTGATGGATGCTATTATCTGCTACTAAACCGCTGCGTCGACGTTACTTCCGTGATTTGGGAAAAGCCCGTAAAAGTCCTGGCAGGAAGCATGCATAAGGATCCAGGAATGCACTAATATTTTGTTCGTAGTACCAGTTTGCAACAATTATTAGTTAACACTAAGTTGTAAACACTTCGGAAAAAAATATATTAAAAACTGGATATACCAAAAAACGTTGATGTAATCGCTTCCTGCCAGGACTTTTACGGGCTTTTCCCAAATCACGAAAGTAACTAATTTGTTTGCGAAACTTTATGCAGTAGAACTACACATACAGGACATAATGTTTGCGCAGGAGAGAGAATGAGAATAAGAGCGCAAGCACGCACACAACCAGCAAAGGATAAGCTAAGCACTAGGACAAGATTTCAAGGCCATGGACATACATTTTTCTTTCTAAAAACAGAAATGGTGAAGGCAGCAAGGTAGGCAAGAGAGATATTTGCTGGTCAAAACGTTAGCATAAGAACTGGTTGGCTGAATGAAGCACAACGCTTTACTGAAGCACATACACTGTTTAAAGTCACAGACGCAATGAACCAAAGTAACTTTTTTGCATGCACAAACCTATATGGCCTATACATACCGGTAGATATGGCCCGTGTACCATAACATTTATGCCTGCAGGCGCCTGCTCACTAGCCTAGAAATCTAGAAGCACCCTCACGGCAGCAATGTGGGTCTGGCTCGTCAAGCTACCTGCTCACGGCTGTAGGCTAAAAGTTTAACATGGGCAGGTGGCAAAGTATCAGCATTATTTTACTGAGCGACTTGTCAATAGGTCTTGTACCTATAGTCTAAAAAAGCTGTTCCTGGTCAGTATATAAAGCTACCTATTGCTTGCTTGAGGTCTGGGAATTGCACTTACTCGGTTTGGCTGGGAGGGCTAGTCCACCAGTGCCGCGTTTGTAACAAGTTATATATAGGCCTACTGTATATTGGTCGTGCCTGTTTTGTGGCTGTCATACTAAATGGCTTCGCAGGAAGTACATAAAACATAACTTGCACTACTGTCATCTTCTTTAAGAACCTTTCCAAATATTTCCCATATATGGCTTTTCCTGGAGGGGTGTCTTTATTATTTTAACATCTCGCGTCTTCAGCTTCTTTACCGTCTCCATCTTTACCTCTCCACCTATGTGGCAAGAAGGTCTACTGTATGCTTCAACCAATGATATCTTTGAAAAGCAATTATGAGTTAAATATTGATGCTAGCTTTCTTGTGATACTTTAAGTATTTTTGAAAAAAAAAAAATATATATATATATATATTTCATTAATTTTAACTGACCCGCCCACAAATGACACGAATATCATTAAAATATGTTTTATATGACTCATAACCGCGGCGACCGCTTAATTTCAGGCAGACCGCGCAACACTGGTGTTCACAGGCCTGGTTGCTTATTTCTCTCCCAAGATCTGGCAACATTGTTCCAAGTCGGCCAGTCTTTCTCCCAAGCCTTGTTGCCTATAGGGACAGTGGTAAACAACTGCTGGTTGGTCGCCCAGCTCATGCTCGTGCTACTGACGAAAGAATTACACAAAACACCCCACAGCTTACAGGGGGAACAAATAAAACCACAGCCAAAGAATAGATGAATTCAGACCTTTTTTTGTGGGGGGGGGGGGCATGGGTGCATGGAGCTCATTCAAAGATCAATTTAGAATCTGAGGCATTTGTGCCGAACGTAACCATGACCCAAAACGCAGAGTGCCTGCAGGAGCTGGGCTGTGTGAGAGCGCGGATTAGAGAAATGAGATCAAACGCATGCGGTGGAAACTTCTGGCTCCAGAGAAGGCCAGAAGCAACCGGAACAGCTGCAGACCAAAAGGGTTTTTACCCGTATGATCGATTCCTTATTAGATTTTCACACAAACTTGTCAGTGAGCTCAGACAGGGTCAGTAGTAAACGGAGAGGGTCCACACACACACACACACAGGGGCATTTGGTTGTTTTCATGTTGTTTTTGTACTGTGGAGAAATAGCAGCAGAGGGATGAAAACTCTGGACCAGTATGTGTTTCTCTGGACTAATGGACCAGTATGTGTTTCGCTTCATGAAAAATGTAGAGAGGAATGACCATTTCTCTTTTCTGTTTCCCTCTCTCTTTTCCCTTCGTTCCCTATATTATCATTCCTCCCTGTTTTCCTCAGAATTCAGACACAGAAGGCAGTTTAAAAGGCATCGGATATTCATTCAGATCTCTCTCCCCCTCACACTCAAACACACACACACAGATTCTCACTTTCTCTATCTATCTCTTGGGGAGGTCAACAGCATCTTCACCCTCTCTTGAAATGAAGGTCCCGGAAGTAATGGCATTTCCACAGCCCAAACACGGTCAATCAAGTTATGCAAATGCACTAATTGAAAATCTCCAGCCGTCACAGGACCCCGGCTGACCCTCCTGGCCACTGGATAAAAAGCATTTACACACTCAGCGCCTGTGTGTGTGTGGGTGTGTGTGTGTGTGTGTGGGGGGGGGGGGGGGAAGGCTGTGATGGCAGACAGAAAAAGCAATTTTTCCTCCTCAAATCTCACCAGACATGTCATTCACCCGGGGGCCAACAAAGGGTGGGATTATGGAAACGGGCAAAGAAAACTGTTTCTGTGTGTGTGTGTGTGTGTGTGTGTGTGGTAGGGGGATCACAACAGACAATACAAGCCATCCAATCTCACGTTGGATTTGCTGGAATCAATAGATTAGTCTTGTCTTCCTGTCTCACTGCCTGTTGTGGACAGTAATAAGATGGCTTTCATGGGCCAGGATTGAAGCTGGTCTTAGCATGGAGGTTTCTTCTGGGAGTCTTCAGAACATGAATTGTTTGCTAGGAGGTAAATGCACGGCTTTAAACCTAAACCAATGAGGACAATCACAGAGAGATAGGAGGATTTTACCTCAGAGTGAAAAAAACAGGTTGCCCAAGAAGAAAGGTATAAACATAAGGAAAAAAGATTAGCCGACAGTAAATCATAAGTAAACAACCCAAGGCATCACACACACACACACACACACACACACACACACACACATCAGACTCACTTACCGCCTATGCCTATTTCACACTTTCTCATACAGTATATGAAGCTCAAGTAGAGTGTGATTTGTCTCAGGCTGTGTGCAAATTAGTTTATGATGTTGTTGAGAGTGTCTATCAAGTCAGACTAGGCACATTGATTCCCCATAGGGTCCTGAGCTTGGCGTGACAGGGCCTGCCTGCACTCCAAATCCTATACCATCTTCCTCACACCCGCTATGATCTTCACATCACCCTGCACTGGTAGCCAGCCACCTGTTGGGGTTGGTGGTTGTGCTCATCAAGCAGGCACACTGCCTGTTGGGTTAAAAAGACTCCTCGCCTTCCCAGCTTCCTCACCTTCCATTTTCCGCTATTATTATTATTATTATTATTATTATTATTATTATTATTTGACACATGTAGTGAGATGTCACATTGCTGCCACAGATAGATAGTATGGTAGAACAATGTATGTTGCTGATGTATGTTGCCCTACAGTATATCTTTCCACTTGCCTGTATAGTTATACAGATTACAATACAGATTTTCTTATTTAAAATGAGAATAACTGGCTGACAACTGAATCAACTGAACTGCTTCCTATGTCCGAAAAATCGTTACAGATAAATTCAAGCTACCAAAGCTGAAAACAGTGACTGACATTTGAGAAAATAACGCTATCCGGTGAAGGCTTTAACGGGCAGCAAGCTCTTTTAGAGATCACCACACAACGGAATTAAGCCGCTGCAGCAAAAATGACACTACAACACACACCGGACCGCGTGACTGTCAATTGGATTTTTGGTAAATGGCGCCACCTTGAGGTCGATAAGTTTTCAATGAGGAAAAATGCAGCCGTTCCTCTAGTCAGAATGTGTCATAACTCCTGAGAATTAATCGGGAAAAAATCGAAATTAGATACACATTATTACACATGACAGTACCGCGAAAACCTGAAGTCTTACTAGACTAAATGTGGACGCCAAAGGGACGGTCCGTTTCTCGCCGAATCCAATTTGCACAGCTGCCGAGTATTATTACCAATGCAGAGGAGCCGTTATTCACAGATCCCTTTTCTTCAGGGGGATTGCACATGTGATGGAGTTCTCTCACCCGGAGATATTTCTTTCATTTCCTCTCCCGGGGCATTAATTACTGACCCGCGCGGGGGTCTGACAGCGATTTTTGTTTTTCTTCAAGAGGAGCTGCTCGCGAGGCAGCCCAGAGATGAAAGAGAAAGAGGGTGGGAGATCAGGGAGCAAGTGCGCGCGGAAGAAAGTGCTATTTTTAGGTAGGATTGTTACAGTCATTAAATGTGCAAATGATGAAATTGCAGGTGATTTTTCCGTTATTTCACACTTTATCCTCCCCGTTAATCCCCCATGGAACAAAGGGGCACCACAATCCGTGAGTAAGAATAGCCTGTAGAAAACAGACAGACAGACAGGTAGTCCAAACAGCTTTTGTTGGACATCTGTCTCCTTTCTTTTATATAATCTTGCATTCCACTTTCTTTTTCACAAAGTGCATGCAGTGCCAATAGCCTAAAGCTCATGGAGTTTGAATTGAACCCTTTTGTGGTAGTCATTTCATGATGGTAGTCATTTCAGACAAAAGCCTAGACAGACCTGTGTGGGTATGGCTCTCACCATTTTAGCATTGTGCCTTTCTATAGACTGGTCTAGCAGTGATGCCTTTTGTTGCCTTGCTGTCCCTGAGCTGAAGTGAATGGACAGGTGGCTGAAGCTAAAAGTGCAGTCCAAAAGTCATGGGCGGATTATGAACTTTCGGGCCCCTGGGCCCAGATGTATTAAGGGCCCCCCAGTTATTGTCGTATATGTGGGAGGGGGGGTTTGGGGGTCCTCCCCCAGAAATTTTTTAATTTGTTTGATGTCATTTCCTGTATTCTGGTGCATTTTGGGGATGGCCGATACTAAATTCAATCAGATTCATAGCCTACATCCTAATTTGTTAATAATGAGGCAATGATTCCATGTAAAGGCTTGGGCTTCAGGGCCCCCTGACCCCTTGGGCCCCTGGGCCTGGGCCCGGTAGGCCCGTGCAGTAATCCATCCCTGCCAAAAGTTACTGGGGTTAGGTTTTCTTTGACAGGTATGCTTAGCTAGAGTCCGTCAGCTTATGTGCCCACAGGCTCATATCCACGCCTGAAGCCAACACCATCAATGAGCCAGATGGGCAGGCAACGCTACACTCTTGCTGGATTAGACCTCCATGAACTAACCAATACAATCACACAGACCAATGAAATCACACTGTCCCTTTGGTAGGCTACCTCTTAATCATATATAGATTAGATTGCTCAATAGATATGAAAGCATAAATAATGTTTCCATCTCAAGGGCACAGCGTTGCCCATAGTCCTAGCCATCTCTTTCTTTTTCTCTTAGTTATTGAAAATGAATTGTTTGAGCTGTCGTGAAGCTGAGGGGCTAATACTGAGATTCATGGAAGAGAACCTGTAGAGAAGATTCTAGAACTGTACGTTAACTTTTTTTGCAAGTAGCACTGGTGCTATAGAGGTTAAAAGTTTTGTAGCACCAGCCACAAATTCTGTAGCATCGATATAAAACCTCCAAAATCTCTAAAAACAATCAGTTCATCACAGTTCATCAATTGTGGTTGGGATCTAGACCTACTGCAACTGGATTGATAAAAGCCGGTCATGTAGTTGCAAACATCTCATCTGGCTACATTGTGTTTGAGATGAACAAAAGCTATCAGCATGATATGTTAGTTGGTTGTTGTGTTTTTGTAAAAACAAAAAAAACAATCCCTGACAGTTCCATGCAGTTAGACTTTTCAATGGGTATCAGGAAGACAGGTCATGCCATTGATTTTTTGTTAATTTTTCTTATTCATGCATTGGAAGTCAGTTCATTTATTTTTGAATAAGTAGAAGATATGCTGAAGATTTTATTCCACTAAGATTTAATTCACGTTTAGTTCATATTTCTAAGTTTTTAGATTATAGTGCAGGGCGATATGTAGCAAAAAAAGGTGTTTGGAACATTTCATATAGATTTTTGGAAATTAGGTTTTTTCACTTCTTCAGACCCTATAGTTTGCAAAACTACCTGTTTCCAATTTTTTCCCGGACTGCACAGGTCCAAAATCCAAGATGGCGGATATATCACCAAAAATTGCAAATAATCGCCTTTTTAAACATTTTAAATGGATATATGTTAGGTATTATCATTATATACATACATTTTCTAATAAAATTGAATGACTTAGGTAATAAATATGACCATGGGTGACATGAGATGTTATGATTATCAACCAGTGATGGGTGTAACCACCATTATGCTATTTATTGGCATACCTGGAAAAACACATTGACTGATTAAAAGTTTCCTTCACATAACCTAATAATTATTTGAATTAAAGTAATGTCCTGCACTCACCACAATAGATTAGATTAGATTAAACTTTATTGTCATTGCAGAGTACAAGTATGAAGACAACGAAATGTGGTTTGCGTCTAACCAGAAGTGCAAAAAAGGAGAAAAGTGCAATGTGATATACAAAGTATAGACAGGTGGTGCATAGACAGGTCAAGAAATCTAGTGCAGTGTAGACAGTAGTATACAGTTGATTTATATAAGGTAGAGAGGTTTAGAGTAATTTAAATATGTAGAATGTATGAACAACATACATTGGGGGGAGGGGGGGGTGGTCTGCCTCCTTGTTGTCCCTGTCAAGGTAGCCATGGTCGTGGACACCTCAACAGGCACAGGCAAGGAGGCATTGGACCGGGGGGGGGGGTTGGGGGCTTAGTTGGTTGGTTGTCACTGGGATGTAGAGCTAGAGTTCAGCTGCAGGGAAGAAGCTTCCTCTGAACCTGCTGTGTGCCTTATGCAAGCATCGCTTGCCCTGGATGGCCTCAATGGAGGGGAGTGAGGAACCGGTGATGCGTTGGGCAGTTTTCACCACCCTCTGCAGTGCTTTTCGGTCGTGGGCAGAGCAGTTGCCATACAAAACTGTGACACAGTTGGTAAGGATACGCTTGATGGTGCAGGGGTAGAAGTTCACCAGGATCTGAAGAGGCCGGTGGACCTTCTTTAGCCTCCTCAGATAGAAGAGATGCTGGTAAGCCTTCTTGATCAGGGGAGAGGTGTTGAGGGTCCAAGAGAGGTCCTCAGAGATGTGGACACCCAGAAATCTGAAGCTGGTGATACACTCCACTTCAGTCCCATTGATGAAATTGGGGTGTGTGCTAGCTTTAGACTTCCTGAAGTCCACAATGAGCTCTTTGGTCTTCAATAATTCTGTTAACAGGACTTGCAGGAAATTGTGGGAACATATGAATTTGTTGTATTATATGCAAGCCTAATGCTGCCCACTACAGCTAAGTCTGCCTTCATCCATGAATTGTGACTGGTTTCAGAAACAACATCCTCTGAACAATCTACAGAGAGTAGCTCAGTGCAATTAACACACGCATTGGATAGCATCTTAATAGATGCTAGAGGCATGGCTGTTGTGCAGGAGATGGTTGTCAGGAAAAGTGACATAAACTGTTGCCAAGATCTATTGAAAGTAAGGCACAAGGCTACAATGACATACTTATTATTTAACAACTATACCTTCACTCCATGAAAGACAGGACGAGACAGGTCCATACAATGGGAAAAGCACATGATAAAGGATACAAAATACAAGACTCTACACCAATCAAAGACTTTAAAGCTTTCCTGGGATTGAAGGAAACCAAAGCCAACCTCGTCCACTACCTTGCTCATAAAGCTGTTTAACTATGTAAACTGCCAGTCACAGTTCACACACACAAAGATGGCAGTAGCAGTAGCAGTAGAAGTAATTTTGGAAAAACCCCATATATGTACACATCACACAGATGTCTTGGTGCTTGCCCTTCGCAGGGTACCAGACATCAACAAAGACAGTCTCATTATCATGGGCACTGGAGAACATTGACAAAAGATACATTTCAGCCTAGAAATCTTGATGCACCCTAGCGGCAGCAAACGTAACTTGCAGCCAGGGTAGTCTAGCAATTCTCCGTTGGCTTGTGAGGTGGAAAAACCAAACTTCTGTCAGGCCAATCACATCGTGTATAGAGTCGGTGGACCTATCGGGTATCCTATTGTATCCTATCCTATCAGGAAATTGAAAGACAACCATTTGTCCCGCCATACCGTTTATCCCGTGGGAAAGGAAAGGTTTTGTAGGCTTGTAGTAGGTCCTCATCCATCTCCAGACATGTTAGCTGGATGTGAGAAATTTGTGTGTCAGCTCCTCAAAACATGGTTTTCAAACAGCTAAAGCCCTTCGGTGGAACATGTTTAAAACTCTAAAACCCAACCAGGGAGTGGAAAAACTTGGGAACTAGGGAAATCCCATCCTTATGATTGCCCTACCATCGCCTATTGCTGTCCCCATGCTCAGATTCCAGCCCGTGCAGCCTAGGGACCCACTACTTGCCCGATGACAACTCCTAATTCCTATGGACAACCCAGATAGCAAACATACACTGGGACGGAACTGGGCCACACCTACCTCAACATCCGGCACGGATCTGCATAATGGACCTGATCCGGCGTCCAAACGCACATCGGTCCAAAATTGGTCTGGATCCGTTTGACGGATCTGGTACCAATAAGGGCTAAGACTGGCCCAGTTCCGTATGGTAGTCTGTGTTACTGACGTGTTCCAGATCTGCTTATCATATGCAATACGGTTCCGCTTATTGTGTGTGGTACGGACCCGTTTATCAGACATCAGCTGGCTTTATTTGACATGTGAAATGTGATTGGTAATTAGGCCTAATTATCCTGAAAAATCTGTTTGCTACACATTTGCTAACAGGTTCGTTATAGGTTCACCCAGGCTAAAGTTCGTAGGCCTAACGTTTTCCCAACAGCTCAACTGATAAACATAAGCTAGGCTACAAACAAGAGGGGGGTAAAAAAAACTTTACACATAAGTGTGTAATTATTTTTTTATTCAACAACCTGGCTGTAGAAGTGCAATCCCAGACAAAGTTTAAGTCGTGTTAATTCCACTGTTTCCATCGATATTCAGGCTGTCTTCCTCAGTCATCTCCATGGTCAATCTGAAACAACACAAAATAAACATTAGCCATTTATTTCTTTTTGAAAATAGGTAGTCACAATTACACTCGTTTTTTTATCATCAGTGATCCTGTTAGCGTTATCAATGTTTTTTCCAAAATAGTTATTGTGATGGCTAAGGTAGTAGGCTAGCCCATATTGCTGGAAAGTATAACCTTAAAGTTATCAATCGCTCGGTTGCTTGTTGTTGTCTCTGAATAAAACAGATAAAAAGCAGATAACCTACCTTGAAAAGTTGGGCTGTCCTAGTCCAACCCCAGGCTGGCAAATCATGTCAAAAGATTGATAGTGAGCAAACCAAAGATCCTTGATTAACGTTACTGCTTGGACTTCTGCATGCGTGGAAAGAATATGGGGTTGTCTCATAGCACTGTTAGATCTGACACAAACAACAATTGACTACTTTTACCACTGCTAGGTAATAATAAAAATAATGAAACAAACATATGATCAATATTGAGCCAACTATATCTTCTTTTCCAGCCTTACTGTAGAAATGAAGTGGCCATGGGAACATAGTGCACCCCCATGGTTTCTAAATTTGTGCAATTCCAAAATACCTTTTTTTTTTCTTTAGCAGCCAGTTGACAATGAAGTAGGGAAAGGACAGTCAATTTAGCAGAATCAGCACCTTAATTAATATCATTACCACCTGGGTCTGCTGTGAAAAAATGGTCCTTCGGTTCATATCCATATCACAGGTTTGGGCCAAATCAGTGTTTTGTATTTTAAAAGCATCTCCTGACTTCCAGTTGAGTTGCGGAAATTGGACCTGGGACAAATCTGTAAACCGGTGATAAAACAGCATTGCTAGCAGAGCTGAAACCTGTATCAGGAGCAGACCTGGCCCACAGTCAGATACCGTATGTCCGCTACAGGCGGATCTAAAGGCTTTTATGCGGATCCGGCCCAAAGGAAATTGCTATCTGGGAATTCATCCTCTACACTAAATAGGATTCATGCATTATCATACTGGTTATGTAACCATCCAACCACTTTGTAACATATAGCTCAGGTGGCTCTAAATACCATGTTCTATTCATAGACCTTACTGTCCTGTAACTGACCCCAGGCAGAAGGGTCAGGCCCTTGAGTCGTGGATCTGCTTGAGGTTTTATCCTATTTGTTTTTCCAATTCTTGGGAGTTTATCCTCGCCCCTGTTACTCATGGGCTCTGTCTGAATGTTTAATAGTCTGTAAAGCGCCATGAGACATGTGTAATGTTTTCACACTCTATAAGTGAAATTAAATTGAAATTGAAATTCGGAGAGCACACAGGCAAGCAAATGTTTGGGCACAAGATACAGTGCCTGCTCCAAAGATTCTTGACTCACTATCACTGGGATGGAGGCAAATTGTTGATGGGCAATGGGCTCCTGTTCTGTCAAAACTTCCACCGGCACCAGATGCTGTTGTGGAGCTTGTGAAGTGCTGTTGTCTTGCCAGCCAATGCAATAGAAAGTGTTCTTGCAAGAGTAACAACTTACCATTCACGCAACTTTGCAGGTGTGAAGGCTCTGAGGAGATGTGCATCAATATTAAAAATACAGTGACAGTGGTGAGGATAAATACTTGAGTGACAATGACAATGTTTTGTTGAACTCTTCAATAATAAAAACAAGATGCAGATTTTTTTCTTTTTTTTTCATTTTTTCTCCAAATTTCTTGGTAAATGATGCAATACATCTTTTGAAAATAGTCTGTATCTCACTTGTCTACCTTATTAGGTGTATATTTATCAAAAAGTTGACCACTTTAAGCCTTTAAGCCTATTTTTCTGCATATTGTCCGCCATCTTGAATTTTGGCACTGAAAATGAAGAAAAAAATTGGAAACAGGTTGTTTTGTATTCAATGGGGTCCTAGCAAGTAAAAAATCACCAGTTGCAAAAATCTATATGAATCGTTCCTAAAATTACACAATTCCCCTCACTATTAGTGTAACCCTACATTCAACCTTAATGTCATTGCACGAGTGAAATACCGTAATTACATCTAACCAGTGGTGCAAATGAGTAGGCTAACTGACATGTCAAACAGTGCACCCATGAAATGCATCCCTAGACTGTTCCATACACATAGGCCTACTAAAGATAGCTGAAGGTCTGTGGCTAACGCAGTCGTAATTAAAGTGTCGTGAAGGTTTTTTCGGAACCGATCTTGTATAGGTTATTAAGCACTACTAAGCGAGACTGTTGCGCATGAAGTGGGCTCATATTTGACAGATAGAAGCGAACTTAAGCCCCTGTGGACTTTTTTCTTCTAAGTTTTAGATCTGAATGGTGTTGTTTGGATACTAAGTTGTTCGTTTTAAACTGAACTAAAAATACAAAGCAACAAGGCGATTGCCACAAACTTCTACCTCTGCTTGCCTAATCTAATCACCTCAGCCCGGCCCGGTCGGAAGATTCTTTCGCTTAGGCTAAACATAGCTATCACTTGTTTGATTCGCGAGGATAATTTGCAAGGTGTTGTTTGATTTGGAGTTGGATTGTTTGGATACTAGGCCTACATACAAGACATACTTTTTAATCGCGTAGACTGCAACTAAGTTAAAATCAAAGTAGCCTACATCGATTCCCCTCTCACAGAAGTAGTCTATACATACGCACTTCAAACAAACAAACAAGCGTTTCACCGGGAGCCTACACCGGGCGCGTAACGAAGAGCTCCGTTCGCGACGCGCAAAAACAGAAAACGGGTCTATTTTTTTTTTAACGTAGCCTACGCGCCGCTATCACATCTGGTGTAGCTAGTTGCACTGATCACAGTAGAAGGTAATTGCTGTAGCCTCCCTGTCAGTCTCACACGCATGCATTGTATTGCCATAAGCAAATCTGTATACTGTAGCACCAGTGCTACGTTGGTAAATCATCCATCGCACAAACTCATTTTTTTGTAGCACTGTATTTGCTCCCCCTCAGTTCCATTAAATTTAGCACGTCACTGTGGACATCGACATCATGTTTCAGGAACTCAATCCATGGTCGTGTTCCCGTTAGTGTCCTGCTGCACAGAATGAGCTTGAGCTATGACTAACCCTTAGCAAATACAAAGTTAAATAAAGTCAATAAAAACCACTCTTTCTTTCTCTCTCTGTCTCTCTCCCTCTCTTTCTCTCTGCTTGCTTCTCACAAAAAGCAACATCCATGAATCTTACTTTTCTTTGTTTTTCTCTCTATTTTATCCTTTCACATCTATGTTTGCATCTATCTAAAGCTGAATCTAATCTAATGTTATGGAAGCGAAGTTATGAAGTTATGAAATTATGACATAAGCTCGCTCCTACGGGTATTCTACTCCACACTGTTGTTTTTTAATCTTCATGAATATAAACTCTTTGGCCAATGCAACTTTTTGACACAGTTACTAAGAAACGCACATATTAGGCATTGATCTTGGACGTGTCTGAATGCATATTTTAACTGATCGCAGGCAGCATGTGCGGAGGCTGCTTGGTGCTTTTATCGAGTTTCCTCCAGGCCAGGTCACCAGACTGGGCTGCCAGAAAGATAAATCTATCTAGGGTCGGCACTCTGGCCACTCTTTGCTGAACCCGTGGCACACCGACACAGCCTGACCTTTGCCTGCATAGTATTTAGTATTTGTAGAGATGGAATGAAGAGTGTTTTTATTCTGGATATGCGGCGTTGCTGTTCGCCTGGGCAGTCCCTGGCGTTTCTTTAGCTGTGATGTGAAAATAATGAACAGCTTTATTAGAATGTTTGACTTTAATGTTATGTAAATTCTAGATCTCATTTTGAGGTGATATAACAAGTGATATAATTGCACCTAATAGCATTACTTAATTAAGTTCGCTTAGAGACAAAATAAAAATCGTGTGTGCTTTCAGTGACAGGTAATTCCTCCCATGTTAGCAATAGCTGGTCCTCTAACCAAGACACTTCAAATCCCACGGATGAGAGAGTTTGAGCTTAACATTCATTCCAACCGAAATAGGAGGAAAGCGAGTCTCTGCTTGCATGCAAAGAGTTTCTCTCAGACGTAAGGGATCGCCGGCAGGCCGGGCGGGCGATGTGCCGCAGGTCTGTCTGAGCGGGTGAAGCGGCCATGATGGTCTCATGGGCTCTCCACTCTCATCACATCCCCACACATCACGTCGCATCCACACCGTCACATCAAACAGAGACAGAGAGGGCAGGGAGGAAAGGACAGAGAGAGAGAGCAGAGAGGAGAGAGAGTGCAGGGGAAAGGAGAGAGAGAAGGAGAGAGAGAGAGAAGGAGAGAGAGAGGAGAGAGAAAGAGTGCAGAGAGGAAAGGACAGAGAGAGAGGAGAGAGAGTGCAGAGAGGAAAGGAGAGAGAGTGAGAGAAGGAGAGAGAGGAGAGAGACAGAGTGCAGAGAGGAAAGGAGAGAGAGCAGAGTAGAGAGACAGAGAGAGGACAGGAAAAAAATGACTGAGAGGAAGAAATGAAGGAAGAGTGAGAGTGAGTGATGAAGATGAAAATGGAGGTAGAGAGTGAGTGAGCGATGAAGGGAGAGAAAGAGTTCGTCAGAGGGGATTAGCCGGGCGACGAGACTCGTCTTGGTCAGGGCCGAGCAGAACGTACGTGCCTCGCTCCTCCCCGCCGCGTCTTTGAAGTTCAAGGTGGGGTGACCTTGGACGTGTGGCGCGTCTGAAAACACCGGGGGAAGAAGTTTATGCCTGACGCATGACTCCTGCACTCTCGGCTAAACCCTAACGGGGTACATCCCAGTCCACCGACGAGGTCAGGAAAACAAGGAAAAGAGAGGAAGAGAGGAAGGAGTGAGAGAGAGAAAACATTTCTTGTTTGGGTGTGTAGAGAATAGTGGAGAGGATGGGAGTGGGTGTAAAGCTTATTCAACTGCTTTGATGGTGTGTGTGTGTGTGTGTTTGCATTTTTGTCTTTGAAGAGAATATCTAGCCCTGAACCTACCCTCTTTCATCTATTTGTTCTTGCATCTGCCATGATTGCTCACAAATATCTCTTTCTCTTCTCCTCTCTCTCTCTCTCTCTCTCTCTCACACACACACACACACACACACACACACACACACACACACATACACACACACACACACACACACACACACACACTCACACACACACACACACACACACACACACACACACACACACACACACACACACACACACACTCACACACACACACACACACACCCACACACACACACACACACACACACACACACACACACACACACACACACACACACACACACACACACACACACACACACACACACACACACACACACACACACTCCATCTGACTATTTGTCTCTGTTCTCTTTTACCTTTTCTTTTTCCTTCTCTTCTTTTTTACCAACAATTTTCAGTTTGCTTCATTTTTCCTGGACACACATCTGAACACACACACACACACACACACACACACACACACACACACACACAGAGGGAGAGAGAGTACTTTCTGGGCTTCTCCATCTTTGCCACATTTGTGTGTTTTGAGTGATTTCTCTCGGCTCTGGGATGCTGGCGGGATGGAGGGAGGGGGAAAGAGAGAGAGAGACATGTTACCATGGAAATGAGCTGAGGCGCTAAGCTGCTAAGCTACACTGAGTTTTTGAGAGTGAAAGGAGGGGAGGGGGAGGGTACGAGGAGAGAAGTTGGCCCTTCCTTGAGAGATATCATATGAGCTAAAGAGGGGCTAGGACTCAGCTTAGCACTGCAAGACTAGTCTACACTCCTCCAGATGTCAAACACACACACACACAGAGACACACAAGCAGAGAAACACACACACAGACTCAAAAGCAGAGAAACACACACAGAAACATAGTCTAGAAATCTAGACGCGCCCCTAGCGGCACATTACATTTGCTGCCAGGGCTAGTCTAGCAACTCTCCGTTGACTTGTGAGCTCTAGAAATCGAAACTAAATCTGGCATTGAAATCGTGTATAGAGTCGTTTGTTGGGCTTAACATAATGATTGATGGCAGAGTTGCAACGGTTTGGCTTGAATTCCCTGCTACTTGAAAACAAATATCCTATTGCGTCCTATTGCGTGCAGAGGGAATTTGAAAGACAACTGATTATCCCGACCCTCGGACTGAGCACTGCGAACGGTGAGTGCCCAGACCCTACATTATAATGTGGGTCTGGCTCGCCAGGCTAACAAAAACACACAATGCATGACATTTTCAACCTGTGTTGTGCAATTGAACCTCAAGTTGACAGTGCACCATTCAACGTGTCAGTTGTCAGTGACATGCAGGGGAAAAAAAGACTGTCTGAAGTATGTCAATCCACCATCTCCTTTTTATTCTTAAATGATGGTCATTTCCATGGAACCAATATAACATCAGCTTGAACCTGCCACAACGCTTCCAAAGCGAGGCCCCGGAGTGAGAGAGACCCAGAGAATGGAGGCAGTGATTGGCTCCCGAGTAGAACACCAGAGGAGATCGGAACCTGTGATTGGCTCCCGAGTAGAACACCAGAGGAGATCGGAATCTGTGATTGGCTCCCGAGTAGAACACCAGAGGAGATCGGAATCTATGATTGGCTCCCGAGTAGAACACCAGAGAAGATTGGGGGCAGTAATTGGCTCCCGAGTAGAACACTAGAGGAGATCGGAATCTATGATTGGCTCCCAAGTAGAACACCAGAGGAGATTGGGGGGAGTGATTGGCTCCCGAGAAGAACACCAGAGGAGATCGGAATCTATGATTTGCTCCCGAGTAGAACACCAGAGAAGAATGAGGGCAGTGATTGGCTCCCGGGTAGAACACCAGAGCAGATCGGAAGCTGTGATTAGCTCCTGAGTAGAACACCAGAGGAGATTGGAGTCAGTGATTGGCTCCCTAGAAGAAAACCAGAGGAGATCGGAGACAATGATTGGCTCCTGTGTAGAACGCCAGTGGAGATCGGAGGCAATGATTGGCTTCTGAGAAGGTGTTATTTTTCACTCTTTTTCATGGCTTGTCAGGGTGTGGATGCTGAGGGGCGGGCAGAGGCGGACAGAGTACACAGCTTCATTACTTGAGTAAAAGTTTGCTAAATTTTACTCAAGTACAAGTAAAAGTACAACAGTCAGATGTCTACTTAAGTAAAAGTACTGAAGTACTTGTTTTTAAAAGAGTATCAAGAGTACAAGAGTAGCCTAAATTTTTTTTTTTTTTCAAATATTGCATTACTACTGCCACAGTGCTTACATTTATGTACAGAAACGTCCTACATGGAGTTATGAAAAATTTTAATGTTAATACCTTGAATGTAAAAGGAATTGAAAGTAAAATCAAGTCATTTTCATCTTTTTACCTTACTATGTTGCCAGGGATGGGCAGTATTTCTAATACATGTATTTAAAATATGTATTTCAAATACAAAATACTATTTTGTATGGAAGCCCGTTTGCGCCACATAAAAAAAAAATTCTGATCTATTATATCTCATTATTGTGAGATACTATGTCATTATTGTGAGATAGTATCTCGTTATTGTGAGATACTATCTCACAATAACGAGATAGTATCTCACAATAATGAGATACTATCTCACAATAACGAGATACTATCTCAGAATAATGAGATACTATCTCACAATAACGAGATAGTATCTCACAATAACGAGATACTATGTCAGAATAACGAGATAGTATCTCACAATAATGAGATATCATAGATCAGATTTTTTTTTTTTTTTTTATATATATATATTTTTTTTTTTAAATCTGATCTATGATATCTCATTATTGTTAGATGCTATCTCATTATTCGGGATGGACCTGCTGCTTCTTCATCCATTGTTTCGTCCATGGTTTTGTCTTTTATCTAAATCTGACCATGGAGTTGACTTGCGGAAAGCTGAAGGTGATTGCTGATAGGCTGTCCTAATCAGTGGCGCCTGCACAATCCAATCACGTTTGAGAGGGAAACAACAAATTGAGGATTTCCGAGATTTTTCTTTTTTCCTTTTTTTTAGAAGAAGTAACGGGTACTCACGGTTATGGATATAAATGTAGTGGAGTAAAGAGTACAATATTTGCCCCTCAAATGTACTTGAGTAAAGTCATGAGTACTCCCCAAAAATGATACTCGAGTAAAGTACAGATCCCTCAAAATTGTACTCAAGTACTGTACTCAAGTAAATGTACTCCGTTACTGTCTGGCTCTGGGTGGGGGGGCTTTAGTGGCGGTGGGGGAGGATGTGGGTGGGGTGGGGCATATGGATAGGTCTGCACAACCAAAACAAATTGGCTTGTCACGGGGGGGAAAAACATGAAATCCCCCAGAGCAATTTGGCCGTCAATGGATTATCCAGCATAAGTTGTGGGATTTGAGTGGGGAAGAGGAGGCCTCTCAGGGCCTTGGCTTGTGAAGAGGGCCGCGAGGAGGAACTCAATTACCGCACAGCACCTCCGCCAGACCTCATCCAGGCCTGGGTGGAGGGGGAGGCAGGGCTACACACACACACACACACACACACACACACACACATGGACACACATGGACATGTATACACACCTTGACACACACACACAAATTGCCTCTCTGTCTCTCTCTCTCTCCCTCTCTGTCTCACACACACAGGCACACGCACACACACACACACACACACATACAAAATGGTTAACAGTGACCCACTTTCATTATGAACATCACACATAACAGCAGCTTGCGCTGGCGTCCTCTGCTAACCTATATGTCCACACGTCAGTAAGAACCAGACAGACGTGCCATAGCTTACGCTAGTGTCCTCTGCTAACCTATAGGTCCACGCATCAGTAAGTACCAGACAGACGTGCCATAGCTTACGCTGGCGTCCTCTGCTAACCTATAAGTCCACGCGTCTAACAGATGAAGCGACTCTTTACTGGGAACAGAGTAACGAGGTCACAGACACTTGTTATGTTTTCCCCTTTTCGTAAGCAAGAAACAAAAAGCTCAGCACAGCCTGAGTGAGATTTGGCACTTAACCAGAGCCGCTAACTGACGGGAGGAACACAAGGTCTCTCTGTCCATTCACACCGTTGGTCAAAATGGCATCCAAAATGATAGGGCATAGGGCTGTGGGAACATAGGCACGCTCCCGTCTACAAGCATCCACCAGCTCCACTGTTTCTAATGGTCTCCCGTTTCCATGGAAATGTTGCTGTATTTCTATGTTTTATTTCTTTGTGTTTTTACTTGTGCTTGTTCTTGAAAGTGTTGTCTTGTTGCCACACACTGATTGTCACTGTTTGTCATCCAGTGTTAGTGGCATTGAGCGGTATGGAATGTGAGGTGCCATCATATGTGTTCCATATCATGGGCCTAATGAGAGCTGTGGGTGAACTGTGACAACTGAAGTGACAACCATAAAGTCTGCACAGTGACGTAGTGTTCGCAAGTGTGTGTGTGTAGGGTAGTTTTGTATGTGTGTGTACAAGCAATTGTGTGAACGGGTGGTTTTGTGTGTGTGTGTGTGTGTGTGTGTGTGTGTGTGTGTGTGTGTGTGTGTGTGTGTGTGTGTGTGAGGTTCAGTGAATGTGCACATTGCACAACAGCTGCCACTAATTAAACATTCATGCTCAAGTTCCTGTGAAAAATCTGTGTTTGGTGCCGAAATGCGGAGAGTGGCAGTTGGGAAGTGTTTTGTGTGTGTGTGTGTGTGCGTGTGGGTGTGTGTGTGTGTGAGTGTGATGTACAGTGAATAATACGCCAGAGTTATGGGACCGTGACTGCTCACTCGCGACACATGTCCCAAAAGAGCCACCATCCCCCAGCAGAAACAGACGGTGGCGAGCCAGCCATCCAGTGGATCTATTCGTTAGCCCAGTTCCCCCCTCAATCTGATGACTTCCCTTCATCAATGCCAAGTAACCTTGAAGAGTCGCAAGCCGCCCTTATGGGACCATTTATAAAGCAGTTGCTAAATTCACCCAACTTTGTTGTGAAATTCATCAATTCAACACACGGTTGGAAGTGTTCTAACTGAACATATCAGAACTGTCCCAGTTCGCTGGACAGAAAAAGAGAGAGTGATGTGACTCACCTTAACTGCATCTGCTTTTAACATCTACTGTATATGCACATGTGCTGCTGCTATTTCCAGGAAGACAACAGCAACAGCAGCATATTAAATGCCAAGATTAAAGAGAAAAGGGCACCCCTAACCCCCACACTGGCTTTGAAGCCATTTTACTTCAAGCAGAGCACTTCCTGTGGTTCAAGCAGAGCACTTGCATTGTGTGCGCACCGGAGTCTTATCATTAGTGTAGAAACTTCACGCTTGTCACCACACACACACACACACACACACACACATGCTCACTCATTCACTCTCACACACACTCACACATGCACGCACACACTCGTACACACAGCTGTGTATCGCTGTGTGGGGCGGAAGCTGCACTGAATACAACAGGAAAGCCCTGCAGCGCATAGTGAACACAGCTGGAAGGATTATTGGTGCTTCACTCCCCTCCCTGAAGGACATTTACACCACCCACCTCACCCGCAAGGCGACCAAAATTGTGAGTGATGCAAGTCACCCCGCTCACAATCTGTTTGATCTACTGCCCTCTGGGAAGAGGTACAGAAGCCTGCGCTCCCGCACTACCAGACTCACCAACAGCTTCATACACCAAGCTGTTAGGATGCTGAACTCTCTCCCTCCTCTCCCCCCTCCACCCTCAGCTACATAACATCCTGGACATTGGACCCACAAATGGCCGCCTGCACCACTCCACTTGCACACTTGTACACTTTGCAACTTGTTGTTGTTGTCCTGGAAACACAACACTTCTGCTGCTCTTACATAACTTGCACCACTATGCCACTTTATTTCTTACTTAGGTCAAACAGAACTACCTCAGCCTCTTATTGGCCTGACTTTGCACTAGTATTTTATTTTATTGACTGTCTATGCACAATTTCAACCAAATTTTGCTGCTCTTATTTTTTCATTATATGTGCCCTCTTATTTACTTATTTACTTACTTTTTTGTTTACTTGAATGTTATGTTTGTCTGTGGACTTAAAATTGTTAAAATATGTCTTGTCTCCACCGTGGGATAGTGAGAAACGTAATTTCGATCTCTTTGTATGTCTGGAACATGTGAAGAAATTGACAATAAAGCTGACTTTGACTTTGACTTTGACTTTGACACACACACACACACACGCACACACACACGCACGCACACACTCGTACATGCGCACACACACGCACACACACACATACTTACTCAAACACTCACACATACTCACACATGCACACACACACATGCACGCACACACTCGTACACGTACACGCACACACACACACACACACATGCTTACTCATGCACTCTCACACACACTCACACGCAGGCATGCACGCACGCATGCACGCACTCGTACACGCACACAGACACTTCTTCAGACTTCTTGCTTGTCACACTAACGTAGGAGAAAGCTTCCCAAATGCTGGGCCAACTACACTCACACTCACACTCATACACACATATTGTATGCAAATGTATGTACACTTGTTTAGTCTGTGCATGGATTTGCAATTGCAATTTTATAGCTTTGAAAATTAGCCTGGCGGGCCATCCTATATCATTGAAATGTATAGTCTGGAATCGAACCATTCACCTCGCTTAATCCAAGGGGCGGGCAGAGAATCGTCTTTCAAACTGCCTAGGCATGCAATAGGCCAGCGCTACGACCATATCCGTATCCGGTCGGCAAAACGGCAAATACATCCTTCTTCGAAAGGAATGACTTAAGTGCATTGTGTTGCTCAACGTTCAAAGAAAAGCCTCCAACTCCTCCAAAGTTGACGCCAACGCCGATTCAAACAACTGCTCTTCATTCACCATAGCCACCTTCCTTGTTGTTCACCGTCGCAGGACTGTCGTTATCCTGTTAAGCCCGCCTTAAGACTCTCTAACAAAATAGAGCGCTTTGATTGGATGAAGTCCACGGCGTCAGCCAATAGAAATGCCTATGGTTTGATACTAGACGTACAGGCTGAGCAAATTAATTTGCCGCCGCTAGGGTGCGTCTAGATTTCTAGGCTATTTGAAAATGTCACTACAGACACATTTTCACTGAAATGCTTATGTGTTGTGAGTGTTTAATTGTTGTAGTTTAATTGCTGAAGTTCTAGCTAATTTTCCTAGGCTGACTTGCGATTTTGATGAATGCTTGTGGACCTGTTAGAACATGTGAAGTATTCTCAGAACATTAGCCCAATCGTATCCCCAGTCTGGAGCTGTGGTAGAACATGTGAAGTGTTCTCAGAACATTAGCCCAATCGTATCCCCAGTCTGGAGTGGTGTCCCGTTGGGTCCAGTAGGAGCGCAGGCCCCTCTTCAAAGGATGACCTGCTGCGTGCCATTTCCCCGAGAACAATCGCACCCGGACCTCCTGATGCCCAGCTCACACACACACACACACACACATACACAGAGACCTCCTGATGCCCAGCTCCGCTCATTAACACACACACGCGCACACACACACACACACACACACACATACACACAGACCTCCTGATGCCCAGCTCCACTCATTAACACACGTAGCAGTGGGAGAGCCTTAAAAACCTCTGAACGACGCCACTCTTGCTGCTCACAGACACACACACACACACACACGAATACACACACACACACACACACTCGTATACATATGCACATACACACACACACGTACACATATGCATGCACACACACTAGAGATGCGCGGTTCGCGGTTACATCCGCTGACTCCGCGGTTAAACCGCGGATCGGGCGGATGATGTGAAGAAATATGATATTTTAATTAAATTCATGCGGGTGGCGGTTGAACCAATCAAATGAAAAAAATATAG
>NW_027468718.1:11506484-11831484 GCF_046254945.1 Alosa pseudoharengus | reverse complement strand
ATCCAGCAAAGAGGAATTACTCTTCCTGTAATTAGGTCGTAGGTGTGGGAAAAAAAATGAGGAGTTCCAGCTCGCTCTATCTGGCGTGCACTTCTGCTAAAACAGGCCTAAACTACTGTTCAAAGGAGCCGGATTAAGCTGGGGTAAAAAGCCCTAATCACGCTCGCTTGGCAGTCTCTGTAATAGGCTTTGCAGGCAGGAGAGAGGAGAGAGTGAGACAGAGACTGAAAGAGAGAAAGAGAGAGAGAGAGAGAGAGAGAGAGAGAGAGAGTGCTCAGGATGCCAGAGACAGCATGGCAACTCTCCGTGCCACCCTCCATACCCCCACACCCACCTCCTGCCCATGTCCTGCCCTAGCGTGGAGTGATGATAACAGGCTCGTAGGATGGCCGCCCTCCCCTAGAGGGCCGGAGATGGAAGTCCGCGGAGTGGGGGAGGAGAGGGACTCAGACTCACTTTTAATCGTACCCAAAGTGCTCCACAAGCAAAGTGGAGAAGCTGCTTTTATCCATTATGCCCCAAAACTATGGAACACCCTGCTTCTGTACATCAAGCAGGCGAGTTCAGTAAATATTTTTAAAAAAGATCTGAAAACATACCTGTATAGGAAAGCCTTTAGTTAACTCATCTTATCTTGTAGACTACTTTTTCAGATTATTCTACATCTGCTGCCATTGGAGGGCGCAGCCAGCCACAAGCAGATGGGATCCCCCTATTAAGTCAGGTTCTGCTCAAGGTTTCTTCCTGGAATATGGGAGTTTTTCCTTGCCACAGTTGCCATATGGTGTGCTTGCGGGGGGTAAAGGGTTAAGGCTGCCAGTCTTGAATGTCTGTGTATAAAGTCAAATAATTGCGACATATGCTAAGAACAAGCTAAGGCTGGCTGCTTGGAGTCCGCATCAACGGGGCCTAAGCATTTGTTAGCCTAGGCATTTTGTCAGCAAAGCCTTTATATATCCATATATAATTCTTCTCTAATAACTGTGTTACATGGTATTTTCTATTTTATATATTTCTGATATGGTGCTGATTGGATCATAAACAATGAAGAAAAGTGAAAGTGATTGATAATGACTGACTGACTATTATTGTGTTACATGCTCCAAATGTAAAGCACTTTGAGCTGCATTATGTGTATGAAAGGTGCTATACAAATAAAGGTTATTATTATGACCGCCGCACAGCGAAGCGAATTTTATTTTTATTTTTTTTATTTTTCGCATGTCCAAATTTCCGTCAAGGATTCCCGGGACACTGTAAGACCGGGGTACACGAAACTTGGTGGGCATGTAACCCCACATGGATAGCATGGAACCTCCTGTT
Organism: Alosa pseudoharengus; assembly: GCF_046254945.1. Lineage (NCBI taxonomy): Eukaryota > Metazoa > Chordata > Actinopteri > Clupeiformes > Clupeidae > Alosa > Alosa pseudoharengus. The sequence goes on along the minus strand of NW_027468718.1, from coordinate 11,830,161 downwards.
TTCGTTTTGATCTGTAGCCCCCCCGCTGGACTGGACCCCCCGAAAGGAGGGTAGGGCAGACACAGTTTTCTGTGAATATCTCGAGAACCGTAGGGTTTAGGAGGACCAATTTTTTGCGGATGTTTGCCTCCAGGGGTCATGTAAACCCATTCCATATGCATGTGATACACACGCACACACATACATGTATATTACATGTATAAAATGTATATTACATGTGAAATCTATGAACTAATCATGTTCTGGTACTTGTTGTCTAGCAGATACCAGTGAGAATTGAGTGTGCATAATGCAATTCAGTGAGACAGTTAGAATCATATATGCCTTTCAGCGTGACTTATTTTTGTGGAAAACATGTGTTGGACTGGGCGGCGGTCATATTTTGTACCGCTCTGCGGTACATATAGTTATTATTATTATAATAAAGGAGGCTGGAGACAGAGGAGGTGGGGTGGGGGCTTGGGGAAGAATGGAGGAGTTTGTGGCTCTGAGGGGGGGGGGGAAGCGATCAGGTGGGGTAAGTTTGAATGTTTTGAAGGCTGAGGGGGTTTGGGGGAGTGTGGCATTTGGGGAGGAGGTTGGGGGGCTACGGGGGTAGGGAGGGGGAAGGGGGCTACGGGTGGTGGGCTGTGTAGAATGCAGCTTTCTACTGGGGGAGGTTTGGAAGTCGGGGGTCGAGGGAGGCAGCTTGGGGGTGATTTGGGAGGCGAATAAAGCTATCAGCAGGGTAGATGTGCAGGTTTTTTGTAGGGGGGTTACTTCCTAAGTAGAATGACTGGGCAGTCGGCTGTGGTGCAGGGGGGGGGGGGTTGAAAGTAGAATGACCCGGTCGGCTGTAGCACTTGGAGAGGGGCAGCTGGAGGAGAATGAGGCAGTCAGCTGGAGGTGGTGGAGGTCTGGCCGACAGCAGACTCCACGACGGCAGGACTCCGTGTTTACCTGGCCGCCAGCGGACTCGGACTCGTGGAGGGACACAAAGAGGCCCACTCAGGCACCGCCGGGCACGGCAGGGAGGGGATTACACCACCGCCTGATTGGCTGATTGCAGGCAACGGGAGATCCAATCAGAACCTTTCAGAACGTTTTTTTTGGTGGGGGGGGGCTGGGGCTGGGTGCGGTTTGTTTAAGTGGATTGGCAGGTGGGGGGGAAGAGAGGAACAGCAGGCAAGGGGGAGATGGGTGAGTGGAGAGGGTGGGGGGGGGCTGCCGTTGCTTTTCAGGACTTGATGTTTGTGAAAGGGCGACTGGGGAAGGAAGGCTGCTGTGAGGCGTGTGTGTGTGTGTGTGTGTGTGTGTGTGTGTGTGTGTGTGTGGGGGGGGGGGGGGTTGTCGAGGCGAGCGACTGATTGTCATCAGCTGCCAAGCAGAGAAGCGCAGCAGTGTAACCATGGCAACCGCAAGTGATGGAGAGAGACGAGAGAACGAGAGAGAGTGTGTTCGCCCTCTTCGTCCGTACTTTCTTTGCTTTTGTCTTGCGTGAACATCTGTCTCTCATTTTCCAGCGGGACCCAGGGAGAGACTCTCTCCAGGAGAGAGACTGACTAAGGAAAAAGGAGAGAGAGAGGGAGAGAGAGAGAGAGAGAGAGAGAGAGAGAGGATGTCTGGGATAGTTTTTCCCAGCGTCTAATGAATGCTTTGACAGGCAGTGTCTTCCCCCACTGGGATGATGTGTGTGTGTGTGTGTGTGTGTGTGTGTGTGTGTGTGTGTGTGTGTGTGTGTGTGTGTGTGTATGTGTGGAGACATTTAAGAAAAGTAAATGTGTGTGGTGTGTAGCGCAAGCAGCAGCGGCTCCAGCCAAACTCCACAGCACTCCGAAGCTGAGCCTAGCGCATAATTAATCACAAAGCCAATTGCCCAAAACATCTGACAAGAGCAACACAAAGAACAAAGACAGCGAGAGAGACAGAGAGCGAGAGAGATAAAGAGCGAGAGAGAGAGAGGGAGAGAGAGAGAGAGAGATGGAGAGAGAGAGAGAGGGAGAGAGAGAGGGGAAGCAAACAGAGCGAGAGATGGAGAGACAGAGAGAGAAAAACACTCAGAAATGGGTTTGTGATCAGTGCGACAGAGCAGATCGCGGTCTCGGCTGAGCGTTGTAGAACAGGGTGTTTGTGGTCCCCGGCCTCCCCAGCGAGACCCTCACAAGACTCAGCTGTCTGTCAGCCTGATAGAGCCCCGGCACCCACCGCCTCCCTGGGTGGGGAGTGGTCTCAGAAACCAGTGGCAGCACTGACATCCGCTTACTCTGCCCAAGATATCAACCCTAACCCTAACCAGTGGCAGCACTGACATTCAGTGTGCCTGTGTGCTGTGTGCAAAACCAGCCAGCTCCTGTTTACTCTGCCCAAGATATTAACAAAAACAACAGCGACAGAAACAGGCATAGTGTCTAAGTCAACGCATCAACTTTACAGTTCTTTGGAACTCTGCAGTGAGAAGTCAAAGCCCAGTGAATTGTAAAGAGACAGGAGGGCTTTTTTGGTACATAGCTCTGGTGGATTTGTCAAAACTCTGCTACTTGGAGGTAAATAACCACAAATGCGCAAATCTCAAAATGAACCCCGATATTTTGAGACAGTTTAAGCCACTAATACCAGAATCATCTGCTTTGGCGAACAATTGTCATCATTGGTATTAGTCTAATATGATTACACACATTGATACAGTACATGCGGTCTCTTTGTGAATGACTGATTTTCTTCTGTGAACAAATGGTACTGAAAACAGCTCAAATGCATGTTTCAAGGGTTCAAAATGTCTCAAATGCATGTTTCAAGGGTTCAACATGTCTCAAATGCATGTTTCACATGAGTACTAATAACTAGGGACTTTCTCTCAGGTTAATAACAAGTAGCACTACACGATTGTACCCCTCTGTGCACCGTAATGCGCTGTTAGCATGTGAGGTTCGTTGTTTTGGGGAGGCGTATAAACCATGGAATACCTAACCTGGCCCTAGCCAGATGAATGCCGTTCCGCTTAGCTCCGCCTAGCTTCACTCACATCCATCTGGAACCTCTTCCATTGAGAGTGATTTCTCCAACCAACTTTATGGTTTAGCCAATCAGGACGCAGGGCGGGAGTTTCATAGATGTGACATAGCGTAGAAGCGACTGTGAGACTGTTATCAGCGTCACGGGTTGGCTTCGATGTGAGTGGTTGAAGTAGCACGTCAATAGATGACGGACAAGTGGCTTATTCAATCATATGCAAGCATTTTTTGATTAGGTCCAGCCTTCTGAAGCAACACTTCAATGGATCGGTTCCAGATGGATGTGGAGCTAGGCGGAGCGAAATTCATCTGGCTAGGGCCAGGTTATGGAATACCCACTATAATGGGAGAAATCACATTCACACACATTCTTCACTGTCTTCCAGGGGGCCTGGAATAAACTAGGGTTGTGTGCCATGCATACAAGATGGGGAATTAGCAGGTAAACATACATGTAAACAACTTATTAAAGGTCTGTTCATCCATCTCTTTAGAGTAGGCTACTCTACTCAGGCCCAGCTCGGAGCCAGGAAGCATTGAGTTAGTGAGAGTGAAAGTCAGGGAGACAGAGAAAGAGAGAGAGAGATAGGGAGAGAGAGAGACATAGGGAGAGAGAGAGATAGGGAGAGAGAGAGAGTAAAGGCCAGAAGGTTTCTCTTCTGCTATTCAAATTCCCTGCAGACTCAAACAAGGATCTTAGATTTCTTTTTTTTTTTTTCAATTCCACCGGCAATTTAAGACTAACACTTGAGTCCGCACTCCATCAAGTAAAGACAGCTTTGTGGAGGAGTAGCTGGGAAGCGGAGCGCTGCTTCATTTGGCTGACGAGAGCGCCGTGGTCAAATGCTACAGGCTCGCCGCCGACAGAGATGAGGTAAGGGGTGGAGATACAAAACATCGCTCTCAACTCTGTCACACAGCGCCATCTAGAGCAGAGTGCTGGAACTGCGGATGGGGGGGTGGGCTGTTTTGACGGACATTGCACGTTGCGGATTGAGCGTGAAGAGAGGAGACCTCGCCCTCATGTTTGGCAGCCGGTGCAGGATGTGAGTGATTCTCGAAGGCACTCTTCTCTCGCTAAATTACAGACAGAGGCTCGCAAGAATATAAAAGCAGGAAATGTTTTCTGTCTGTACACCCACCGCAGCAAAGCACAGGGGACTGCAACTTAGACTAGTCAAACATCCATTTCAGTCACTAGGTTGCGTACATCCGCAAAACAGGCCAATTATGGCTTTGGAAAAAACCTATAAACATTTCAGAGGGGAAAGAAAACAGCCACCCATCTTATCACGGATATAAACAAACAGAAATGGCATTTCATCTTTACTCTTAGAAAAAATAAAATCTGTATAATAAATTTGAAAGGAGCATTTCATCCATATGGAATATAAATGACCTGTTGGCACTCTCACGGAGAGAAATTTGTCAGCGCAGAGGAAAGCCGGTGAAGTTGGCGGAACTCCAGCGAACAGGGGATGGGTGGGAGGATAGTCAGATGCAAGAGGAGAAGCGCATCTCTCCACAACGGCACGTACAAACACCATTATCCGTCCTCCAGATATTTATGGAGATCAAAAAGGAAACCTTTCAACCTTGGCAATAAAACAACCGGCAACGATAAACACACACACACACACACACACATGGAGTGTGTGTGAGAGAGAGAAAGAGAATGTGTACGTGTGTGTGTGTGTGTGCTTGTGTGTCCTCTGTGTGTGTGATGGGGCAGAATAAATTCTTCAGAGAAAACTCATAACACATACCGCATTGTTTTTTCCACACCTATTATTGCATTTGTTGAAGCAACTTTTTTCTTGTCAGGGATAAACTAGCCATCCATCAGGGCTGATTATGCAATTGGAGGATAATTGTGCCCTCTCCTACCCCCCCAGAACCCCCCCTGCCCTCTCCTCCTGCCTGGTCCGACCTGCCTGGGCGTCTGATCGCCGCGGCGCTCTAACCAGCTACAATAATTCTGTTTGTCTGGGCCCTTCCACCATATGCATATCCGCCCCGATTCCACCGGCAATCAAATTAGACCGACTCGCCTATAAATCACTGACAAACTGTTTATTAAACAAAGAGGTCGGGATTGAATTATTAATGGCAAAGATTAATTTGGGCCCTGCCGCACGACACAGAGCGCTGCCACTGGGCGCGGGAGTGTATGGGTAATTTGACACATGACTTTTATGTGAGCCACCGACGCTTTCGGTCGGAGGTGATATAAAATAAACAAGATAACTAACGACCCTTGCGCCGTCAAAGTTTCTTTTTGCGCGTGGCCGTGATTTGCATGCAGATGTTTCCGTGGAGACGGGAGAGTAGGCAATTAGTGCTTGTTTTCAGTGGAGCGCGGTGCGGTGCGAGGGCTTCTGGGAGCCGTTTCTCACGTGTGAGCATGAGACAAAGTGTTTGATAAGGCTCTAACAGGCCCCCCCACACGTACACACACCTCCATAAAAAGACTTAACGAGGAAGAGAGTGCGTGCCTCTCTCTCTCTCGGTGTGTGTGCGTGCATGCATGTGTGCGTGCGTGTGCTTGTGTGTGTGCTTGTGTGAGTGAATGTGTGTCAGGTGGCACAAGTGATATGGGTTAAAATTAATAAGTGCCAAACTCTATGGGGTTTTTAGTACTTCTATACAGTCAGGCTCCACCACAGGCTGCAGGATGTATGCATCTGAGTTCTGAGTGTGTGCAGGTGTCTCTGCCTATGTGTATTTCATTGAGCAGTGTGTGTGTGTATGTGTGTGTGTGTGTGTGTGTGTGTGTGAGTGTGTGTGTGTGTGTGTGTGTGTGTGTGTGTGTGTGTGTGTGTGTGTGTGTGTGAATGTGTGCATCCCTACAGCCAGAGAGAGCCTTCAGTGGGAAGCTCATAAAGTCCAGGTGACAGTCTGGAGCTGTGGGCAGTTAGACATTACACACACCTTTGATACAGTATGAAGTACCATATATATATACTATAGAAAGAGCAATACGCCATACATTCTCTTCCTAATTATAATATAAAATAATATTATAATATATTAACTAGAAATGCAATTCCAAGGAATTACCAGTGCATGAAAATGCTAAAGTTGTGATGTAAAATATCATGTATAGTTAAAACAGATAATAAAGAGATGGTTACTACGGTGATGCTAGGATAGACATGGTGGTTGCATAGCTTAATAAAAGTTGATAGTTTAAAAGTAGACTGTTTAAAAGTTGAATGTAGATAGTTTAAAAGTTGTTGATAGACAGTAGATAGTTTAAAAGTTGTTGATAGACAGCTAGTTTAATAGATAGTTTAATGATAGTTTAAAAGTAGACCGTTTAAAAGTTGAAGGTAAATAGTTTAAAAGTTGTTGACAGACTGGAAGTTGAATGAATATTGATATTCAAATAGTTTAATGGCTGTGCATAGGTAGATATTTGACGATAACTGAAAGTTGGAATGGCTCTAATGTTCGCTAGCAGTTATGCTAAGATTTTTAACAATGCTAACCATGCTACTTAGCTAATGTTTTATAGCAGTGCTAGCAATGCTAACCTGCTAACCATGTTACTTAGCTAACGTTTTCTAGCAGTTTAATGAATGTTGATATTCAAATAGTTTAATGGCTGTGCATAGGTAGATATTTGACGATAACTAAAAGTTTGAACGGCTCTAATGTTTGCTAGCAGTTATGCTAAGATTTTTAATTCTTTTAACCATGCTACTTAGCTAATGTTTTATAGCAGTGCTAGCATGCTAACCATGTTACTTAGCTAACTTAACTAACATTTTCTAGCAGTTTTACTAAACATGCTAACTATGCTAACAATGTTAGCATGCTAACTATGTTAACCATGTTACTTAGCTAACTTAGCTAATAATTTTAGCAGTTATGCTAACTATGCTAACTAGCATGTTAACTACGCTAACCATGTTACTTAGCTAACTTAGCTAATCATTTTTAGCAGTTTTGCTAAAAATGCTAACTAGCATGCTAACATGCTAGCATGCTAACTATGCTAACCATGTGACTTAGCTAACTTAGCTAATCATTTTTAGTAATTTTGCTAAAAATGCTAACTAGCATGCTAACATGTTAGCATGCTAACTTGCTAGCATGCTAACTATGTTAACCATGTGACTTAGCTAATCATTTTTAGCAGTTTTGCTAAAAATGCTAACTAGCATGTTAACTATGCTAACCATATGACTTAGCTAACTTAGCTAATCATTTTTAGTAATTTTGCTAAAAATGTTAACTAGCATGCTAACATGCTAGCATGCTAACTATGCTAACCATGCTAACTAGCTACAGTGGGTAGGAGTCATAGTTGATGACAAGTAACAGTTACAATGGCTAAACAGTTAAAAAGTTCAGTAGTTTAAAGGGTTAAATTGTTTAACAGTGAAATATTGTAGTGAGGACTTTTATTTTGAAACAGTTTTTGGCAGAGGAAGCAGTTTAACAGGATGTGTAGTCTTAATAGGGCCAGTTTGTATGCTTAAAGCCTGAGACTGGCAGTTGAGATCCAGGTGGCCTGAACACCTGCCATAGGATTCTAATTGCTTAATGGCCGTATTATGATGTCATAATCGGCAATGTTAAGTCTATGGGGAATTTTAAAAAGTTTTTCTTTAATAGTTTAAAAAGTATAAAAGTTACAAAGATGAAAAATACATAGCAGCTTTGTCCGTTTGAATACCTACGTTACAAAGTTTGAATGAAGTTTCTAAGTTAAACTGTTCAAGAGAAATTGCGTCTAGAAAAAGTGGTAAGCGGAATAATAATAATAAGAAGAAGAAGTTGCCTAGGAAGAACAGTACAGTGCATTTTCATGCACTGTAATTATTATAATACAGTTGTTTTTTACAGAGAATGTTATTTCAGAACCTTTTTCAATGAGTCCTTTTATTCCTTCAATAAGCAATTTGATAAAGGACAAGATAGTTAAGGCCACATCATGTTGGCTTTTACAAAAATGTTGTTTTTATAACAGGTTATTCTTGTAGCGATGAATTTACATTATTTACAAATTCACTTTACAGGGACCACATAAGTTTGAGCAGTGCAGGCTGTTGCCATGCAGGTCAGTGTGCTATAGTAAGGCCTGGCCTTTTGCACAGGGCGCCTGTTCCCGCTGAAAGCTCTTCTCTTTTCTACAGAGCCAGGCGGTCTTGCATGGTCAAGGAGTGTCCGTCTTCATTTCCCACCAGATAATCACCCGTGCCTAATGACCTCATGATATAGTATAGACTAGGAGTCAGAAAGAGCTATGGACCGGCACAGTTTTCCAATATCATAGAAATGCTAAATTATCCCTCCTCGTATCATCACAACGGCTATTCATTTCAGAGGATGGATCAGTGTGAGTTAGAGGACTATATAGTCACAGACTCAGCATGAGGATTTTGAGTACGCGCACACACACACACACACACACGCACACACACACACACACACACCACACACACGCACAAACACACACATGCACATAAAAATGAACACACACACACACACACGCACAGGCACACGCAAACACACACGCACACACACGCACACACATACACACACACACACACACACACACACACACATGCACATAAACATGAACACACATACACACGCACACACACACACGCACATATGGTAAGTTATAGAACAGAAATAAACATCCAAAATCATGACAATAGCCAAATATACCACAAGGATATAAAACAGATATAAAATAGCACAGGCTGTAAATGAGCAATGGTAAAGTATACTATGAAGATATGCAATGGTGTACAATCATGACTAAAACATCCAAATAAAAGTAGAATTATTGGAGCATAGCATATATGGGCCTTCCTCTACACAAACCTACGTTGTACCAGCGCATTTACTTACACTAGGCTCATTACGCACAAGTAGACCAGGTGGTGTTTGGGGTGTGGAGCGGTTGACTGAGTAAGAACAGAGGAGAGGAAAGGAGAGGAGAGAAAAGATGAGAAGAGAAAAGAGTAGAGGAGAAAAGAAGAAATGATAAGAGAAGAGAGGAGAGGAGATGAGAAGGGAAGACAGGAGAAAAGAACAGAGGAGAAGAGAGGAGAGGAGAGGAGATGAGAAGGGAAGACAGGAGAAAAGAACAGAGGTGAAGAGAGGAGAGGAGAGAAAAGATGAGAAGAGAGAAGAGGAGAAAAGAAGAGAGGAGATGAGAAGAGAAGAGATAAGAAGAGAGATAAAAAGAGAGTGAGAGAATGATGGAAAAATCCCGCCAAGGGACTGGGAGAGAAGAAGAGAATATAAGAGAATCAAAGAGATGAGAAGAAAGGAAAGAAGTATTGGATGGAGAGAATTAGGAGGTGGAGGACATGGAGACATGAAGAGAGACGAAGAAAGAGAGGAGGGAGGGGAGAGAGTGCCCATATGGGATGGAGAGAGAGAGAGAGAGAACACACATGTGAGAGAGAGAAAGAGAGAGAGAGAACACACGTGTGAGAGAGAGAAAGAGAGATCTTCTGGATCTGACTAGCTCCCTATTTTCCACAGCAGATGGGTAGTGATCATCAACTCTCACTCACCACCGCCACCCTCCTACATAAACACACACACACACACACACACACATACACACGCACACACCACCCTCTGGGACACATAGTGGAGCCCATAAGCCATAAATGCAGCTGAAAGCGAGCAGAGAGACCCTATTAGAAGAGACGTCTTTGGCATGCCTCCACACACACTCACACTCACACACACACACACGCACACACACGCACACACACGCACCCCTACACATCCTGAGCGGAGGAGCAGAAGTGGCCCTGAAGCGGCGCTTATGGAACCGATAGCACTGAATTCCGCATGGACGGCGTTCTGGACAGGAGCTGCTTTTGTGTGTGTGTGTGTGTGTGTGTCTGTGTGTCTGTGTGTGGTGTGTGTGTGTGTGTGTGTGTGTGTGTGTGTGTGTGTGTATGTGTGCTTGTGTGTGTGAAAGAGAGTGAGAGAGATATTTGCATGTTGAGAGGTTTCTTTTGTCTTTTTCCTTCTTTCTGCTTTTCTTTTCTTTCTGAAGTGGGGGAGGCGATGTACACTCCCTCTCGCTACCTCACCTTTTTTCTCTCTCTCTCTCTTTCTCACATACTTTCCTTCCTTTCTCTCTCTCTCTCTCTTTCTGTCTCTCTCTCTTATCACACACTTTCCTTCTATCTCGCTCTCTTTCTCACACACTTTCTTTCTTCTCTCTCTCTCTCTCTCCCACTCTCTTCCTCTGCCCATTCAGAGTGTGCCCTGAGGACAGTTCTCTCAGTTGGCCTGTAATCTGTGTGCGTAGCGTCCTACGCTGGCTAATAAGAATGTTGTTAAATGCGGCTTGATCCTTGATCTCTGCTACTCACACCCTCCACCATGTCACCCAGTTCCACTAATTAACCCACATCACTGTGTGGAGAACAGGACAGAGAGGAGAGGAGAAAAGAAGAGAGAGATTTTAAATCATACTTTATTCCAGTTTTACACAGCCAAAGCAGGTCAATTAATCAATCTTTTCCATTAAAAAGTAGAGAAGATAGGAAGAACTGTTTTGATTGTTGGATTTCTTTAATGAACATGTTTAGAGAGATAGAGGGATATAGAGATAGAGTGATATAGAGATAGAGGGATAGATAATGCCGTATCAAAACTAAAGATACTATTAGGAGAAGGAGATAAAGCATATCTTGCTGCCCTATATATATATATATATATATCAACATGCCACAATCTGAGGGACAATGAGTGACCTATATCGACAAATAAACACACACACACACACATACACAAACACACACACACATACACATGCACACACACACCAATGGGGGTGGGGGCAGCCGTGGCCTAGTTAGCGCTTTGGACTTGTAACCGGAGGGTTGCCGGTTTGAACCCCGACCATTAGGCATGGCTGAAGTGCCCTTGAGCAAGACACCTAACCCCTCACTGCTCCCCGAGCACCGCTGTTGTTGCAGGCAGCTCACTGCGCCGGGATTAGTGTGTGCTTCACCTCACTGTGTGTTCATTGTGTGCTTAGTTTGTTTCACTAATTCACGGATTGGGATAAATGCAGAGACCAAATTTCCCTCACGGGATCAAAAGTATATATACTTATACTTACCATCATACACTGCATTTTATTTTACTTTTACCTATTTATTTTATTCTTATGAAAATCTACTGACATGTATGTATGTGTTCAGATTGTATAACTGCTTTGGCAATATAAGTGAGCTTGTCATGCCAATAAAGCATTCTTGAATTGAATTGAATTGATAGAGAAATAGTGTGGTAAAGAGAAACAGAGAGATAGCATGACCGATATACATGAGTTAGAAAGGTAGATCTCAGATAGATAGATAGATGAATGGAGATAGATGAATGGAGATAGATGAATGGAGATAGATAGTGGAGAGATAGTACCAGAGAGGTAGAGAGAGAAGGACAAAGAGAGAGGGATAGAGAGAGAGGGATAGAGAGAGAGGGACAGAGAGAGAGGAATAAAGAGAAAGAGAGATAGAGAGAGGGATAGAGAGAGGGATAGAGAGAGAGGTAGAGAGAGGGACAAAGAGAGAGGGATAGAGAGAGAGATAGAGAGAGGGATAGAGAGAGAGGGACAGAGAAAGAATAACAGACATGTAAAGATGCAGGTGTCGTGAAATAGACAGATGAAAGGTATTAAGAGGGAAGTAGAGAAATACTGAGATGGAGAGACAGCCAGGTGGAGTGATAAAGAGGGGAGGAGGGGTGGGGGGAGGGGAGAGGGGGATGGAGAAGAGAAGGGGGATGGGTTAGAGAGGGGGATAGAGAAGAGAAGGGGAGAGATAAAACAGGAGTCCGTACGTTTGCCTTCTGCTGTGGGTTGACCGGTGCTTGGCAGGAGTGTGTGAGCAGGCTGTGCATGTGTGTGTGTGTGTGTGTGTGTGTGTGTGTGTGTGTGTATGTATGCATGTATGTGTGTGTACGTGTGTGTGTAAGCAGGCTGTGCTGTGCATGTGTGGCACCCAGCTGGGTTCACCTGGAGAAGCATACAGCAGGAGAGCGTGGACGTCCACCACCTGGAGGAGACACCACACCTTTGTCTCTTTTTTTTATATGTGTGTGTGTGTGTGTGTGTGGGGGGGGGGGGGGTCAGGCATATTGACTGTTCAGCAGATTTCTCCTAGTAGGAGAAAGTGGGTGTGGACGATGCCATCACTTATCTTCTACACAGGACACATTCCCACCTAGATAAGGGGAAAAGTGCTGTGAGAATCATGTTCTTTGATTTCTCAAGTGCTTTTAACACCATCCAGCCCCTCAGATTGGGAGACAAGCTCTTGCAGATGGGTGTGGACGCTCACCTGGTAACCTGGATTACAGATTACCTGACCGAGCGACCACAGTTCATCAGACTGAAGAACTGTCTCTCTGACAGTGATCTGCAGCACCGGAGCGCCACAGGGAACTGTGCTCTCTCCAGTCCTGTTCACCCTGTACACATCTGACTTCTGCTACAACACCGAGTCATGCCACATGCAGAAGTTTTCTGATGATACTGCAATTGTGGGGTGTATCAGGAACGGGCAGGAGGAGGAGTACAGGAGCCTGGTGGATGACTTTGTGCAATGGTGCAAACTCAATCATCTTCAACTCAACACTTCAAAGACCAAGGAGATGGTGGTGGATTTCCGCAGGTCTAAGCCCACTCTGCTACCAGTCCACATTGATGGGGTCAATGTGGAGGTGGTTAGCACCTACAAGTATCTGGGTCTCCACCTGGACAATAAACTGGACTGGTCGGCCAACACTGATGCACTCTACAAGGAAGGGCAGAGCAGGCTGTACTTCCTGAGGAGGCTGCGGTCCTTCAATGTGTGCAGTAAGCTCCTCAGGATGTTCTACCAGTCTGTTGTTGCCAGCGTCCTCTTCTATGCAGTAGTATGTTGGGGAGGAAGCACAAGGAAAAAGGATGCGGGGCGAATTGACAGGCTGGTAAGGAAAGCTGGCTCTGTAGTGGGAGCTGAACTGGAGTGCATCACTTCACTATCTGACAAAAGCCCCCTGAACAAACTGATCAACATCTTGGACAATGAGTGTCACCCACTCCACAGCACTATTGTTAAGCAAAAGAGCCTGATCAGCTGGAGACTTCGCTCACTGCCTTGCAGAACGGACAGACTGAGAAAGTCATTTGTCCCCAGGGCCATTGAACTGTTCAATGCCTCACTTAAAGGAAGAGGAGAGATAGACTTCTCTGCATAGTCTGTCTGCCTCTTCACCCCCTCCATGTTTGGTACTGTCTGTCCACTAGCCACTTGTACCACTGTCTTTATGCCTCACTGTTTGCGTGCTATATTAGCACATTTGCACATATGCATAACCCCCCCCCCCCCCGTCCATGCCACAGCCGAACTGTGGCCACACTTATACATTTTCTTAATAGTTAAATATATAGATATATAGACTTTACTTTACTTACTTCTGCATTGTTGCACTGTTGCACTGTTGGACTTACTCATTTGCACTATCACCATGACCACTATCACCATTGCACTACCACCATGACACTCATTCAATCACACAGAGCACCTTACCATACCTTACTATGCACAGAAAATCACAGGCTCAGTCCCTGCCTCAGTCATTGCCATTGCAAGCACCTCTGATTGATTAATCACCACTATGTGGATACTGGTTTTAGAATTGATTTAGATTAAGTGTTAGTATAATTTGTATTTTTGTAATCTGTATTTTAGTATATTTTTATATATTGTATTAAGTGTTAGTTAGTATAATTTGTATTTTAGTATATTTAGCATATTCTTTATCTTCTACTGTCCTTATTGCTTAGTTGTGTTTTTATATTATATACTTTAATTACTCTTTCTGCTGTTAAAGAATGTGTTTGTGTTGTATGTATGCTGCTGAGACCTTGAATTTCCCCATGGGGATCAATAAAGTATCTATCTATCTATCTATCTATCTAGTACAATATCAAACACACACACACACAAAACAGTATTAACGGGAAAACAGTGCTTGCATTAACTGAGGTAAATGTATGCTATGCCTAACCCTTGTAAGGTGTTTACTCAGTTTACTATTTTTGTTACTCAGCCAATGTTCCCCGGTCTGGTGGACTGACCACATTGTTAGGCTTTTAAATCAATACAACCATAACAATTTATGTTAACAGATGTTTACTTTAGCTCAATTACCAATATAGACATAATGTAATTATGTCTTAAAGCTTAACCAGAACAGGTGAAAGTGCTTGAAATGTAACAATTTTGTAATTTTGTGTGGGAATAGCAGGTGCAGAAAGACAACATTACCGCCTACACTCAGATACACACACACAGAGACGCACAGACACAGACACACACACAGACATAGACACCCACATACCAGAGTTTCCGCTAGGAAAAAATGGTGCCGGCCAAAGTGACCGGCAGAGGTTTCGTTTTCCGGACATTTTGATGATATGCCGGTACAATATCCTATTATCGCTTCTTAATTACCTAGTCTAGGAAAAATGGAGACAGGCTATAGCTTAAAGAATGACATAATCAGGCTGAATAGAATGCAACATGTTCATTAGCCTAACTTACGTAAACATGCCTAACAAGATCTAGCCAGTATCTATGTTTTCATGGACAGCAAGAGTCCGCTTCGTTCATTGTTTTAAAAAGGCTACGTTGTTTGTTGCTGCTACCCACGTTATCTCCAGTGGTTCCACTGTTTAACTTGCAGAGATGCACACACAAGAATGAGCGCTCACACCACTACCCCCTATATGCCTCTTTATTTGATAACAATAAATTAAGAAATGTTTGCTATTCTGGGAAATGTTTAGTTTATTTTTCTTTCGGTCCGCGGTTCAATGATACCGTTTAATTGTGCCGGAAATTATAATGTTATTATAAAAACATAGCCAGAGGACGTATTGCTTTAATATAGGCTTACATTTTAAGGCTTATTCTTAAATTCAGATTCCGTTAGGGGGACGGGATTATTAGCCAATTTCAATCGGACAATTTGACCGGAGAGATTTTATTTTGTCGGACATTTCATTTTTTTTTCAGCCAATGTCCGGTAATTACCGGACAACGGAAACCCTGCCACATACACAGCAGGCCCAGTTAGGAGGAGGACACAGTTAAGGTACATAGCACTATGTCTCACTAACGTCTCACTAACGTCTCCTATCTGCACTGTACCTTGATTGTTGAAAAGACTAACATTTCAGAGACTGGCGAAGACAAAGAAGTACCGATGTGTTAGTCATTTGCTTAGCACCAGCATAAAATATAACTAAACGCTATCTCTTTATGCTCCAGTGAAGCCTCTTCATATTTTTTGGTGTTTTTACGGTAAAAAAAAATACATAATATACTTTTCCAAACAAGCTAAATGATAAGAAGTTACTTGCACTAGTAACACAATATAATAAATATTTATACACCCCTAGAGGCATGTTTTAATTGAGACCACTTTATGTACCACAGACACTCCAGTGATCAACAAGTTCATTATAGGAGCAAGGTGTCTGGACCCCAGACTTTAAGAAGGCCTTTGGCCATGATTGCAGATTTGCTAACGTGCTGAAATAGGGAAGTGTCATTTGAGGGTTTCAGAGCGTGAAGTTTGAGTCTCTGCTTCTCCTCTCTCCTCGCCGCCAGCCAAACAGGACCTTTCCCAGTCGATTGAGCATGATATGGAGGCTGGGGCTGTTCATCTCCAGGATTACTGACATGCTGAGACACACACACAAACACACACAAACAAACACACACACACACACACACACATGCACACACATGCACATGCACACACACACACACACACAAACACACACAGACTCTCTCTCTCTCTCTCTCTCCATGCAAACATGCTCACCTTTCTCTGACACCCTGATACAGGCCCTGTGGAGGGCTTTAATTGGAACTGCATATCATCTCAGGCAGTGAGATGTACATTACAAGGACTCTGAGAGAGAGAGGGAGGGAGAAGAGAAGTAAAGTCCAGGAAAAGTGTCAGAAAGAGAGAGAGAGAGGGAGGGAGGGAGAGGGAGGGAGCAAGAAAGAAAGAGAGAGAGAGAGAGAAGCGCCTGAGGTAAGGAAGGCGGACACCAGCTCTCCTCTCCATCTCTCCTCCTCTCATTCCAAATAAGAACGTTCCTCCTCTCTTTCCAAATAAGAACGTTTCTCCTCTCATTCCAAATAAGAACTCTCTTCCTCCAGCTATGTGACACTGATTTGTTTTCCTCACCGTCTGTGGTGGTGATTTGAAGCTTTGGGTAAATGCTCATTACTGTTCTCACTCTTTCTCACACACACACACACACACACACACACACACACACAACGACACAGAGACGGAGAGAGGGAGAGCTGGGAATACAAACATTTATTATGATAAATAAATCCCCAACAATAGAGAGAAAATTGGGAAATATATAATGAGAGAGACAGAGCCTGAGAGATGTGCGCTGCACTAAACAAAAACACAAACACATAATGTGTGTGTGCTGTAAGCCTGCACTGGTCATACATCCCAATGATGCTGAAAGCATCCACAATACTGAGAATCACAGATGGCTTTAGAAGAACTCCAGACGCAGAGTAGTCGTGGGGTTGGCCTAGAGTACTAGTTAAAGTGTGAGTAGTGGTGGGGTTGGACTAGAGTACTAGTGGTGGGGTTGGACTAGAGTACTAGTGGTGGGGTTCGACTAGAGTACTAGTGGTGGGGTGGTGGGATTGGACTAGAGCACTAGTGGTGGGGTGGTGGGGTTGGACTAGAGTACTAGTGGTGGGGTTGGACTAGAGTACTAGTGGTGGGGTTGGAATAGAGTACTAGTGGTGGGGTGGTGGGGTTGGAATAGAGTACTGGTGGTGGGGTGGTGGGGTTGGACTAGAGTACTAGTGGTGGGGTTGGACTAGAGTACTAGTGGTGGGGTTGGACTAGAGTACTAGTTAGAGTGGAGTAGTGGACTAGAGTAGTTGGAACAGCATTTCTCAAACTGTGGGTCGCGGAGACATGCCAGGTGGGGCGCGAACTGACGTGAAAAACATGAGTTTTTTTTATTTTTTTTTTATCTGTAACCTAGGCCCAGGTAGCACCCGATGCGCAATGGACGCACTGTGTTATTCATAGGGAAGCGCTCATGTCAAGGCAGCTTAGTTAGTCCCGACCTGAATGAGATTTTGAACGAGGTTGTAAGATTGGTGAATTTCATCAAGACCCGGCCCTTAAAAGCGTGTCTATACTCCGCACTTTGAGAGGAGATGGGAGCTGACCAAAAGGCTGTACTGTTTCACAGCGAGGCAAGGCTTTCCCGAGGTAAAGTGGTGTCGCGTGTTTGAGCTCCGAGTCGCCTCTTCTTGGAGGAAGAGCGCATGTTTGAATCTGCAAGCACGTTCACTAATGAACATTTCTTGACGAAGCTGGCCTATTTTAGCAATATATTTGGGAAGCTCAATGAGTTAAATCTCCAGTTACAAGGCAAAGACAAGCACCTAGCAGATAAGATCACTGCATTCAACAAGACGATTGTGTGTGAGATTAGGTGCAGATCTATTTAAAATCATTATATTCAGCACATTTGTAGGCCTATCATATGTTGACTATTGATGAGATTTGTATCATATGTTTATGATCCTATTCACTATTCTCGACAAAATTGATAAAAATAAATATTAATAAAACTATTTAAAAAAAACTTGTTAACAATTGGTGGTGTTGGGGGTACTCCGGAAGATCATAATGTCTCAGGGGGTACATGCCTGTTAAAAGTTTGGGAACCACTGGACTAGAGTACTAGTGGTGGGGTTGGACTAGAGCACTAGTGGTGGGGTGGTGGGGTTGGACTAGAGTACTAGTGGTGGGGTTGGACTAGAGCACTAGTGGTGGGGTGGTGGGGTTGGACTAGAGTACTAGTGGTGGGGTGGTGGGGTTGGACTAGACTACTGGTGGTGGGGTGGTGGGGTTGGACTAGAGTACTAGTGGTGGGGTGGTGGGGTTGGACTAGAGTACTAGTGGTGGGGTTGGACTAGAGTACTAGTGGTGGGGTTGGAATAGAGTACTAGTGGTGGGGTGGTGGGGTTGGACTAGAGTACTAGTGGTGAGGTTGGACTAGAGCAAGGATTCCCAAACTGTGGTACGCGAGCTGCCACTAGGGGGTACGCGAGATGAAAAGGGCAATGGCGGAATGGAGTTAAAAATGATTTATTAATTAATACTCTAATTAAATTAATGAATAAATAATACACAATTTCGAATCGGGTTATAATGATATGAAAACGTGAAATTAAAGGAAATAATTTGTAAACTCTATAATAGGCTATGTTTTCATTAAAAAAAATAAGCTACACAAAATACACGTGATTTCCTGCGGGCAGCCAGAATATCTGACGCGTTAGTTTCGTTGAAGTATAGGCTAGGTAGAACGCTGCGTAAACATGGAAAAGTGGCTAAAAACAGGGACACTGTCCAAAAGGTCTAATTAAAGCGATCGAAGAGGAGAAGCGAGAGAAACAGAGCAGGACACAGGTATCGATGGGATGGGGGCAGACTAATGAAGGTGGAGATGGAGCGCAGGGGGATAAAAGAAAGAACGAGACAGAAAGACTGCGCGAAGAAAACAAAAGTATGATGAGGCATATAGCCCTAGGCTTCACGTGGATAGGGAGACAGACTGCCCAAAGCCACAGTGCGTGGTCTGCAGTGAGATGCTATCTAACCATTCTAATGTGGTTCTCCACACTGTTTTGTTTTTTTTAACGTGAGAGCTCATAACCTGACAATGGCTATTGTCAGGTTAGAGAGCTCATAGACCAGTTGTACATTTTGATTATGTTATCATGTAGGGCGGCTAATTAAACAACGATGCCTGGAATGCGTCAATAGAATGTGTTACTTTTTTATGTGTTGGATGGTGGGGGTACGCGAGCTGAGTCAGGATGTAGGGGAAAAAAGTTTGGGAACCGCTGGACTAGAGTACTAGTGGTGGGGTTGGACTAGAGTACTAGTGGTGGGGTGGTGGGGTTGGACTAGAGTACTAGTGGTGGGGTTGGACTAGAGTACTAGTGGTGGGGTGGTGGGGTTGGACTAGAGTACTAGTTAGAGTGGAGTAGTGGTGTCTGATTGGATTAGAATTTAAATAACGGCTCAATCGGAATAGAAAGTACACATATAAACCACGTAAACTTTAAAAAACTAACAATAAACAGCATCAACAGTCAGGAAACAATGTAATTGGGTCTTTCTTTGCTGTAACATTTCTGCATTTTTTTGACATTTTCATGTGTTGCTGCTTCTGTTTATCACAATAAGTTTTGGTTTCGTCACCCCCTCTCGACGTTGATTGGCATGACATTTTTCTTGTCTGAGGGAAACGGTTATAAACTATGTAGATCTCCCTGAAAGAAGATCTAGGTGGGCGGGGCCAGGCTAGGCAACAATGGTTATACCGATCAAACATTTTAAAGCGCTTGAGAGCACCTGATCGAATAGAACGTACCCCGTGTAAACAGATGAGATGAATCAGACTCTATACTGACAGGAGCCTGTGATGGAATCAAGGACACCAAACTGATGGTCTTTGAATGCTGTGTGTATATACATGGTATGTGTGTCTTTGGATGTGGAAGGGAATATTTCACCTTTACATGTCTGAGTGTGTGTGTTTGTGTGTGTGTGTGTGTGTGTGTGTGTATGTTTCTTAGTGTATGTGTATGAATGTGTTTATGTATGTACAAGTTTGTGAGTTGGCTCTTACTCTTTCTGTGTGTGTGTGTGTGTGTGTGTGTGTGTGTGTGTGTGTGTGTGTGTGAGAGAGAGTGAGTGAGCCCTTAGGTCCCTGTGGTCTGAAGTCAGGCATGCTTGGTAAAGTAATTATTGAGTTCTGCGGGGCATCAGGTTGAATGACACACTCAGCTATCAGACTCACACCACTGGCTAAGTCAACTGAATGTGTGTGTGTGTGTGAGAGTGTGTGTGTGTGTGTGTGTGTGTGTGAGTGTGTGTGGTGTGTGAGTGTGTGTGTGTGTGTGTGTGTGTGTGTGTGTGTGTGTGTGTGTGTGTGTGAGCGTGTGCTTGTGTGTCTATCGGATCATGTTTTGAAACATTGCATTAAAGCATACTGACACCAGTGGGGCTGTCAAACCCCAAACCTTGTAGTGTTGTTTCCATGGATTGTGATGTAGATTAAACGTGTTGCCCAGCAGTCCCCTAACACACACACACACACACACACACACACACACACACACACACACAGGCAGTCTGTTGTTTCTACTGGATTTAATGGCAGTTGTGTCAGGATAGGGTATGCCCTTAACAATGCCTCAGTCCCTATGGAGAATCAGCTCTGTGGATCAGTCATGGGTTGCAGGTTTGACACTACACACACACACACACACACACACACTGACATAAGGTTACCTAGCACTAGTTTGGTGTTGTTTATGAACTTTTCAAACTTTACAAACTCTTTCCCCTCTACTTTTCTCTCTATTCACTAACGAGTTCTCTATCAATGATAGCCTCTTTAAATTGATAAAATATGCGGATGACAGAAGAGTCCTCAGAAGACTGAGCCGTCTGGGTGTTAGTGCTCAGATAACTGAGCTAGTATACACCACACACATTGAAAGTGTGTTAACCTTTCACCTCTCTGCTTGGTTTGGACACCTAGCTGTAGATCCAAGTACCAACTAAACAGGATAGTGTCAATGGCTAGTAAAATAGTAGGAAGACCTCAAAGACATCTGACACAAATATATACTGACAGAATGAGGAAGAAAGCTATAGGAAAATCATTGCAGATAGTACACACCCTCTTTCTAGCCAGTTTGAGCTCTTGAAGTCTGGGAGGCGCTACAGAGTGCCTCTGGCAAAAAGTGTATTCAAAAAATCCTTTACTCCAAATGCCATCAGTATCCTCAATCAAACCAAGTGACAATATCAAACTGAGATGCTATTTCTTTTACTCTTATTTCTATGTATTTTTTTACTCTTATTCTTTTCTATGTATTTCATCATGATATTTCAACTCATATGTCTGAGATGATATTGTGGCTGTATGTATATCTGTCTTTTATGTCTGGTGAGCCAAAGAAAAATTTCCACCTTGGTGGACATAAAATAAAATAAAGATTTATTCTATTCTAACTTTTGACCCAACATCAGTTGCTGTATTCATTCAGAGGAAGTCTAAGGTTTAATCCCTGTGTGAATGAGCATGTGTGTGTGTGTGTGTGTGTGTGTGTGTGTGTTTGCTAATGACACATCGTATAGGTTATACAGATGATCCTGGTTTCGTTTGCATCTCAGTGCCATAAAGAATGTGAGGCCAGTGCTGTGCCAGCTTAATCTGATCCTGGCACAGTGAGAAGTGCCACGAATACGCTTACGTGGGCAAAGCCACCCGCTCTCTCACACATAATCTATAAAACAAAGACCAGCAATTACTCTAAGTATTCCTTATTATCATCAGATCTGGCGTGTTCCGCTTAGTGCACACATTTCCAGAGTCGATTAGACCAGTAGCTTTGTGCCCTTTATCATGTGTTGCTATGGGGCGTTTAGCTTTTAGCATTGTACACACTCTGTATGAGTTGCCTCGTAAGGGTTTTCGCTATAGATGGAGATGGAATGCTCTGGAAGGGAATGTTTCATGTGTTCTCTGCATCTGCAGTTGAGGAGCTACTGAGCCATGGGGCACCAGCATTGCTTGGGTAACTTACAGATTTCTTAGTGCCATTGGGGATATGTGTACGAGAAGTAATCTTCAGTTAAAGAGCTACTTGGAAAACTTACAGACTTGTTAGTGTCATTGGGGATATGTATGTAAAGCTATCTTTACTTAAAGCGCTGCTTAAACCACTGGGGTATGAGAGCAGACTGATAAATAGTGCCAATTGAGTCCTGCTGTCATATTAGGTTTATTTTCTTTGTAGATGTTATCTTGTTGTGAAATCTTGAATGTCTCTTATACTGTATTGGATGCTATTGTAGGATGCACTGTATGTCACGTATATTGGAATCAAAACATCTATAGAAGGGCTGTTTTAAATCATATTGTTTCTCTCCTCTTCTAAGTAAAAGAGATTGGATAATCTGTACACACTGAGTCTCTGAGATTGCCCAATGTTACACTGAGTTTATCAGATTGAGTCTGTATTCATGGTGCTTTGGAGCAGGTGAAATATGCCCTCTATAAGGGACCGTTCGTTATTTATAAACGGGGTCACCGGAGGAAAATAGGAGGGTCATGTCTTTTTATTCTTTGTTGAGGGGAGGGTCACCTAACTTTTTTTGTCAAAGAGGGGGGGGTCACCCATCTTTTGTATTAATGAAAACAGCAAAAAATCAAAGTGGCTTGTTTGATAGTTGATTTCTGTCGCAAACGTTCTCTTTCGTTCCATAGCTCTGTCAATATTGAACAATGAAAATAAGGGAGATTTCCCGGGTTTCTCACGCAAAAATGTCAACATCCGTCCCCATTAACGTTGGAAGGGTTGGAGCAACAAAGTAGCCTAGTTTATTCACGCTTAACAGCCTATATCCATTTGGTCAACTTTATCCAGCCCTAAAAAAAGCTAACTTTGGTTTACTTGTAGTTTACCGTGTAGCCATAGCCTAACTTTAAAGATGAACTGAACTGGAATTTGAAGTAAAGGTGATATAACAGATGTATTTTATTTCTTCTCATTGGTACAATGATTAAAATGGCTGAATTTATTAAAAGGGATAAAATTGTACGTTAAAAGTGGTGTTGTTGTTACACGGGCGCCGCCATGTTGGATTTCAACAATCGGCTACGTCACTGGCATGGTAAGCTACTCTGCACTAGCACTAGCAGCCATAGCAGATAATGAGTCTGAGGCTAGCTGACATGGCTGAGGAAACTAACATTAGGCCTAGCTGAGTTACATATTGGCCATAAGCCATTTATCATAGGCTAGCCTACATCACAAAATCTCATACAAAATGAAACCAAACTAGTGAAACAAAGGTGAACACTTTAACAGGGGAAATTAATTTGGCATGAATCATACTGAACGCTATTTCAGTAGCAGTAACAGCAAAAAATGTCCTGTCCTGTTAGTACTGTCCTGAGTAGTGTCCCGAGACAGTTAGACACTGTCCCGAGACACCCAGACACTGTCCCGGGACAGTTAGCCACTGTCCTGTGACACCCATGACTGTCCTGTGACACCCATGACTGTCCTGTAACACCCAGACACTGTCCCGGGACACCCAGACACTGTCCTGTGACACCCAGATACTGTCCCGAGACACCCAGACACTGTCCCGAGACACTCATGACTGTCCTGTGACACCTAGACACTGTCCCGAGACAGTTAGACACTGTCCTGTGACACCCATGACTGTCCTGTAACACCCAGACACTGTCCCGAGACAGTTAGACACTGTCCCGTGACACCCATGACTGTCCTGTAACACCCAGGCACTGTCCTGTGACACCTATGACTGTCCTGTGACACCTAGATACTGTCCCGTGACACCTATGACTGTCCTGTAACATCCAGACACTGTCCCGAGACAGTTAGACACTGTCCCGTGACACCCATGACTGTCCTGTAACACCCAGGCACTGTCCTGTGACACCTATGACTGTCCTGTGACACCTAGACACTGTCCCGTGACACCTATGACTGTCCTGTAACATCCAGACACTGTCCTGTAACACCCAGACACTGTCCCGTGACACCCATGACTGTCCTGTAACACCCAGACACTGTCCTGTAACACCCAGACACTGTCCCGTGACACCTATGACTGTCCTGTGACACCTATGACTGTCCTGTAACATCCAGACACTGTCCTGTGACACCCATGACTGTCCTGTAACACCCAGACACTGTCCTGTAACACCCAGACACTGTCCCGTGACACCTATGACTGTCTTGTGACACCCAGACACTGTCCCGAGACAGTTAGCCACTGTCCTGTAACACCCAGACACTGTCTCGAGACAGTTAGACACTGTCCCGTGACACCCATGACTGTCCTGTAACACCCAGACACTGTCCTGTGACACCTAGACACTGTCCGGTGACACTCATGACTGTCCTGTAACATCCAGACACTGTCCCGTGACACCCATGACTGTCCTGTAACACCCAGACACTGTCCTGTGACACCTAGACACTGTCCGGTGACACTCATGACTGTCCTGTAACACCCAGACACTGTCCCGTGACACCTATGACTGTCCTGTGACACCCAGACACTGTCCTGGGACAGTTAGCCACTGTCCTGTAACACCCAGACACTGTCCCGAGACAGTTAGACACTGTCCCGTGACACCCATGACTGTCCTGTAACACCCAGACACTGTCTCGTGACACCTATGACTGTCCTGTGACACCTAGACACTGTCCCGTGACACCTATGACTGTCCTGTAACACCCAGACACTGTCCCGTGACACCTATGACTGTCCTGTAACATCCAGACACTGTCCTGAGACAGTTAGCTACTGTCCTGTGACACCAAGCCACTGTCCTGTGACACCAATGACAAATGTTCCAAATGTGAACCACTTTGAGCTGCATTCTGTGAATGAAAGGTGCTATAATTAATTATATTTATAATTATTATAATAATTATTATAATTATTATTATGTAGAATAATTTATGTCTTTGAATCATTGTGTGTGTGTGTGTGTGTGTGTGTGTATGTATGTATGTATGTATGTATCTTTTTATTTGTTTTGTTTTAGATAAAATATAAAGCTTATTAATTGTTTTACATAAAATTGTACATGTAAAAATCCTTTTTTGCTTTATGACTTTTTAAGTTTTAAAGTTGTTTGTTAGAATTTTTAATAAAGATGACTTGTGCTTTAAAGTAGTAGCTCTGGATTTGTGTTTTGTTATCAAGTAATGTTCAAGCACAGCTGGCATTCAGCCAACACTCAGTCAGATCAGTTAGTGTGTGGGCCAGTGCATGCCCAGGGACCCAGGCAGCCCTCAGCCAACACTTTGATAAACAATAACACCCACACCTGGGCCGACAGACAGACAGACAGACAGACAGATAGATGCTTTATTTGTATGAAGATAACAAAATATCAACTCAGGTCTCAGTGCAGACCAAGTACTATAGTGAATAATAAATAAATACAATATAACATAACATAAGTGCTTGTTTATGGAAGTCCACAACAACCATCTCCTTGGTCTTGGTGAGTTTGTTTTCCTTGCATAACAAAACAATAAGTCATTTTACGGCGTTTTGGCCACACTTGGGGCAGAGCAAATCTTTATGTCAGTTTCCACTGATTGGGCCATGGGCATGGGCAGGGATGGGCAGTATTTCTAATACATGTGTTTAAAATATGTATTTCAAATACAAAATACTATTTTGTCATTTGTATTTTATTGAGATAATGAAAATGCCTTCGTATTTCGTATCAAAATACTTCAGTGTTGCGTATTTTTGTATTTTCAAAATACTTTAAAATACTTTCTGTGAAACACTGTGATGACATCTATCTAACTATCTATACTGTAAAGCACGAAATGTCTGTCTCTGTCTGTTTGTGGCACCCTTGCATGGTCAAGCTGGAATGATTAACAGGCCCCATAACAACTATATAAAAAATATTTTATATATATAAAAAATAGTCTGAATGCAACACTGTCTGAGAAGTTAGTTGTGCTCAAAGGCATCAACTGAGGAAACACGACTAGCTAAGGTTACACACACTCCTTTGCTCACACAAGGACAGCAGAAGGACTTGAATTCACAAGTTTATATTGCAACACTTGAGTTTGATATTTTCCTTTCTTTTTTCTGTTTTACAGGTTTTTTTTCTAGACTTTAAATTTGTCTATGTTCTCTGACCTGTGAAATATTTCAGTGCTATGGTAACTTGACAAGATACCTCAAACAAGGACATTTCCAATTTTGCACATTTTAAATAACAAATGATTGATAATGTCATAATAATTGGCTTCTAATTGGCTCAACTGATTGGATGGTATTAATGTGACAACCTGATTTTTATTTTTACTTTTTTTTGTATTTACATTGATAGAAGTTGTGCACACACCATCAGGTGTATACAAAATTATTCAACTGTGATGAAACTCACCATAAGTGTGGTAATGATGTGGTTATATAACTTAAAAGGTTAAAATGCTACCTAGTTTAAATTTCTAAATCAGTCATCTATTTGGATTGTTTGTCTTTCAGTTATTGTCACTGATTCATAGTGGGCAATCTATTACACCAACTGGTTGGAAAGTGCAACAGTTGTGGAGTCGGCATTGCATGTCGCTGCAAAACAGTACATCTCCAAACTTATAAACAGTAACTGTCAAATAAGGAATTTGAAGATGACATCCGAAAAGCATTAGATTGCATAGAAAACTGATTGATATGAATACACTGTACAGTTTATGTAGTAATAATGCACTGGTTATGAATAACAACTATTTTAAGTAAACATACAATTAGTAATGCAAAAAGTTTTTGTTCTAAGATTTATTTTGTGGCCCCAATTAGTCCAGGAAACTGGCAAAAATGATACAGACTGCCATAATCTGTGATGAAGATATCATAGATGTTGACCTTGTGCTCGACGTAATGATGCCTGAGGTAAGGAAATGTGAATATAAAAGCCATGTCATATTATGATCAGTGTGGTTTCTCCAGAATAAATAAACCAAACCATACCATGCATACATGCATATTGTCACTACATTCTCATGCTATTTCCAATTTGAAATCTGTTTGCATTTGAAGGTTTCCATTAACATTGTCACGAACCACGAGGGTTTCTGCAGGTTTCTGGAGAGGTTCATGTCCATGCATCCGGCATTGGAGTAACAAGCATTGCTGTTTTTTTCTGTATTTATACATTCTTTTTTAATGTATTAGTTGTTTATTTATTTATTTATGTCTTATTGGATTTCAATTTATTATCTTCATTTCATTATTTACAAGGATACAAGGATACAAGGAAGTTAATTGTCACATGCATATAGTTACTGGAAGTAAGAAATGCAGTGAAATTATGTCTGGTGTCAGCCTATTTGTGCATTTATGGGAGGGGGGGGGGGTAAAAAGTGCAGTAGAAGAGGGGTTTAGTAGATTAAGTGGCAAGGGCTGCATAAAAAAGGTGGGGGAGGATTGGGATTGGGTGGGGGGCACCAACAAGGAGCACCCAAGAGCAACAGGGGCAAGGAAAAACTCCCTTACCAAGGAAGAAACCTTGGGCAGATCCACGGCTCAAGGGGCTAACCCAACTGCCAGGGGTCTTGGTGTGTGTGTTGGGGGGATGACAGGGGAGATGGGATAGTGTGCTGTGTATGTGGGGAGAGGGCAGTGTGCAATATGTGTGTTGGAGAAGCTTCCTCATGAGACAATGTGCTGTGTATTGGGGGGGGGGGGGGGGCAGTGTGCTGTAAGTATGTTGGGGATGTGTGTTGGAGAAGCTTCCTGATGAAATAATGTGCTGTGTATGTAGGGGGGGGGGGGGGGGGCAGGGACTTACTATTGCAAGCAGAGTACTGTATGTATGATGTATGTGAGTGATGACAGTGAAGATGTGTGTGTGGGCGGGAGGGGAGTGGAGCAGTGACTGTGTGTGTGTGTGTGTGTGTAGTGTGTGTGTGGGCAGTGTGCTGTAAGTATGTTGGGGATGTGTATTGGAGAAGCTTCCTGATGAAATAATGTGCTGTGTATGTAGGGGGGGGGGCAGGGACTTACTATTGCAAGCAGAGTACTGTATGTATGATGTATGTGAGTGATGACAGTGAAGATATGTGTGTGGGCGGGAGGGGAGTGGAGCAGTGACTGTGTGTGTGTGTGTGTGTGTAGTGTGTGTGTGGGTAGGTGGGGGAAGTGTGCTGTAAGTATGTAGAGGATGTGTGTTGGAGAAGATCCTGAAGACAGTGTGCTGTGTATGTAGGGGGGGGGGGGGCAGTGTGCAGCAAGTATGTAGAGGAGGCTTACTGTAGCAAGCAGTGTGCTGTATGTATGTGAAGTGATGACAGTGATGATGTAAGTGTGTGTGTTGGGGATGGGGGTGGGGTGGGGGTGGGGGGGGCAGAAGGCTAAACCTTCTGGGGGGATGACAGGGGAGATGGGAGTTCAGGGGCAGAAGGCTAGGCAATCAAGGACATGGGTAGATGGAGGAGAAATCAAAAATAATAAATAAAAAGTTCAATGGAGATGTGCAAAAGTTGGAGAAAGTCAGATATGTGTGTGTGTGTGTGTGTGTGTGTGTTTTGACGTGTGATGAAATAAGAAAATAAATAAAAGGTCTGTAGCATAGGGAGAGGGATGTAAAAGTGCTAAAAGTCTTGTAGGTGTGTGTGTGTGTGGGGGGGGGGGGCAGTGTGCAGCAAGTATGTAGAGGAGGCTTACTGTAGCAAGCAGTGTGCTGTATGTATGTGAAGTGATGACAGTGATGATGTAAGTGTGTGTGTTGGGGATGGGGGTGGGGTGGGGGGTGGGGGGGCAGAAAGGCTAGGCAATCAAGGACATGGGTAGATGGAGGAGAAATCAAAAATAATAATAAAAAGTTCTATGGAGATATGCAAAAGTTGGAGAAAGTCAGATATGTGTGTGTGTGTGTGTGTGTGTGTGTGTGTGTTTGTAAAATAAATAAAATAAATAAAAGGTCTGTAGCTTAGGGAGAGGGATGTAAAAGTGCTAAAAGTCTTGTAGGTGTGTGTGGGGGGTGGGGGGGTCATGAGTGCTGAGTAGTGAATGAGTGCAAAGTCAGTATAGTGTGAGTTCAGAGTTGGGAAATGTTTGAGAGTGCTGAGGAGTGAATGTGTGCAAAGTCAGTATAGTGTGAGTTCAGAGTTCGGATGGCCTGGGGATAAAAACTTCTCCTAAGTCTCTCAGTTCTGGCTTTGTGACTACATAGGCGTCTTCTTGATTTCAGTGGTAGGAATAATCCATTGTTAGGATGAGAAGAGTCCTTCAGAATCTTTTGGGCTCTTAGGAGTACTCTTCTGGAATAGATATCTTGTAGAGCAGGGAGTTGAGTTCTTATTGTACGTTCAGCTGAGCGCACTACTCTCTGCAGAGTACTACAATCTCTAACTGTGGAGTTCCCATACCAGGTGATGATGCTACCAGTTAGAACACTCTCAACCGCTGAAGTGTAGAAGGCCTTCATGATGGATGTAGAAACTTTGAATTTCCTTAGCTGACGAAGGAAGTAGAGTCGTTGTCTGGACTTCTTCAGAACATATTGAGTGTTAACAGTCCATGTTAAGTCTTCAGTAATGTGGACACCAAGGTATTTAAAACTTGTTACTATATGTGTGTACTGGGGAAATTTGATTTTTTTTGGTGTTAAGTTTATGGTGTATTTTGTTCTGAGAGAAAACTGAACCATGCAAGGTTTTCCGTATTTAGATTTACAAAGCTTTTTTGTTTAAAAGGTTTTTTTGTTCTTATGTATAGAATTAAAATGTGTTCTCCAAAACTGTCCAGTTGTCTGTTTTTGTGATCATCTACCCATGGATGGCTACAACATTTGGTTAAGCAAGCCTATGACTTAACAGACCTGGGGGGTATTCCAAGTACATGGTTTAGTGATAAACCTGGGTAACTTAACTCAGAGTAAGTGGTAAACCTCCTACAACAAGAGCCCTATGGTATTGTTTTGTTAGGAGAATGAAGCCATACAGCTCTTCTATTAGGAGGTTTACCACCTACTCTGTGTTAACTAACCCAGGTTTGTCACTAAACCTCGTACTTGGAATACCCCCCTGGTAAGATGCCTAAATATTTACACATTTGCCTATAATAATTATCTAAACAATTATTATTTATTCTTAAAATATTTGCTGGCACAAGGAGTTTCATTAATTATATTTCCCTTTATGCGTGCATGACGATAAACTACTTGAACTTGAACTAATGCTGCTTGTGGAATATCAACAATATACATTAAGTGTTTAATATACGTAGGCTATTTGTTGTAAGTAAAAAGTGATTTATATATTTCTTGGTTACAAGTAGCCTAGGCTAGCCTACAAGTTAATAACAAATAGAACAGAAAGAGGTGGAAGGTAGCCTAATAGGCCTAGGTGGCATAACAAACATTTCAACAAAACAAAACATTTCCAAAGCAACTGAGGTCGACAACGGATACTTGTGTTTTTATTTGGCGTTTTACCTAACTTTCCACGAGACAACCATCATGACAGCGCTACACACCTAGCACACATACCTTTACACAAGACAGTTCTGCAAGGCACAACGTAACTTAAGCAAGACAATGCTGGATAAACAAAAACATGTTTTACAGCAGAATAATATTGGCCAGACGTCGCCCTACATTCAGCGTTGTAAGTTAATAACCCACTTTCTACAAGCCACGTGTCTTCCTAACATCCCGACATTGAAATTGTATTTTCCAACGAAACAAATAAAGACAAAAAATAGCTTTGTTCGTGATCTGTCTAGAATCTTTGATACCACTAGCCAACTTCCGCAATACAGTGCCACAAGATAGTACGCGACTTCCGCAAGACAGTGCCGCGAGACACTACGCAACATCCGCAAGACAGAGGACAGGACAAAAGTACGGTACAGTACAGTTTCGGCTCTAACCGCCTCTCCGCTATTTTGTCAATGAGCAGAAACACACACGACATTCAAACTATTGATAAGATGTGCACTATGGAAACTGGTCTGTAACTTTGGACGAATAAATGCCATTGACTTGCCATATCCTGACTTAAAAAACCCTTTTCTTGCTTACTTTATCGCAAACTCGGTGGAACAGCTTGTAGTCTTTTTCAATTCATAGAAAGGCGAGCCCACAGTCTATGTGCCATATGAGCCTAAGTTTCAACTTCGGCTTCGTTCATTCAATGCAGTCACTGGTCGCAATTACAAAGTCTGGGAAGGTTCGTTCAATCGTTTAAAGTTTTAAGTGCAGGAGCCTATCTGTCCCCTTTGGAATAATATCTCGAAGTAGCCTCAGGTGAGGTCCAGTGTTAGATAGGCTACCATACGATCCAACCTAGGAAAGGGCTAGCAGCTAACACCTTGGAAACACTCTTATGTCAAACTCCACAAGCTAGCACTCCGACCATAGAGAGTATAAACCATGACTCCGACGATATCACAGATCGATAATAATGCTTTTACTAGCTGGTAACTAAACCACAGCGGGTCTGTAAACAGAATCCAATGTCCCTTTCTACTCACCCTGAAGCCAGTTGTTCACCGTCTCAGGACAGATTGTTGATGCGAGGGAGTTTAACTCGCAGTACTGCTATCCAAGAGACTCGTGCAATATCAACATCCACAAGGTAAAAATCTGCAAACTCTCCACTAACGTTAGCCTAAAATAAACGGCAAACTCGTGTATCCTCCGTGTATCTGGGGTCAACTTGGGGTAACGAAGTTTTTAACAGTTTCAAGGGAGGGAGAGAGAGAGCCCGTGTGAGTTGCTGTTACTAGTGCCAGTAGTCCATACTGCGTTAGCCTACATTGACGTGACAATGCGTGTTATATAGCTTATTTGTATATGCACATAGCCTTCGCATAGGCCTAATGTAGTGGTGGTGAGTGAGTATGCAGTTGTGTGGAGGATGTACAGTAGGCAATGTATGTGTGTGAGGGATGGAGGGAGACAGAGAGACAGCGTGCGTGTTGCTGTCTCAAGCGCCCCTCGTCCAGTTTTCTACATTACCTAGGTCTACAGTAGCCTATGTTGTGCCGCACAAAATGTATCTATGTTGTACATTGCACAAAATGTATACCCCCCGAAATAAACACATACATAAATAAACACATTTTTCCCGTCACTTTGGCTTCCTTGAACATTTTCCCTACGTTTCGCCACTGCTTTGCAACAGATAGATTCCAGTGTCCATGCTCCGGCAGCGCCCACACAGTCATTTTCACCCAAATGATCCTACTGAAGGTTGAGCTGGAGCCTGAACCCCATCTAGTGGTAGTCAAGACACTACAGGCCTGTCCCTCACAGGCTCAAATTTGTAACCCATGCCATTAAAATTACAAATTTTCGTGTATACATAATATGCTGCAGCTGTTGCCTATAGAACTTCTCAGGTCCTACCATGCCAGTGACGTCATTGAACCTGGCAGCGTTCTAATACTAACAAACGCAATTTTGGTGTTGCTTAAAAAAGGCTACGTATTGATTTTTTTAAATTATTTTTTTAGTGTCATTTATTTTTAATTGTCATAATCAACACATTATCAATGTTGATTCTTTCAGTTCAGTTCATCTTTAAACAGTGTGCATGCTTATAAAGCATACTTGTGCTTCATTCATCCACACATCCAGCTCCTAACGTTTTGACAAGCATTTCTACCAATTGACCTTGTTCCTGCCCATCTCTAGCTTTGCTGTCTCCATCCTTTCTGTTTTTGTTGTTTGCAAAAAAATATATAGTAGCCTAGGCCTATTTATTGGTAACCAGCAACAAGTGCAATTTGTTAATCGCTGTCATTCTCTCTCCTGCCAACAAAAATGTGTTACGTTCCAAGTAGCAGTGCGTAATTCTGCTTCATAAAGCAGAATACAGAATACAAATACATTGGTCATATAAATAGCCAGTTTATGGTCTACAGTGTAGGCTAGAGTTGGTAAGTTATGGTAGGCCAACTTGGAGTGAATATACAGGGGGATTTCTTTGGCTCTTGGCAGGTGCGCACGTAGACATAGCCTACGGCCGAACACTGCAAGCTCCAATGAATCGTGCTCTCACAACAACCACGTCGTTAACTTAAATAGGCCTACTGTAGGTTAACATCACTCTGAGTTCGCATTCAAGCAAGCAAAAAGATGATTTGAATACATCTGTTTCTCTGGAAGGGCAAGGGGTAACAACAGGACAACACAGAGACAGGCCAGAATGCAGGACTAATGTTATGAGAGTATTACAGTAGCCTAATATGGGATATTCTACGGGAAAATATTAAAACGGCAAGACAGCGGGGAAAAGTTAAAATGATAGGCCTAAACCCGGAAAAAGTTGGCTTGTTAGGTATTTTTCGGTCCCTGTGATTATTTGTGAAATTGTGCAAACGGTCTTTTCAAGTCATTTGAGAAGGAAGGAGTGTAGCAAGCTCCCAAATTGACGCTCGTCTGAGAAATTGAGTTTTGGATAATGTTCAGCTTCGGCAGCTTTACAATGACTGAGGAAGCCTAGAGACGAGTCCATAGCAACAAGTTCATGTGTTGAATTTGTTATTACCCAGTGTGCTTTGTTGAATGGTCTCAATGTTTTATTGTTTTATTTCATGTGAATACTTACTAGAGGAGTAAATTATTTCAAGTAGGCTAATGCAGTTGCAGGAAGTGTGCATTTAGTTTCCATGCTTATTGTGTTTCCACAACAATGTTAGTGAGTAAATCTACAGAAATGGCCACCATCTTGGTGAAGTGTGATGTGTAAGATCAGAAAGCAGAGGGTGAATTTAGAACTATTGCTTATGTCGTTGTGTTTTCATAGCGCTCTGTAGTGCTAGGTATCGACGATTGGTCGGGGAGGGTCATGTCTTTTTTGAACAGACTGCTGGAGGGTCGTTGAAAATTTTCTTGCAGGCAGGGGAGGGTCATGCAACATTTGATTGAAGCACTCAAAATCCCTCCGGTGACCCCGTTTATAAATAACGAACGGTCCCTAAGTAGATGAAATGTTCTGGAATGGAATGTTACCATAGTAAGTTCTACCTCGTTCCTAAGTAGGCTAACACAAACAATTTGCCTAAACTGACAATTGAATACGCTTGCGTTGCGCTTTGAAAGCTAAACCAAGTTCAACGCTCAGCTTGTTCAACGCTAGCATTACGCTAAAGCTGCCACCGTTCCGCTGCCGAACCATAGAGAACCCTCTGAACAGGGCCGCGTTTGTGCATTGGGCAAAGGGGCTGCTGCCCCGGGCCCCGGCCACTAGGGGGCCCCGGCACGGGACATTTAAAAAAGAAAACAAATGTCTTATCGTCACGTTTTTCCCTTTATCAATGCATGCTATCACAGACAACAATGGCTTCGCATGAGACAATTAGGAAATATGAAAGCGGAGCTCGAAAAAAGAGAGAGCGGCAGCCAGACGTTCTCAGTAAGGCGCGCCAAAACCACGGCCGTACCCAAGTACGCACTGTGCGTATCATCAGGCTACTCGAGAGAGAATTGCCCTGTGTGTTCACACCAAATAGGCCTAGGCTACCATAACTTCCCAACTCTGCACAGTATTCCATTAACTGCATGACAGTGGGCTATTTACAATTTTATGTAAAGTAAGTTTGTAAACACGTTATCAAAATCAACTTAATGCAGAACTATGCGCGCGTGCACCTTTTGTTTGAGCAGGAGAGCCTACATACGCATGCTACAGAAGTTGTCGGCTAGCTTGTTGTTTTCTATTACTATCCATGCTGGTTATCAGCACACAATGTTATAAGCTAATTCATTAACTCGAGACTCATCATGGATATACCACGTTTTTTAAACAACGAAAACAGAAAGGATGGAGACAGCAACGCGAGAGGAGTTATTTCAAATGGGCAAGCCGCAAGCACAAGGTAGGCAAGATTATTGTGCTTGTCAAAATGGCTAGCATTACCGCTGTTTAAAGCCATACGTGAATGTAGCCTTCGCTAGAACAAAACTAAAGGTAACTTTAGCCTTTATAGGGCTATACAAAGTTGTCCAAATAAATAGGTCGTTGTTAGGTGTTGTTGTTGTAAAGATATTGCATGTGGATGTCATTAGCCTACTATGTAGACTACTTTTTAACTGATATTTTAACAAATATTACCAAAGCGTTGAAAGTTAGGTGGGTGTGTGCATACCATCGCATTCATTCCTGCAGGCGCCTTGTCCACTTTTTTCAAAACGAGGATCAAAATAGTGATAAGTCCACGTCCAACCCTGTCCCTGACAACGTTACCGTTATCGGCTCCAACACCCCCCTTGTTTGTATTTGATGTGGCTGGGCTGTGTGTGTGCTAGACTGCGCGTTTCAATGTTTTTGACGTCGTGGCTGGCTAGGGCTGTGTGTTAACAATGTATCATGATGTGGCTGTGTGCGTACGCGCCAAACTCTAGGCTACAATGTTTCATGAGTTCAGAGTTCGGGAGTTGCACATTTTAGGCTGACCTGGTTACCACTGGCCGTTTTTTTCAAGCCTTAGTTTAAGTAATTCATTAATGGTAATAATATCATATTTCATGGTTGATTTTTTTGTGCATTGCCCCATGTTTGTAGGCTACTTGTTTTTTGTATGTTGGTACAATTGTATGTTGGTTAACAGTTCCACAATATAAATGCCCCGGGCCCCAGATGACCTTAACCTGGCCCTGCCTCTGAAGCTTTAATATGGTTTCTTTAATAAATGGCAAGATCCCAAAAAAGATGCCTTCCGATTTATTCATTATTACACGGTTTGTATTGCGCCTGCCAATTCGTTCATTACTACATGGTCTGTATGTATCGTGCCTCCCAATTCGTTCATTACTACACGGTCTGTATATATCGTGTCTGCCGATTGGTTCATTACTACATGGTCTGTATCATGGAGGTATTATATATAACTGGAGAGAACGACTAAGTCCTGCACATACATTGCTTGCCACGTAACAAGAAGAAGAAAAGTTGCTCGTGAACGCGCGTGGAGTCCGAGTGGAGTCGCCCTGAAGCGCAACTTAATTTCATTGGATAACAGCGGCTGTAACTAAGAGCAGTCTGCCTGCAGTCCTGCTGCTGCAAATATGCATTTGAACATGACGTGAAATATCCGTAGTCCAACTATAAATTATCTATTCGGTTTTTAGTGCCATGTGTAGCACATTTTTACAGTCTATGATTAGTTTGTTTTTTATTTTATTGTTTGCCATCTCATAGCGGGTGCTCTAAACGTATTCTAGCGTTGGCCCATGACCAAATCAAGCCAATAATAGCCAGTAGCCACAATAATGACTGGAGCCAGAGCCCTCAATAGACACCCTGTTTCGAAAATGGAAGATAACGCACAGAACGGCCAGCCTGAGCGGACAATTACGTCCCCAACTCATCTAAAATGTGGTGTCCAGAAATACTTTGGGTTGTACACCGCAGATGGTAAAGTAACCGTTAAAGAGAATGTAGTCTGCGGACTCTGCAAAAAACAGTTTACATACGCATCCACGACATCCAATCTTCGCGCTCACCTGTGGAGTTACCATCCAAATGAGGCAGCGGAGTCAGAGGCACAGTAGTAGGCCAGAGCATTGCCAGGCGTCTGCTATTTACTTAGGCTGCGCAAAGCACAGGTATTTATTTGGGGCAGGCTTATTCGAGGCAGACCTTTATTTCTTACATTGTGTGTTTTATTGTGAGACATGCGTTTCGTTTGGAGCGGCATACCAGGCTATCAAAAGCAGACGATTTTCGGTTTTGGTATGAGATTTAATTTACTTTTGGACTTTAATTATATAGTTAAATGTTGAGACTGATGGGCACTTAAATCTAGGGGGTATTTGATGATCACTGTAAAGTTTTGTGTAGTTGAAAAAGTGTTGGAGTTTCCAGCTGTGTGAGACAAGGCAGTCCCTTTCACTTATTCATTGTACGTGCGCTGTGCTCTAATGGAAACCTTATTGCGTAGCCAAGTAGCCTAAATTGAGTTATTTTTTAATTATGCATGGTTTACTTTTTATTAAATTTGTAGGCTGGAATGCCTCGCGGCAACAATTGTTTAAATGTAGTAGCGTACTGCTTCAGCCTCTGGCAAGCTCAAAAAGGGGCGGCTATGGGTAGCTTGAGAGCAAGGTGTTGGAGACCCATGGTGTAACGAGACAAAGGCTTTATGCCGCTGTTGTGTAATTCATTGTCTTTAATCATGTTTAGGCTATTTTTGTTCGGGACAAACAACAACGAAACAAGATCAATACAATTTTCTTTATTTGTCATATGATGCAGAAATAACCATAATATACACATCTTCTCATAGGCTCCTCAAGAAATGCGCACTGAATAACGTTTGGCTGTAGCCACCAACATGTACGCGCATGAGAGCTCGTGCCCAACACGGATTTTCGTGCATGGAGCTGGTTCCAAAAGCTCCATGCGGCGCCATACTTGAAAATGGCGTATGCTAACATGCCGAAGCTAATCTGCACGCTCTTGACCCCCTGGTCTGTATGTATCGTGCCTGCCTGGGAAAAGCTCTGTTACATAAGAGTGAGGTGACAGGTTTACTTCCGCAGTGTTGCACACTCCCTGATTAAAGATACATCTGACATGCACTGTGAGTCACTGTGAATAAAAGACTGTCTGCTAAATGAAAAACCAGCTCGCTGTGATTTGAGATAAAGAGTTAATGCAGGAGCAGGCGGAAGATAAAACAGAAAGTTAAACTTTTAACAATAACCCGTCAAGACAACTCCCCAGACTCGCAGACTTTCTTTCTTTATTAAACAAACCCAGAGGATAATGGAGTGATTGTGTGCCTGCCGCTATCTTCATCTTTTCCATTTTTTAATATGTGCTGGTGGAGATTGTTGCTGGCATTGAGGTGTATTAAAGGAGCGTGTGTGTGTGTGTGTGGGGAGGGGTGTTGGGGGGGGGGCCACCCTGTAGTCTCTAATTACTCCCCTGCTTTGCCACTTTAATGAATGAGGCGGCTGAAATTAAAACACTGTAATGAGATGTTATCCAAACAGCACACTCACAGATATAGACACACACACACACACACACACACACACACACACACACATACATGACAAGCGAAGGTTGGCATTGTGAAAAAAACATCAAGACAATCGATCATGCACTCTGGGTCCTCTGTGTGTCGGGAGTCGAGACAGACAGCGCCCATCACGACTCTCGGAAGCGCCGCCTGGCATCGCAACGCGCCACGCCAGGAAGACAGAGTGTTCCGGACGGAGCCTGCCGCAGACCGCGCTGCCAGGGTGGGCCATTTGTCCCGGCGAAACACCAGCGCTCGCTCACACGCGAGCTCGCATGAGGCGCAGGCGATTTGTTTAAGTTATGCACGCCTTCGGAAATGTCAGACGACTCATCCATAAGGACTAATGATTGCAGCGTGAACGGCAGAGAGAGAAATAAAGAGAGGGAAAAGTGCCAGAGTAAGATAGAAAGAGAGAGAGATGGAGGGAGAGAGAGAGGGATGAACACTGGAGGGGGAAAAGAGTAGGAGGTCGATAACAAATGACAGCCTAGGGTGAGGAAGGGAGGGAGGGGTGTGTGGATGGATGGATGATGGCTGGTTTAGATGTTGGATGGGTCCCACCCTCAAACACACACACACAAACACACACACAAACACATAGCCCCCCAAAGTGTGCTTTCTCAAGCCAAAGATGTGCAAATACATCACCAAAATGGCACAGCTAAACAGCCTAGGAAAACCCAGGCACCAGGCAGCCTTTTGCAGGGAATTAGAGACATGCTCCCTCACGCATGCCATCTCTCAATCTCTCCCTCCATCATCCCTCTCTCTCGCTCTCTTTTCTCTATTTTGTAGCCCTCGCTATGTCTCTCTTTCTCTTTCTCTCTATCTCATTTGCCTGGAACGCTAATCTGCGCTCAGAAAGCAGACAGGGACTCCGCGGCTCTCTGTCTTAATCCAGGGCGAATAGATCACGTCTGTGGCGGCTTGCGGGTGATTTAGCATCTTCAGGGTGCCATTTTGTGCGGGGGGGACGACGTTGTCTCAGACTACCAAAATGATGCGTCCCCGTCCCCATCCGTCTCCAGCGATGGTGAAACTTGGATTTAAAAGAAATGCTAACAGTGATGCTCTTTGAGATTGCACCGCTAACTCTAATTTGACTCCGCTGCCAGACACACTCGGCTCGGTAATTAACTTGGATCTTGGCATTTTCCGCACTGGCCTTCAGGAGCGAGAGCTCGACCAGAGAGAGTGTGAGTGTGAACGAGAGCTCGACCAGAGAGAGTGTGAGTGTGAGCAGTCGTGCCGCGGAGGCCTGCTGAGCCAATTTAAACCGGCACAGGATCTCTGACTTACAAATCAACTGTGCCAGGCCTAAGAAGAAACACAGACACACACACACACACACAGAGATACACACACACTCATGCACACATACACACACTCATGCACACATACACACACACATACACACACACACACACACACTGTCCTGCAGAGTTGGTGTCAGTAAGGCAGGACTCATTTACAGTAAATTAGAATGGAGTGGAAGACAGGGCACTTCCAGTCGTTTTATTTTAACTTTAATTCTAGGTCGCAGTTTAAAGAACTGGCACCGCTAAAGCTGCCTCTGGCTCATTTACACTCATGTTTCTGTTGATCAAAGAGAGCGGCCCCTTGTAAATAAACAAATAAACAAACATGTGAGCAATGTGTGGGCTTTGTCCCTAAACTGCCCAAGATCAGACCAAAGATCATAACAACAGGACTGAAAGGGTTAAAGGATGACCTTCTTCCGACCTGTCACTGCGTGCACCAAAGGTCTGGTGGTTGACTTGATGGAGTGCTCTAAACCTTGTGACCACTTCCTGCCAGTGGCTCTAGCCCAGATTGGCCTTTGGAGTTGTGTCATAGTGGGACTGCGTCATTGAGATTAGGGACGTGCACAGGAATTTTGAGGGGCAGTTGAGGGGCAGTTGCCGAAACTGTATATACACTAAGAAGTAAAACACTGAAATACAGCACTCAATCACCTTAACTACTGAGGGCAAAGTCTCTGTCTCACCTGCTGGTTGGCTTTTTCTCAGCCAACCCTGCAGTGATGTGCAGCCCTTTGCTGCCTCCCTGAATTGTCTCTCCCTCTCCAATCCGCCTCTTTTCAGTGGGCATCTTGGCTTCAAACAATGCCCAAAATAGTGATAGGATTTAGTCATTAACCATTTTGAATAAATAATTGTTGTGATACATTTCTTCCATCACTCATTCTTCTTGCTAAAGCGAAATGTGAGAACTATCAGCAGACATGTAGCTTAGTTTGCCTAATGCCTACCAAAAAAATAGTAGCCTATAGGCTATGTGATAACGGGCTGCTTGTGTGCAAGCTATCTGTCTGATTATTTAGGCTAAACGTGGCAAACTCAGCCTGGATTTATGAAGACTTTAATTCATTTCATAAACTTGATGATGATCGTTCATTTGTTATACATCACAAACTCACGTTTTTCGACAACGTTGAGTCGTCTCACCCGACAACCGCGACAATCTCCTTCTAGGGCCGCTCATGCAGGCTCAGCTCAGGTGCCGGTCGCGTGCAGCGCTGCAGCCACGTAAACAGAGTTTGCACTTCCCCTACTGACTTTCACTTTTGGTGCCCGAATGGAAGTGAATGAGGCTTTGCGATTTTTTTTTATCTAGGAGCCTGGCTATCTTTGAGATGGCCAGGCTCCATGGCTCTTACTCCATACTGTAGTCCACTTCCATCCTGTTGGCCGAGGCAGGGCTGAACAGCTCTCTGAACTGTTAGCCCAGGCAGGGCTGATCATCTCTCTTTACTGCCCTCTCTATGGTTATCAGTCCAACACCAGCTCTCTGAGATATTTTCTAGGCCTCTATTGCTCTCTGAGATGTTTTCTGGGCCTCTATTGCTCTCTGAGATATTATCTGGGCCTCTGTTGCTCTCTGAGATGTTTTCTGGGCCTCTATTGCTCTCTGAGATATTATCTGGGCCTCTATTGCTCTCTGAGATGTTTTCTAGGCCTCTGTTGCTCTCTGCCATCTATCTGTCTATCTTCCTGGATTTCAAAATAAAATGTTGCCTTCCAACTACCTTTATCATGTTCTGAGTAGAGGGATGTTGAGTAAAGGTTAAAATTACACAGATCTTAACTCCTCAGTCAGGACTACCCCCCCCCCCCCCCACACACACACTATATGACTAGCCTGGGTTTTCCCATGCTGCCTTACGCACGATTTTATTCACGCAGCTAGGCAGCCTGGATTCCATGGACTTCGTTTTCACCTCAACAAAGGAACCAATCACAGAACTAAGTGGGGGCAGCAAGACGATGACGACACACCGAAGCCATTATGAGCTACGTACAGACGCATAGACATTCGTAGCACCCAATAAACGGCTCTGGGCATTCGTAAACCACGTTTCAAATACGAGAAAATTAATGTCTATGAAATGGGATTTGATGTTAGCCAGGCTACCATATGACACACATCTGGCCTGGATCACACGCAATGACATGAGTCTGGTCTCAGCATCACCTGCAGTGGACTCTCCAAATCAGGTTACTACTCTCCAGACCAGACTACTACTCTCCAGACTACTACTCTCCAGACTACTACTCTCCAGACCAGACTACTACTCTCCAGACTACTACTCTCCAGACTACTACTCTCCAGACCAGACTACTACTCACCAGACTACTACTCTACAGACTACTACTCTCCAGACCAGACTACTACTCTCCAGACTACTACTCTCCAGACTAGACTAGACCACTACTCTCCAGACTACTACTCTCCAGACCAGACTACTACTCTCCAAATCAGGTTACTACTCTCCAGACCAGACTACTACTCTCCAGACTACTACTCTCCAGACCAGACTACTACTCTCCAGACTACTACTCTCCAGACCAGACTACTACTCTCCAGACTACTACTCTCCAGACTACTGTACTACTCTCCAGACCAGACTACTACTCTCCAGACTAGACTAGACCACTACTCTCCAGACTACTACTCTCCAGACCAGACTACTACTCTCCAAATCAGGTTAGTACTCTCCAGACCAGACTACTACTCTCCAGACTACTACTCTCCAGACTACTACTCTCCAGACCACTACTCTCCAGACTACTACTCTCCAGACTAGACTACTACTCTCCAGACTACTACTCTCCAGACCAGACTACTACTTTCCAGACTAGACTTCTACTCTCCAGACCAGACTACTACTCTCCAGACTACTACTCTCCAGACTAGACTACTACTCTCCAGACTAGACTACTACTCTTGTGCCCTTTAGCTGATTTCAATTCTCAGCTCAGGCTCTTCTCCAATCAGGGCAAGGAATTAGTTATGGGGAGAGCGATCCCATTTCTGTGGCCAGGGCCTCTGATTACACGGAGAGCCCAGCACAGATGATATCTTAACTCAGTGTTCCGCCATCGCAGTAATAGAGCTGAGGAGGGAGGGAAGGAGGGAGAGAGGGATGGAGAGAGGGAAGAAGAGAGATAGAAAGAATCAGAGATATGAATTGAGACAGGGCAAGTCAGGTATAAAAGGAGACGGAGAGAAAGAGAAAGACAATAATCGATTTAAAAAGAAAAATAGGCATTGTACTCAAAGGTATTAAAATGTGTGCTTCTCCATCACTGCTTTGGAACAACTACGCCAATGAATCTGAATTGGACAGAAAGAGAGAGAGAGAGAGAGAGAGAGAGAGATGTAAAATGAGAAAATGAAAGACAGAATAGGGAAAGAGAGGGATATAAAATGGAGGGATGAATAGAATATGAGGGAAGGAATGAGAATGGCAGAGAAGGAGACATGGAGAGGGACCAAAAAAGTGAAATACTGATTAAAATATGCAAGGAGAGAGAGAGAGGGGGATAGAGAGAGAGGGGGGATAGAGAGAGGGGGGGGTAGAGAGAGGGGGGGGGTAGAGAGAGAGGGGGGGGGTAGGGGGGGGAGAGAATCCAAGAGAAAGGAAAGAAGATGAGAGCGGGGGAGAATGTGGAAGCAATAATTATGGATGGAGAGAGTGTGGAGGACAGAGAAAAAGAGAGAGAGAGTGGAAGTTATGAGAGGGGGACGAGAGAAGATCTAGTGAGGAAGAAAGACCAGTGAAGTGGAGGCAATGAAAGATGGAGAGAGAGAGAGAGAGAGAGAGAGAGAGAGAGAGGCCAGACGGGGAGGCGCTGGGACAGACCGAGAGAGTAGCAGACAGACATGAGAGAGAGAGAGAGAGAGAGGGAGGGATGGAGGGAAAGAAGGCTGTGAAAAAGGAGAGTGTATGAATATGTTAATGTCCTCCCAGTCTGAGCCTCAATCTGTGCGGGCGTCAAGACTAGCCAGATGAAGACAGCTCTCTCTCTCTCACACACACATACACACACACACGCAAACACACACACGCACACACACACACACACACATGCAAATACACACACACACGCACACACACACACACGCAAACACACACACACACACGCACAAACACACACACACACACACACATGCACACAGTTGCACACAGTTGAGGTGACAACAACAAGACAGCCGGCCCTCAAACAGACACACACACATACACCAGCTTCCTTGTGTCCACGTGGTGGGGAACAAAATGAACAGAAAGAAAAAGAGAAAAGGACATAGAGAGAGAGAGAGAGACAGAGAGAGAGATGGATGGCAAGCAACTCTGCATAATTGACACAGTGAACAGACGATACATGTTTCGATGCATATTCTATCGGCTGAGTCACAGTTACATAGTGTGATGTGCGCCAATCAACCTGGAGGAAAGGCCATGGCTGCTGTTGTCTTGGCCTCACACTCTCTCTGTCTCTCTCTCTCTGTATGTGTGTGTGTGGAGGGAGGAGAATAATCTATTAGTTCTCACACCTAGGACCTAAAGCATGCTGCATAAAAGTGAGTATATCACCAATACACACACACACACACACACACACACACACACACACATGCTCTCCACGCACAGAGACAGAGAGAGAGAGAGAGAGAGAGAGAGAACTCACCATCTCCACGCACAGAGACACAGAGAGAGAGAGAGAGAACTCACCTGCTCCATGCAGAGAGACAGAAATAGAGCCTACATACTGTATGAAGAGGCATGATGGGAAAATGATGAGCTTCTGCTGGTGCTGACACCGCCGCCGCATCACAGTCTCTCCTGCCAGCCCATGTGTTGACAGCATGGAGGAGGAGAGAGAGAGGGAGAGGAAAGGGGAGGAGAAGAGGAGAGGAGAGAGGAGTGTTATTACAGCGACACCTGTATAGGCGTGAGAGTCACGCATGGAGGAGCGAGCACACACAGACACACACACACACACATACATACACACACACACACACACACTCACACAGACACACACACACACAAACACTGCTGTAAATACTGCTGAAATATGACTGAAATATCACTTCATAACTGACTGACTAGCTAACAGACAAAACACTGTAACATAAAACTGAAACCATGCACAACTGAGGGCCTGTGCACTATAAACTCAGAGACACACACACTTGTGCACGCACGCACACTGACACACACACACACCTGTGGTTGAGGTAGAGGGATAGGCAGAGAGAGGTTTGTGTGAAGCAGCTCTAATCAGCTCTTTCTCTCCCTGGTTTCATAACAGTATTCATTAAGCGGGAGAGGCGTTGACTTTCACACACACACACACACTCTCTCTCTCTCTCTTTTTCACTCACTCACTCCTTCACACTCTCTCACACTCCTCCACACCCAAGCACACAGCAAAGGAAAGGTGTGATGCAGTCATACTTAGCGAAATCTGAGTGTGTGTGTGTGTGTGTGTGTGTGTGTGTGTGTGTGTGTGAGGGGAGATTGAGAAAAAAGGGGGCGGGCAACATTTTAGATAAACAT
Organism: Alosa pseudoharengus; assembly: GCF_046254945.1. Lineage (NCBI taxonomy): Eukaryota > Metazoa > Chordata > Actinopteri > Clupeiformes > Clupeidae > Alosa > Alosa pseudoharengus. The sequence goes on along the minus strand of NW_027468718.1, from coordinate 11,785,602 downwards.
GAGTTACTTGGCCCCTATTACCTATAAGCCATTGGCTCTACTACATTTGAACCATTTATTAGTGTCTAAGCCATTAGAAAGAAAGAAATCAGCTCCTATTGTGAACATATTCAACCTTGACTGTGTCCCCACTAATCCAAGATAGTAATGCCAGGCAACAGTGTAAGCTTCTTATAACTGTAACAGAACTCTTTGCTATGCTGCTAGCACTGTTTCTTCTGTAGTCTAGTGTTGGTGCAGCTACACATCAAGAAATATGGACTGCTAATGTTTAGCCAAAATGGGATCAATTCCAAATGCTTCCACTAGTCAGCTAAAAGAACACGTGCGTTGTATGTCTGTCCATGTGTGTATGGACATTCTTCACACACTCAATTCGTCCAGCAGCAGGTGAGGAGCCGTCCAGTGGGCGCACCAGGACTGATGAGGGAACTGGAACAGAACCACAGCGCGTTCTGAGTTCTGACATCGGAACATTCTCATGTAAGCCTGAGGCCACAGTCCTGTAGAGAGATATCTATCTATGAGGCTCTGGTCTAGACCAGCCAGAATGGAACCGCAGATAAATCAGTTCCGGAACATTCAGGGGAGTTCCAGTCTGGCCTCGTTCTCCAATGGGAAGCCAGGGGTGAGCTTCTCCAGTGGAACATATCTCCTCACAGGCTGGTCATTATGGGCTTTGGAGTTTAGCTAGGTGATGAACTAAATGAATGAGCGCAGTTGGCGCAGTTTTGGATCTGTCCTGAAGAGCCCGGCAGCGGTCACCAGAGAGACAAGAAGAAACAAACAGAACACAGGAGGAGGAGGAGGAGGAGGGAGCGAGAGAGAGAGAGAGAGAGAGAGAATATTACCATCTTGTGGCAAGATGAGTAATGTTGATTTACTGTACAACATAACTTAAGATAAATAAAGTTGATGATGATGATGAGGATGACGATGATGTCTATCACAGTGGTAACATAAATTATAATACATTTTACATTGATCAGACAACAAGAAATAAAATATATTCTCCATGTATAAGGTGTGTATTGTATAAACACTTGCACATGTGCTATGTAGAGTCAAATTCAGACTACCTTGTGACATGTCTCAGAAATCAACATTAAGGGTTGAGCAGTTAGTAACCAGAGAACGTTCCATTTTATACATGTGATTAAGGAACTTAGATAATATCTCTTTACGCTCTCTGTATCAAAGCAGAGGTTGTTTAAGCAAAGCTATTTGAACTGGCTCCAGAATCACAAAACCAGACCAGCCATGCACACACAGACATGATGAGAACACTTCTCCCTCCTTCTTGTCTGATTAAAAACAGGAACTGTGTATCACCATCAAAGGGAGACACAGTCCACACACGTACACACACACACACACACACACACACACACAGAGAATCAGCAGGACTCCTTCCTGGCCTCACTAAAAGAAAAGAAAAGACAAGAAGTGAGAAGAAATGGCTCTAAAAGAAAATAAATTAAAAGACATGAGAAGAAAGATGACTCTAAAAGCCAAAGAGGGTGAATTAGTCAGCACCTGAGCTGATTTCTCGCTCATTAAGAAGCTCTTGGGTGAAAGATCTTTTTTTTTTTCAAGGGACCACTGCCAGGGGAAATATTTGGACGGAGATATTTCAGCCGGAGCTCTGACAGTAAGTAGCTCTCAGAGCCACACAGCGGGAGAGCTGGGAGAGAGGCCCAGACCTGACGCCATCACGGCCACCGCCGCCGCCGCCAACAACACAGACCCCGCCGCTGACCACAACTGATTTACCACCGAGCCATGCCACGATCAGACTTGGCTGTAAATCGCTGGCCAAAAGAAACGCCTCTCTGGGTTCAGGAAAACAGACGCTGCAGGAAGGAGAGAAAGACAGAGAAGGAGAGGGAATGAAAGAGAGAGAGGATGAAAGAGAGTAAAAGATACAGAGAGAGCGAGAGAGAGAGAGAGAGAGAGAGAGAAACAAAACTTTCAACTCTGGCAATTGTTAGAAAGCAGCAGAAGGGGTCAAAGAGAGGGAGAGCAGAGGGCTGTGAGGATCCAAGAGATCCTGTCTTTACTGACAATCAGACATGACTAATCAACCACAGTCAGACAGACCAAGGGAGCTCTAGTGGCCCTTCACTAAGTGACTGGCCATAATGTCCATAACAGTCAGATGCAGTTCATCAACATGTATGAGCCAGTGGTGCCAAGTCTGAAGTCACAGAACAGAGTGATGAACAGCGGCCACATGTCACCAAGATGGTTGGTGTTCATATTAGCAGGTGTTCAAAATGTTGTGATTAAATAGGAATGATTGGTGGTATCTCAGCATGCAAACCAGTACACACAGGCCTTTCAGTTGTGTGTGTGTGTGTGTGTGTCCTTGACAGCCAGGATGCAGAATGTTGTAATGTAGACGTTTGTAGTGTAATGTACAGTAGATGTTTCCCCTGACAGGTGGAAAGCAAAAAGAAAACTTTGGGTGCTGTTTCTGTTGTAATGACTTTCTGCTAAACTGTTCAAAGGTTCAAAGGTTTTGAAACACATTCAAGTACATTTAAAAAGAATACCATTCACACAAACACACACAAATGCACACACACAGAGCCTGATTACAAATGTGGACCCGATGGGTCTTGTTAGGGCTGGAGAGTTTTCTTTTTCTACACCTCACATCGTCACCCTCTCTCTTTCTTCCTGTTTTATCCATTTCGCCTAATTAAGATCTTACCCAACACTCAGGGTGGAAATGGAGGAGAGAAATTTAATTAGTGTATCTGACAGATTTTTACCATCTCTCTCTCTCCTCCCCCTTTTCCCTGAGACCTCCTTGGTGGAGCTCAGAGCTCCAGTAATTTATCACATTTATTAAATTAATAACACATCCTCCAAAGTGGGAAAAACAGGACCAATCGTCCCGCCTAAATGGAAGTAAACCTCTCCCATCATTAGTTAGCGTGGAGAGAGGTATACACACTATTTAAAATTAGATTGTTTGACTGCTTGTTATTTTTGAAGAGTGTGTTGAGACCATGCTGTGTGGTGATTTGCAATAATGCATTGACTGAGGTTAGTTATTCTATGGAATGTCAACCTGGTAATTCTGTAACAGAACCTTCAAATGGAAGCTAAATGAAAGGCATTCCAGTTCATTTATGTCATATATCCCACTATAACAGAACACCCTGGCATACAACATCGCTTATATCATGCTTAGCTCGCCAGCTACCCCTAGCTCCCCACTTGGTTCTGAGGAGCCCTCCAAAAGATTCAGGAAAAACGTTCATAAATCTGATAACACAGTCACTTGATAAACCTGTTAAAATTACTATATTCCTCCAAATAAATTCGCAGTCTACAATCAGAGAAGGTAAAGAAGTTGAAAGGAGCTGTTTGAGTGAGAATCAGCCATGTGAGTATATGCTACTACTAATCCACTAATAGCCTATAAAACATCGGTAGCTCCCAGCCTTTGTGTGTCCAACTGAGCGAAGCGTTTTACAGTGCGTTTCCTCCACTGTTTCCTCCAATGTTCCAGAAATGAGCCTAAGACAGACGTCTGTGTGTGGCTGCACTGACGCAGTCTTAGCCACCAGCTCTGCATGATGACCACATCATTGATCGGCCCTGGGCGCTGACCACACGGCCCCCGGCCCACGATCAGCCAGCCAGAGGAGCGGAGGGGGATATTGATTACGCTCATCAGTCAGGGGCCGATCATCTGTATTGAGCAGGTTTTGTGGGATCGTGGGAGTGGGTGACAGAGAAGGGGCGACTCCGAGAGGTCATTATGCAGACAACACACAGTTATAAATCACAGCAGTCTACAGACACACACACACACACACACACACACACAGATGCTGCTGCACTGACAATCTCCACAGTCACTTAAGCATATTTTCAGAGAGTTTAGTAGACTGCTAAGAAAGAATCAGAAAAAGGGAGGGAGAAGAAATAAAAAAGAATGAAATATATATAAAAAAACAATGAGTAAAACAAGGGTTGTAGTCAACCCAGTAGTCAGGTGACTATAAGAACACTAAATGACTTTATATTGGAGTACAAACAAACACAATGATATTTCCCCATCCATCATAAATATCCATCAATTACAGCCAGCTTAAGAACTGTGACACTAACGATGGCTGCTAATTGAATTCCACACCAGGAATACCATAGCCTGGCCTTGGCCTGTCTACGTACTTCCGGTCGATTTCTTTTCCCTACAGTACTCCGTCTGGAATAGGTTGATTCACGCTCGTTTACTTCGGCAGTTGGGCAGCCGACCAACCAGCGAACAGAGGGCGTCCCTGAGAGCGATTACGTAGCCTACCCAGGCATGGTGTTTCAATTACTACGTCCCCGCCCCTGAAGCACATCGCTTGGAATACATCAACGTAGGGAGCGAAAAGGACTTATACTTATGAAATCTTTGAGCAATGTAAATTTAATTTAATTTTAATTTAATTTATTGTGCTTATAGAGCGCCAAAACATAACTCATGTATCATGGCGCTTTACAGAATGTAGGCAATCAGAGAAAGAAGGAAAGAAAGGAAGAAAAGGAAAGCAAGAGAGAGGCCCATGGGTAACAGGGGCGAGGAAAAACTCCCTAGAATTGGAGATATATATAGGAAGAAACCTCGAGCAGATCCATAATAATAGTTTAGCCTATTAACAGGAGTGTCATGAACGAAGTCACAGTGGAGTAGGATGTTATATCGTCAGCTAAACTTTAGTCATAGATTTTGTCACTTGAAATAGGCTACGAACGTACCCGAGTCAAACTGTAGTTTAGTAGGCTACATGGTCGGGTCAAAATTGCTATTTTTCAAACACTAAGAAAGGCATAGACATAACTTGAAACATTGATCGAAGCATCATCAGTGTCTCTACATATGAACTCGAGCATTAAGAACATTGTTCGTGTACACATAGTTTACTAAAAAGAAATATTTTGGACAACTCACTCCTTGCAAGACGGCAAAATGGCAGCGAGCAGAAAAAACAAGTGAGTTGTTCAAAACCTCTCTTTTAGTAAACTCTGTGTACACCAACAATGTTCTCAATGCTCGAGTTCATGTGTAGAGACACTGATGATACTTCGATCAAAGTTTCATGTTGTGTCGAGCCTTCATAGTATTTGAAAAATAGCGATTTTGACGCGATTGTATCAAAAAAGTAGTAGCCCTATAGGAATCCCATTCAAAAGGTCATTTCACCCGAAAACGACAACGCATACAAGCTTAAAAGTGGCACTTTGGACATACTTATGCATTTATATGAAAGTTTGACTTGGGTACATTCACAAGACACTATGGGTGTGTTCCAAACGGGTAAAGTTGCTGCCTTTTAAGATATCTAACTGGGGAGCAAGGCAGCAAGTGTGGTTCTGCTGCCTTTTAAGATATTTTAGAATTCCCAAATAACGGTCATTTTTGAAGGCAGCATCGATGCACACTTCATGCTCCCTCCTACCCATAATCCCTTGCGGCAACGTCTGAAACAGCTGTGAAAGGTCATAGATATATACACTAGATGTCGCCTTCTGCTTCTCAGCATGCGTCAACACCGCCGCCATCTTTGTACAGGGATCTGAATCGCTAAACTAGTTCTCCTGTATTGTCAGCGTTACCTATTTAGCGACGTTTGGCCATCCCCAGCGATAGAAAACCTTTTTAGCGATTAGCGACAAATTTGGGAACTTCTCACAATGATGGCAGATCGGCTTCTTTGTTGTTGAAACGTAAGAAAATCACCTTTCTCATGGCTTTGTCATTTATGAATTCAGCTACATCTCGTTTGCCCATGGCACTGACCCATGATTATAAAAGTAACGACTGGCGTAGCCTATGTAGTAGCAGAGGTAAATGTTCTACAGATCTACAGCAACTTCTGGTGAGATTACAACTTACATGAGTAAACGAGACGAGGGGTATGTGGCCTCAACCAGAGCCTGTCTACGAAGAGCCTGTTTACTTTCATTGTATCGAACCTGGTTGCAGTTTACTCATTGTTCCTCTAGGGGCCGCCGCTAGCTAGTGCAGAATGAATGGGAGTCTATGGGGCTAGACGGGTAAAATGTATCTTTATTATCGTCTTAAGCTTAGTTTTCTGTAGACTCAACCATAAATACATGCCTGTCAGTTGGAACAACCCAAAAAATTAGATAATTGCTTGAGATTTTGACGATTTATGGTGATTTTATTTTCGCTAGATCTTTGCCCAGATTGACGCTAATGCATTATAGAGGAGTGGATCACTGAAGCAAGATGGCGTCTCGATTGACGCATTCGTTCCAATGAACAGCAGTAGTCAAGGCGACATCTAGTGTATATATCTATGGTGAAAGGTAAACAAACATGGCGGATGACATCGGTAATGGCTGCTGAATCTGTTTAAAATGTCATTTGTGTGACCTTATTTTGCTTAGATTTGTAGAAAAGAGATGAAAAATAAACAACTTACTATCTGATTATGCCATTGTTGTAACCATTAATAGCGTCTGGTCTGATATATCTGCCGGCCGTAAAACTAATTTATACCGTTAGCCTGCTGATTACGTAAGCTAATTTAGTTTAACGTCAGGCCTTTGCTAACGTCATACCGTAGTGTTAACCAAAGATTCTAGAGTGCTACGCTCATTTTTAAAAGATGCATTTAATCCAAAGTCATGTCTAGTTAGACAGCTCTCTATGTAGGGAGGGAGGCAGTAGGCAGCTGTCTCCCGTTTCGAACACACCCTATATGATCATTTTGGCGAGAGTTACGCAGATAAAACGTGTGATTGTTTGCTGATAAGATGCACCCGTGCTTGTTATGGGCGTGCTGCAGAGAAACTTCTCTGTATGACGAAATGCCGGTTGTTAGTGATTGGTTCAAAGCGGTTCTAAGGAACTCCAATGATTTTAAACCTCAAACTGTGCCCTCCCACCCGGAAATATACGAACGCCTATGGATCTAGGCCAGACTCCATAGACAGTAAAAGAAATGGACGAACAGAGTCTGACGAAGTTAAGTGTGAGTCTGCGCAGTACTGTTCACAGACTCCGTCGTTTTCAATGGGAGGGCACTGAGTCAAATAGAACGATTTTTCAGTTGGTCCCCCCAGTACTGCGCAGACTCACACTTAACTTCGTGACGTTAGCCATCCAACTGAATCTTGTAACTCATATGATAGATACACAGAAATTCTTCTTACACTTCCTTCGCCTTCAAAGTCATCAAAGTTAAACATTTATTTATGTATTATTATTAATATCATCCTCACCAAGTCGAGTTAATGTTGAAGCTACCATAGCCTACATGATCATCTTCAAAAACAGTCATGCTAAAACAAAACAAAGTTATAGCCTTGAAGCTAATCTTTTTTCCACTTTTCCGACCTACGGTCAATCCATCGAAAACCTCTGACATGATTAGTGCCCTTTTTTTAAAAATTATGTTTACTTTTTTATTATTATTAGGTTCCCTCTGTGTAATGCTTTACCTTAACATACGGTCGTGTATGCTAGGTTTTGCTTATGAGTTACCGTCATAGACAAGGTGGACTGAGCTTCTTATCCAAACAATACGGTTATCTCCCTACGGCGCGAAAGAGAGATTACGTCAAAGCTAGCTTCCCTCCAACCGAACAAGCTAACCGTTCTTCTTATGGGTAACCAACGTTACGGACGAGCTAGTGGAGTCTGTTTTGCCTTTGTAGTGTTTATGTGGATTACACAGAAGCTACAATATCAGCACAGGATATATGTTATATGAAGTTATGGTATTTCAAAAAAATCTTACAATGAATGGACTTCTATGGGAGTTAGCAGAGAGGTGGTCCCTCCAGCCTACGTCGATTCTTCTACTTCCGGGAATTCGCCTGCCCCCTTGCCAGACTCTCTGCGAAGTCAGAGAGTCTGGTTTCCAGGCTAGGAATACCAGTGTCCCAATCACTCATGCCTTTAATTGGGTTGCCATGACACCACTTGGATTTGTTTACAGTAACTTAGGGTGTCTTCGATGAATCCATTTTATTTTAGAACCTTCTCCTGGTCAGACAGAACCTTCTTATAGAACCCTCTCCTGGTCTGACACCCAGTACAGATTTGGAGCACGGGAGGCTGTGTGGGTACTGTAGCTCCGCTGAGGTGTGTCCACAGTTGACCCCCATCAGGCAGGTCATAAGTGCCGGCCAGACAGGACACACAGCGGGCCTGGTGATACGTGGGTCAGGATGAGACTTTGACCTCACTCCTGTCGGACTGGTGGACTCAGGAACAAGGCGAGACCATAGACAAAGCCTCCGTCTGAGGACCACACCCAGACACACTCGAGAGAGAGAGAGAGAGAGAGAGAGAGAGAGAGAGAGAGAGAGAGAGAGAGAGAGAGAGAATGAGAGAGAGAGAGAGAGAGATAGAGGGATAGAGAGAGAGAGAGAGAGAGAGAGAGAGAGAGAGAGAGACAAGTTAGTACAGGGGAGAGAGTCTGAGGACCACACCCAGACACACTCGAGAGAGAGAGAGAGAGAGAGAGAGAGAGAGAGAGAGAGAGAGAGAGAGAGAGAGAGAGAGAGAGACCAGATACATTTACATAGTGCAAGAGGTCCCCCTAGTGGAAAGATAAATACGTTAAAGGTGCATTTTGCTGTTAGGAAAGTACAAACTACAGTAAATTTAGATTGAGGAAAAACAATGGGAGAAATCCATGGTAGTGCTAAAAAGATCAAGACTTAAAGCTGCAATGTAACTTCATGGGAAGAAGAAAGGAAGAGGATTGTCATGTGCAAGTGTTTCTCCTGATCTCAGAAAGAATGAGGAAAAACAGCATGAGGGCAAGAGATGGATGTCTGATATATGGTTTGTTTGTTTTAGAAACAAATGAAGCAGTCCATGTGAATCCTTGAATCTGTGGGTCCTCACCTCATAACTGACTTACTCAGCACACCGATTCCTCACCTCATAACTGACTCACTCAGCACAACCTCATACTGAGTCCTCATCTAACTGACTTACGCAGCACCATTAAGCTGACACCTCATATCTGCCTGAGTCCTTACCTCATAGCTCTCTTAGGCTACGTTCACACACCGCAAGTCTTAATGCTCAATTTGGCCATTTTGCTCAGATCAGATTTTTTGTTTGTAGCCTTACTCAGCAGCACCACTAAGCTGACACCTCAGCTACATGCCTGTGTGAGAAAGTGGGAATGTTTGGAGCGCATAGCAACCCTTGACACCAAGAGCAAAGCCCCTCATGGTTAGTATGGATTGTTCTGGACAGAATGCTGTCAGAACATGACTAACTCCTGCTCGTGGTTATTGCGGAAGCAGTTGCACTTGTAGAACTGTCGGTGCCGTGACCTGTTTTCCAAATGACCAAATTACTGCAACAACATCAATGTGTTTTTCAAATTTGTATGCCAAAATACATTATCATAATACCACCATATCAAAGTTCTAAAATTCTATGGCTAATCCACAATGGAATGGAAAAAAAATCTCTCTCTCTCTCTCGTAATGTAAACCTAAGTAACTCTAAAGGTATGAGGTTCAAATAGAGAAAAAAATGGTCATAGGCAAATTACTGGAACACAGCCAACAACTTAACCTCATAACATAAATGTCTTCCAGTAGAGAAGTACATATAACCACACAGTGCCCTGCCCCTTGTATTGTGGTCTGAAATTACTTTGTGACTGAGGGCATTGTGTCGTGCTGAGTAGGATCACAATGACACCTGAAGGCAATTGTTGTGCTTTCTTTGTGCAGTGCCAACATGACTAACAAACCACTTTGATGAATCTGTATTCAGCTTGACATTGAAAGGGACAACAGCGCCCCCTAGTGACAGAGTGATTCCAAATCTTGGGAGATGAGAGCTAGGCACATGCTGAGGTCCTGATGTTTACACATCTTTAGTCTATTTGACTGGGTTGTTCATGTCTGATTCAGTCAGTTGGAATAAACATGAGCTCATTGAAAGCTAAGGATTCTGTTAAGGACAATGATGTACAACACATGCATATCTAGGAGGACGTAAATCACATGATAACCCATTCATTGTCAGAGACCTCAGGAGCAGTTTGATTTCCCACAGATACCATTTCAGATCAGTAGTACAATGGACACAGCATTTGATCTATTCAATCTTAATTTTGTTCTGGCAATATTTCAATGTTTGCTTTATTTCATATTTTTCATATTTCCCATCAGATCATATGGTCTGAATAACAAAATATTCATATGAATGAACTTATTGCATTTGCTCATATCTGCCTCCAAATATATGTTATACTTCTGTCTTTGTCCTGCATTTCCTCTGTACTTATCTACTTCCCCTCATCTTCCCTCCTCTCTTTCCTCCTCCTGACCCTTCTGTCAGGGTGCGGTTGTGGAAGGCCTTGTCGTGAACGTAGGTGATGATGGTGCGGGCTCCCTCAAAGGCCTCCTCGCAGGCCGGCTGGATCTGGTCCTCGGGGAGGAGGTGGCCGAACTGGCCCGTGTCCCTCAGCTCAAAGGTGTAGGAGAAGGGGATCCCTATCAGACGAGCCCAGTCGCGCGAGGAGCCCGAGTTAGCGTCTGGACACCAGGAGAAGGGAGGAGAATGACATTAAGGCATTACGATAGACAGATGGACAGAGAGGCATTACAATAGATAGACACACAGCCAGACAGAGAGGAGACAGACATAGAAGAAAGAAAGAGAGAGAGACAGACAGACAGAGAGGAGAAAGACAGATATTAAGAAAGACAGACAGACAGGCAGGCATTATGATAGACAGACAGACAAAATGCAGAAGAGACAGACAGGCATTAAGCTAGACAGACAGACAGAGAAACAGACAGACAGACATTACAGTCTAGTCCCTTACAGAGTATCTCAGGAGGGGTTCCCACTCGGTAGACCATCCCGTGTACGGCCTTCATGGCTGCAGCAGCAGCCTGACCCACAGCCTTCTGTGGAGGAAGCACACACACTGCACTAAAGTTGACGATACACAAAGCAACTTTTTGAGCAATGCTGCTGGGCAATGTTTCTGAGTACTGCTGGCACATTCCCATTGATACTGGACAATATTTTTTTCTGTACATCAATAGGCAAATTATCACGACCGTCCACTCAGAATACAGTGAGCTGGTTATGTGGTTGCTCAGCAACATTGCTCAAAAAGTTGCCCCATATATCATCACGCTACATTTATGTTTATATGTTTATGTGTATATGTTTATGTCCATGTGTATATGTTTATATGTTTATGTTTATAAATACTACAATAAACATTACAATGACATTAAAATTATTACAGTAACAGTTTAAAATTAGTCATATAGCTGAAAGAATTTAACAGAATAGTAACAATAACATAAGCATATACAAGCCGATACGTGTGTGTGTGTGTGTGGTGTGTGTGTGTGTGTGTGTGTGTGTGTGTGTGTGTGTGTAGTTGTCTCACCAGCTCGTGCTGAGATTTGTGGGTGTCCATAAGGCATAAGCAGCAGCTGCCCTGCAGAGTGGATGGTGAGGAAGCAGAGGATCTGGTCCACCCTGCTGCCCACAAACTGGGTCACAGCCTTGGCCTCTTTCTCCGACACGGCTCCAGAACCACAGTACGTGTTCTGACAGCAGTCTCTGGACACCCCCACAGCTGGGATACAGGGATTACGGATTTCATCACGACACAAATAATGTTGCAACCAACCAACACTCGACTCATGTAGCTTCAGAGAAATGCATAGTGCTGTTGGCAAATCTTAAGGCAAGCACATGGAACCCTTATGGACTGTTGAAGAGTCTGCTCTCTTCTCTAGGGATAGTATTAACTGATGCAGTAGTAATGTCTAGCTAAACTCCTCCTCTGCACTGTTGAAGAGTCTGCTCTCTTCTCTAGGGATAGTATTAACTGATGCAGTAGTAATGTCTAGCTAAACTCCTCCTCTGCACTGTTGAAGAGTCTGCTCTAGTACTACAGTTTTTTCTGATTGCTTAAGCACTATGGCTTGTAACCAGGGTTCTAAATTAACTTTTTTGATCACCAGCCAATGTGGCTGGTAACTTTCTAAAGTTACTAGCCAATTAGAATTTCTATTAGCCATTTTTTTTTCCGGTGAAAATAAGAGAATTATGAGTTTATGAGATGAGTGTCACTGAATGCATTTTGTCATTGTATTAACATTGTTGGCATGAATACATACCACAAAATATACACAGAAGTGCACTTCACTTCATTTCATGTTTGGGATCTATCTATCTATTTCTCTGTCGATATCCTCATCCCCTGCTTCGTTCCTATTCTCGCCCCCATCAGTCTGTACCAACCACTGCCACATTTAGTTTAATCTTAACTTAATAAAAAGGAGATATCAATTATCATCAACAATGACAAGCCAGCTAGAACCTGCCACTCGTTTTCTCTCCCTCTCCTGCACACTCAGACGCATTCTCAATTAAATGGAGTAGCATAGGGCCTATGTTCAAGTTGGATCTTTATAGAGAGGACCCGAAAAGTATCATCTTTATGTAACATGCTGTTGGTGCATGTTGACATTGTATAGCCTACTTTCTCTAACAAGAGTGAAAAACAGTTTGCAGTACAGCTACTGTTTATTGGCTAAATGTTGGTCCCTCTTCTGTCTCTTGGTGCCCTATGCACAGTGCGTGATGCGTGTGGTGGTGGTGATAACTGATCAGGCTACCTTTTTAAAACTGAAAATGTTCGCCTACAAGCTCCTCACGTTCCATCTTTAGCTAACTCCATAGACAATAAAATAAACGATCTTGCTGCTTCAGGTTTTGCGGCCTCCGTTACATGACATCAGCCCCCCACAAAGGAAATAGGTAAACACAATGCGTTAATTGCGTTAATATTTCGTAATGTATTATGCATATGTGTTATGTACATGTGTTAGGTACTTTTTACTTTACTTTACTGGCTTACTCCCTCCCTCTTTCAGTCTATGCATCCTGCTCTGGCTCCGCTCGTTCTTCTAATTCCTTGAGTTTTCTGGTAGACGCTCCGTTCGTTTCCATGGTCTCTCGCGCTGGTTTCACTGCAAACTGCGTGCAGCCGACGTAGCATACGGCACAGTGGTCATGGGAAATGTAGGAAGTACTGCCGGGGATATATGACCGAAAACCGAGCCTTATGTATCATGCATTTAATGCCTCATGCATCACCGGCCAAACTGGCTAGTAGGTTTTTATTATCACCAGCCAAAATTAATTTTAACCCGCATTTGGCGGGTTGGCGGGTGTTAATTTAGAACCCTGCTTGTAACTATGGCTTTTTTTTTGCAAAACTCTACAGACAAATAGGAAAAGCTTTCACCCAATCAGCAAAACATTGTAGTTCTCTTGCAAAAGCTAACACACCTTGCTTAACTCTTCACACCTTGTGAATGGTGTTTTCGTATCAAACAGTAATCACAAGCCATCACAATAGTAAGCACACAATGTGCCAACTACACACTGATGGTATGAATAAAAAACACATCTGGCTTTTGCTTTCTCTGAGTGGTTTTGCTATACGTATTAATAGTTTTAGAAAGTGTGCTATAAGAATCACAGTTGTGTTTAAGCATTCAGAAAAAACTGTAACTGACACAGTAATGCCCTGCTAAACTCCTCCTCTAGGGATCAACTGATGCAGTAGTAATGTCTAGCTAGACTCCTCCTCTAGTATTAACTGATGCAGTAGTAATGCCCTGCTAAACTCCTCCTCTAGGGATTAACTGATGCAGTAGTAATGCCTAGCTAGACTCCTCCTCTAGTATTACAGTTTTTTTCAGTCGCTAACAAGCGCTTACCCATACTTCAAATACTTTTTCTAAACTCTTAACACAGACTCACACCTATAAAACACAATTGGCCAAATGGATAATTTTCTTCTCAAAAACACATTTTGTTAAATATATACTAACTCTTCATTTCAAAACAGAACACATCTTTCTCTGCACACACTAACTTTACAAAAACACTGGAAATCTGACTCAAAATGAAATTATTCTGTCAAAGAATAACACTTGTTTTCACTTCACAAGGTACATGCAGTCAATCAAAGTACACCAGGTTTCAAAATACTGGCTATTGTTGACATTACAAAAACTGTATAGACTTTTATATTTCAGTTTTACAGGTATTTGCATGCAAGACATGCTCTATCCACAGTTTTACACTAAATTTATTGGTTGGGAACTGTATGCCCACATTCATGATTTGCATTCCAGTAAAAAGCAAATCATTATTTTCCTTTTACTGTTTACTATAGGAGGTACAGTAGAAATACTGCTTACAGTATGATAGAACAGAAAAAGTTTTACAACATTACTGTATCTAATCTCTGCGATCTTCAGAGTTAGGCCACATGTTTTCATCAACATCGCATTATCCAAGGTGATGCACCTGAGATAAAACCATTTGGTAGCAGAAGCAGAGGTTTTGATAGTGTATCTAAGGTTTGGAATATTGTGTTTGCTATTGTGGGATGTTGTGTGTTAACATTCGTAAATACTACAAAAACAATCCATAGTTTTGTTGGGAGGTATAGCTTGTCTGTTAAGAAAATGTAAACATAGTGGAAATGTGTTCACTGACTGCATGTTGTGTGAAAACGACATGAAATGTGTGAATGGTATGGCCACAAAAGACCGATGCTGTGCTAATTGTGTTTAGAATTTTGAAAATGAAACTGGTTAGACAAACGCTTGTTAGCGACTGAAAAAAACTGTAACTGACGGAGTAGTAATGTCTAGCTAGACTCCTCCTCTAGTATTAACTGATGCAGTAGTAATGTCTAGCTAGACGACTCCTCTAGTATTAACTGATGCCGTAGTAATCCCCAGCTAAACTCCTCCTCTAGTACTAACTGATGCAGTAGTAATGCCCAGCTAAACTCCTCCTCTAGTACTAACTGATGCAGTAGTAATGCCCAGCTAAACTCCTCCTCTAGTACTAACTGATGCAGTAGTAATGCCCAGCTAAACTCCTCCTCTAGTACTAACTGATGCAGTAGTAATGCCCAGCTAAACTCCTCCTCTAGTACTAACTGATGCAGTAGTAATGCCCAGCTAAACTCCTCCTCTAGTACTAACTGATGCAGTAGTAATGCCTAGCTAAACTCCTCCTCTAGTACTAACTGATGCAGTAGTAATGCCCAGCTAAACTCCTCCTCTAGTACTAACTGATGCAGTAGTAATGCCCAGCTAAACTCCTCCTCTAGTACTAACTGATGCAGTAGTAATGCCTAGCTAAACTCCTCCTCTGCACTGCAGCTTATTCATTATTATGTTGCTTTGGATAAAATCGTCTGCTAAATGAATACATGTAAATTAAATACAACATGCTATTGCAATAGCTATTGAGGACAGGTTCATTTGTTGAGGTCTGTTTACTGAAGGTGAATAGATGCATTTACTCCTTTCATTTTACAAATACAAAATTTTAACAATATCATACGTCCAGATGTGCCCTAATAAGTATATGACAAACTCATGGCTGCAAAATCCATATTTGTTATCTGTGTTCTACAAGTAGAGAGCAATCTTGTGAGTTTGAGAGCATTTGTTTGTTTGCTTGTTTATTTATTTATTTATTTAATTCTTCATTTATTGATTGATTGATTAGTAATTTGTTTGTTTATGAGATTGTGAGCATTTACTTGTGCATCTCACTCCAAAGTTACTGCAGTGCAGACAAGCAAACTTGTTAAAGGTCTCTCCTTTTTAAAGGTCTCTCCTTGTACCGTGTATTTACAGGGTAACTGCTTCTGCTCCTCTTTAAGCCATGCTGAAACTCACTGCCCTTGTACCGTGTATTTACAGGGTAACTGCTCCTCTCTAAACCATGCTGAAACTCACTGCCCCAGTTTGCATTGAAGTTCCTGTTGAGATCCACGCCATGGCAGGAACAGCCTTCTGGGGGAGTTGACCTGGACTTCCTCCATTGTCGAGTCTGGATGGATAGTTTGGCCACTGAGACAGTTAGACATATTCTGCACTTTTAGATGCTCTCTTGCTATGAAATATACTGTACAAGCTTATACACACTGCCAACAACAACCGGAGCGATAAGTGTTTAAAAAATTACTCATGAGAACGAAAGTGTCCACACTGCACGTTATAACTAGCACAGCAAGCAAACTAGTTGGGCATCACTTCCACAGTGATTGCATGAAGTACAAACACTGACAGCCAATCAGAGTCCAGCAGATTGTAAAGGCACTACATAACAACCTATAGAGCAGGAGTCGGGAACCTATGGCTCGCGAGCCACATGTGGCTCTTTTGGGAACTGCATCTGGCTCTCGGACAAACCTGCCATTTGTTTACTCAATAAGTCATGAATAATTTTGGTACTGTATTAAATTAAAAATGGACCTACTGAAATCAAAATGTTAAAATAGTGTTCGAAATATAATATATGTTCACGTAGTTTAATCCATCCCATGTCTGTTCTCTACCGCTGAAATTCACGGTTACGTTGATGTAGCCTACTGTACAGATATGAAAAACGCGTTTTTTTATTGGACAATGCTGTGCCGAGATAACATTCCACCCGCTGATGCTTTACTTAAAAATTCAGCTAGCTAACGGTTGTATCCAAAACAAAGAAAATGGCGAAGAGAAAAAAAGATGAACGAGAACACTTTAATTGTTATTGTTGATGTGTGCGCTTGCTGTAGGTTAGATAAGGAAAATGTCAAAAAGGAAACGTCAGTGAGCACAGCTTGCGAGCGCGAACACAAGCGGGCTGAAATGGGAAAGTTTCCATCCAAAGACTGATTCTGAAAACGCGAAATGAACTGCCCGTTATATATCGCACACTGCAACGAGTTAGTATTGCTGTGTTAACCCTGTTCGGTTCCACTTATGTGAAATCTTTCTCACATATGAAAAATATAAAGACAAACCTGCGCTCACGTTTAAGGGCAATTCCGCGCAAAACTGTCACATCCATAATGCCAACACAATGCCATGTTGGCGTTATGGATATATGACAGTTTTGCGTGGAGTTGCCCTTAAATGATGACAGCCTCAATTCTTGCATGAAACTTCACCTCACTGAATATGAGCCAGCCAGACTCCAAGGCCATCACCAAATCTAATCTCTGGTACAGTAGGCCTAATGTTCAATTTCGCCAATGACATGTCATGTCATGAAAATTGAGTGTTGTGTTGTTAACTATGAGGTTACTTTGCATACCAAAAGAACACTGGGAAAATAGGGGGTGGTGTTTAGTCTACATGGGAAGCCTAAGGCCTATACTTCTGTCATTCCACTTTACATTTCAAGTTACTTGCACATTACTTTTAAAACTAGTAGAATATGTATTTAAAAATCCTCTGTTGAATGAAAGTAAATGTACGTTAAATATCTAAACTTTTTCTTGTAACCGTCTTTATGTGGCTCTTCTGAGATTAAAAAAAAAAAAAATTGGTAAAAGTGGCTCTCCAGGCAAAAAAGGTTCCCGACCCCTGCTATAGAGGATGAAAGCGCATCATCATTTCCTCTTGACATAACACTGTCTATGGGCTGCACTCAGTGAGAACAAAATCAAATATCTATTAATTTAAGAGGTCATACAACTATTCTGATGAGCTAGATAAAACAACAACATACTTACAGTCTGAAAGATTGAGTGAGTGCCCTGCCCCTACAAAATACCAGCTGGCTCATGGAAAAATGACCCAACTAAATGGCCGATTCTGTGCCATTTTTGAATTCACATAAGTTGTTTATGCGTTTGTTTACACCAAGTTGTCCCAAAACCAGAAGTGGCTGCAATATCCCCATAGAAGGATATTTCTGAGTTGTTCAGTGTAGATACTCATGTTGTTGCACTTTTACACAGTTACGATCATACATATTGATGTTTATGATTACATTTAGGTTTACGTTTACTTGGCAGATGCTTCAACCCAAGTGATATAACAGGGGAGCATAGGGTATGCACACAATAATGCTGGAGATGTTTGTTGTGTTTTGGATAACTCACACTCTCATTGGTCCAGCTGTACATGTAGCCATTGACGTTCACAACGGGGGAGACATACAAGCAGTGTTGGGGAGTAACGGAATACATGTACCGGCATTACGTATTCAGAATACAAATTATGAGTAACTGTATCCCGATACAGTTACAAGTTAAATAGTTGGTATTTAGAATACAGTTACATTGTTGAAATCAATGGATTACATGACGATACTTATCTGTTTCATAAGTTTGTTCACTCTCTAAATAAATTAAGGCAACTCCATTTCCCAGAAGCTCCTGAAAGCTATGATGAAATTTTTTACATGTTTAAATCCAAGCCCTGCCGTCTTGCACTAGCCTCAAAACGCAGCCAGCGCGCATTATGGAAGCGTCATCGGAGACCCTGAAATGACTGTTTGCACAGCAAATTGAGTAAAGTAAGTGGAGGTAACTCCTGTTCCTCACTGATCATGGTTCCTGATGTCTGTTCAAAGGATATTTTCCCAAGTATTAATAGCTCAGCTACTTCGGCCAATCAGTTACACAGTTTGCTAAGCAATAAGCAAAGCCTAGTTCACGTGTTGATTTAGAGGCTACAATAAAACCAATCTCTAAAATAGGCACTGCATTCTAAGTTTTTTATTCTAACTTAAAATAGCTTTATAGATTATGATTTTTCTAGATGTACATTTACGTTTTAAAATGAATTATATGGTACAGCCTCTGAAGAATTATTCTTGCAAGTAGGCCTAGCATATTTTAACGTGCGGTTTTTGATTGTCATTACGCGATCACGTTCATTTTGAGAGCACTGATATACAGTAGCCTAGCCCATAGTGTTTACATTTACAGGTCATTTGCATTCCACCTGTCATATGCGCCCCTCACTTGTAGCCTACTGGGTTGATGCCACCGAAAAATCTCACAGGCACACCTTAATTAGGGTAGACTGAGTACAATTGAGACATGTGTACAGTTGAGACACCTTAAATATCTTGCTTGCACAGCAAGCCCAAGTTGTGATTTTTGCTATGCACATGCGTATTAGTGCCAATTTGAACGACACAAGTATCTCCCATCCAAGGATATCGGCAAATGTTTTTTTTTCCAAAGTAAGAATTTCACTTCACCATGCACCTTCGACAATGAATAGCTCATTACACTTATGTTACTGTTAAACGTAACTGGTATCATTACAAACATTATTATGTGTCCTAAAAACTGGCATATTTTATTGCATTGTGTCATGTAAGGTCGTTGCAAAATCTAGAGAAATGTGTGAGGTGGTCAGCGGGGGACAATTGAGACACACATTGGATCAATAATTTCTGGCTACGCCCTTAAAGTAGCCTATTTATTTGTTTATTTTAATTAGCCTAGTCGCCTGCTGTAGTTTTAATGGTCAACTTGCTATTTTAAAGTTGTATCAGGTAGCTTAGTTGACTTTACATTCTCCTATGTGGGCCTAACACTTCAGCCATTTGGAACAGAAGAACACACCAGAATAGGCCTGTTTAGTAGTAGGCCTAAGCAGGATTTGATGGCTGCATTCCTACACTTATAAAATGCAATTCAATGCAGAAGTAATCTAAGTATTCAGAATACGTTACTCAGATTGAGTAACGTAACGGAATACGTTACAGATTACATTTTTGGGCATGTATTCTGTATTCTGTAACGGAATACGTTTTGAAAGTAACCCTCCCAACACTGCATACAAGTCCATGTTCTTCAACATCTCTGCCAGTTTTCTGTCTGTTTTATATCGCTGCAAGATCTGAGCAAAAAGAAAAGAATCTACATTGTTTATGCAGACATAAAGAACTGCATTTTACTCGAATGGCAGCCAGTTTAGCAATTTCACTCTATTTCACCGCAGATCCTAATCTGGTGATTTGTTGGTTGAGACAATAACTTTAAAGACTATGGGCTCTATTTTGATGATCAATAAAGCAGCGCAAAGCTTATTCTATTCTACAACTTCTCTATAGGATAAATAGCCTTAGATTTTTCGAACATTTTTGGTGTAAGTGTTGTTTTATTTAGGGTATGTTTTAGGGTATGGTAACCGCTTGTCAGTCAATAGTAAAAGTAATTAACTGTGTAGAACGGTTTTGTTGTTGACTGAGACCACGGCGAAGTTAGTTTCACTTTGCCAATGAGTTCAAATAATAGACGAGTGCAGATGCGTATAGGCTATACTCTGCTAGGTTTTAGTAAAGCATGGTTTAGTGAAAAACCTGTTCCATACGGTCTGGTGTGCAAGGAGATTCCTTCAAATGCGCCGCTGACTATCAAAATACCGATGCGCTGTTTGAAGTTGTGCTGCTTGCCGCAATTAACAGATGTCATTCTCAATGGTTTAAAGGATGTTACGCCCAAAACACACCCATGACTGATTGAGAAACATAAGAACCACCTTTTTGCGGCAAGCGCCCGACGTTTAATAACAAAACCACCCCGAATGTGGACTGGACACACTCCTAAATGTATTTAAGCTTTTCGCTACTGACCATGCATTTTAGATCAGCAAGATGGAGCCCTATGATTATACATATAAGGGAATGTGTTTTGGCTGATTCTCTTGTACGTCTTTAACGAACCACTGGCAGAAGGCAGGAGCAATCCACTCTCTAGCATGGATGCCACAGTCCATCCAGATGGCTTTCTTCTCCTTTCCCTCTGAGCCTAGGCCAATCTGACACCGCAAGCATTATACTTTCAATTTCAGATACACTTGAGAGATGTTAAACTAGACCAATATGACACACAGCAGTCAGTGCAGTCTCATCCAACCCACTCCACAACACAACACATTTTTTTTTAAATGCAGAGTCTACGGAAGTTTTGTGAAAGGTTGTGGACATCTGAGCTCAACAGGCAATCAAAATGACACCCCTCAAAATGACTTCATCTTAAAATAACCTCTTATCAAATCACACTCACATCTGACGTAATCTGTGTGTTTTCATAGTGTGAGAGTACAGATATCCTCTTTCTGAGCGGATGAATGAATGTTAAGGGGAATAGTGGATGAACAGGAGGAAAGGTCTCACCTTGAGGTATGTGATGTTCCTGCCCTCAAAGGTCTCTCCGTACACAGATGTGGATACCAGTTCGGAGTTCTCCGACACCACATGCTCCATCCAATCAGAGATCTGAGGAGACAGAGAGGAGGCGGTCCCACCATCACAACGCCACAGACACCTGACATTTAAGGAAGACTGCATCTGAATGTCACACGGGTCTTAGCCAAGGGAGAAGCAGTTACAGTACCCTCCAGAATTATTGGCACCTCTGCTAAAATTGACTAAAAACTAAAACCGGTATAAAAAAACAATCTGTTGGTGATTTATTGTATTCTCACAATGAAAAAAAATAGAAAAAATCCAACCTTGAAGGGAAGCAAATTTATTTTGAGAAAAAGGAAAATCTCATAAAGAAATAAATATTTTTTAACTAAAACACGTTGCTCACAATTATTGGCACCCCTGAAAAATCTCATACAAAACCTAACAGAAGCATTTTCCTATCTAATTTCAATAATTTCAATACTAAATTTAAATAAAAAGAAAGTGTGTTGACATTTGTAAGTCAGAGAATGTCTATGTCAACTAGGTACTTTGTTGAAAATACCTATATTTACAGTTAAAACAATGATGAAAAGGTTCTATTTATCTGGAAATGTGACAAACATGCTTGGACAAAGACCCATAGTTATCTTGCCCCCATGTACAGTATGGCGGATGATAAGATAGGCAAAAAAATCCATAAGAACCACGGTTGGACAGTTACAGACAAATATATCATCTTGGGGTCACCAAGTCCCCAAAAACATCTTTCAAAAGTGACCTCACTGCTAATAGCTTATTTAGAGGGCATGAAATGAAAATTAACCTCTTTGGCTAGAAACACTTTAGATGTGTTTGGCGTACATAGAAGAATGGCTATACTGAAAAGAACCCCATGCCTAATGAGAATTATGGTGGAGGGGCTGTGCTATTGTGGGGCTGTTTTTATTCCCAAAGGCCTTGGGAACCTAATTAAGGGGTACATGGTATCATGAAAGGAAATCTGTCAATCTCTGCCACTAAAAGTTGGTCATGATTGGCTCATTCATCAGGTCAATGAACCAAAACAAACGTCCAGATAAAAACAAATATTGTTTGCTGAACACAAAATCATACTTCAGACATTGCCATCTTAGTCCCCTGATCTAAACTCCATCGGAAAACAGTGGGGTGAGTCAAAAAGGAGAATCCACAAGTGTGGACCTAGAAATCTGGATGAGATTTTGTAAAGACGAACGGTCTTAAATCCCTTGCTTTGTATTGTCCAACTTTATGGAGTGTCATAGGAGAATATTGGAAGCTCTTTTATTGGCAAAGGGAGGCTTAAGAAGTTATTACAAGCAGGGGTGCCAATAATTGTGAGCAACATGTTTTTGTTAAAAATATTTATTTCTTTATGAGATTTTCCTTTTTCTCAAAAATGTGCTTCCCTTCAAGGTTGGATTTTTCCTAATTGTTTTCATTGTGAGATTACAATAAATCACCAACAGATTATTTATATATAGATATATATACTGTTTTTTAGTCAACTTTAGCAGAGGTGCCAATAATTCTGGAGGGTACTGTATATTTGAAAGTGCATCAGTGTCAAACAGAATCAGAATAAAAGTGTCCATGTAAACCCACCTAGTATGTAACCATGACTACAGTTAAGATCTAGCCCAAATCTGATCTGATCTAGTGTCAGGAATGTGAGGGGAGACAAGGGGAGCATAACAGAGTGAGGATTAAACCTGCTGGTCATGTCATCATCCGCTATATTCAGGTCTAATGTAGCCTATTTGACCTTTTTGGACACTAAGTAAAATTAATGCACCATAACTCCAGTATAAATAATAGCGCATCACATTGCAGTTGCAGTAAGGCTTTAAAGACCGCTGTAAAAGTGAAAACACTGTCCCACTCACTTACCTCTGACATTGGGTGGTAACGTGTGTAATCGTAATTCCAGAATGTGTGTTGCACATATCTGCAGGGCAGCAAGACAAGACAAAGGCAAGTTTAAACTAGACTTTGTAACTCTGAAGAAGAAAGAGTGCTTGTGCAAAGGCACCTTAACCCTTACAGAAAATAACTGCAGTTATGGAACAAAGCTGTACTGCAGCATTTCTGAAGTACAACAATGCAGTACAATATCTAATTCAAATAATATTGTCATGTCCAAATTATTGCATTTCTGCAGTAAAATGTAGTCACTTTAGTGTCATACTATGCAGTGCAATGCAGTTTATTCCCCATCCAAACTATTTCATTTCTTGCATGTTAACTGCAAATGAATCCCTCCAAAACTGCAGATACTTAGAAAACTGCAGTTTTGACACTTGAAGTAGTACAGTTACTTTTGTAATGGTAGAAACATGAAATAAATGCATTAAAAATCGGTACTATGTATAGCGACCTTGGGTTTGCGAAAGGCGCTATATAAAATAAACGTATTATTATTATTTGCATTATTATTATTATTATTATTATTATTATTATTAATATTATTATATTTACTCACTGTAACAATAAAAACATCAACAATGTGGCAAGCCAACTCACTTATCTGATATGCATTCGACATTCTGCAAGAACAGAAACAGAAATTCCAGGCCAGCTAAAGTCAGACGACGGTTTTCCCACATCCATACGAAAGTGCAGGTAATGTTACGCACGTCAATACACTTGGGGTCACAACACAAAGTAGTTTATTCCTTGCGTGGTAGTCTCCAACTTCGACCAACTTTGCACAAGAGTATCCTAATCTTGCTCCCTGGTGCGAATTCTTCTTCTTGTGCTACAGACTTAAGTCCATACAAACACCTTATTGTTAGCCACTCTCTATAAATACTGTAACGTCGGCGCAAAAGACAGTGTTATTAAGGCTCTGGTATGGTCGTGCGTCACATTTGCGCGTGTCCAAGACGTGCGTCATTTTGCCGTGGACATGAAGCATACTCCAATTCACCCTTCGCAAAGTCCCGCCCTCCGTAATTTACACAGACATCGTACCACACTGAAAGCTAATATTTTGTCACTAGCAACCTACATCTGTCCTCTGTCAAATACAGTTGGAATTTCATCTCTGAACAAAACCGTTCATGAGTTATTTAAGCAGAAGTCGAATGTGCATTTTGTTTCATTCGACTCTCCTGGCCAGAATGAATGGAACAGGCATGGGGGACAAAAGAAACATACAATTTAAGCTATGTACTTCCCACAACTTCAATATTTGACAACATATCATGAATGGTACTTCAAATAGGTGTTATTTTAAATAGATTGCTGATGGGCTATACATCTTGGTGAACGTCTGTTAACAACTTCTTGCCGTTATCGTGAAGCGTGTATCTCGCGGTTATGGAAATATCATGCAATATGCCATTTTTTATAGTTAGAACAATATGTGTTCCTAATTATATCATGTTTCTATAGTGTAACATGTTATTACTGTGTCTTTACGTGGGTTAGGGCACCACACATCCAAATAAGTGCCCTTCATGACCCAGGCCTTCAGTCTCCACAGGTTAACATGGCAAAACTCGAAAAGCTTGTCAGACCTCCCGTGCCTAGTGACGGGTTGCTAAGCCACGATTGGCCTGTGGCGGTTTTCGGGTGTGGCTTAGCGAAGGGTGAATTTCTGCTGTCCTGAATGCGCATTAAATCGTTAAGGTTAGCGCCTGTGCACTACGGATTAACTGTGATACTCTGCCCCACCAACTGGGGGCGGTACGTCGAGCCTGAAAGTAGGACACAACCACCAAAGAAGCCTGAAATGCCTGAAGAAAAGAAGAACGTGGGATGTGCGAGCACTGAACGAAGGAAGAGCTGATGAAGGAAAAAGCACCACTAGTACGTTCGCCTGTCTGCTGGGAAGTTTGATAAACTGGCCCATCCAGTGTTGCCAGATTGGGCGGGTGCCCGCCCAATTGGGCTTCTTTTGACTACGTCGGGCGGGGGAAAAAAGCCTTAGGCGGGCGGATAAAATATGGGCTACTTTTAACAAGATTGGTGTGAAAACAAAAACCGCCCAATCATACATTTTATCAAATACAATTAAAATGTTGTTCTAATTTTAGGTTTATAATGTAGCGATCACACCCTAACATGGCCAGCAAGACATTTGTAAAGGCGGGCAATCAATGCCGTGGACGACCTGTCAGATATCCTAGAGGAGGAATTTGGAGAATTTAAAATGCACCGCACCAAGTGCACGGTCATCATAAAATCAGTGCTGGCCCCTCACTTCAGATCTGAGTTAAAGGACGATATCGATGAGTCCCCATTCTCCCTTTACTTGGATGAGACCACTGATATATCTGTCAATAAACTGCTGTGCATATGCATTAAATACCGGTCACTAAAACATGGCAAATTTATCAGCTCTTACCTGGGGTTAGTTGAAGTGACATGCGCAAATGCCAGGGGCATCACAGACGCGATCCTCACCTTCATGCAAGAGTATGGCCTAAACATTAAAAACATGGTGGGGATCGCCACAGATGGAGCGAGTGTTATGGTAGGAAAAAATCACTCTGTGTACACTTTACTGTGTAAACAGCCCGATCTAAACCTTATAAGGTGCGTCTGTCATTCATTGGATATAGTGGCAAACAAGGTCATGGCTCAACTCCCTAGCAATCTAGACTATATGATAAGAGAAACCTACAATTGGTTTTCTCACTCAGCCAAACGTCAATCTGACTACAAAACTCTCTATGAAACTCTAAATGATGGAGCGTGCCCACTAAAAGTACTGTCACCGTCCACTACGCGTTGGTTAGGTGTAGCTGACTGCATCGACCGAATTTTGCAACAGCGAGACGCACTGAAGCTGCACTTCAGTCTCGCAGCCAGTGCAGAACACTGCTACTCAGCAAGGCTGTTGAGCGAAATGTACAGTGATCAAGCAAACATACTGTAACGATTTGATAGTGAACCACACAGTTGTCCAATCAAAAGGTTTATTCACTGGGAACGAGAGCAGTGACACAGACAGACTTAGATAGACTTAGATACAGAACACAATACACACGGGGCAGGTCAAGCAGACACACACTACACACATACAGGGGAGGTCGCAGCCCCCCACACAAAAGGGATCACACACGAGGGAGAACTAAAAGGGAAACATGTCACACTAAAGACGCTAACATTACACTTAAAACTAAGGAGAATAACGACATAAACCCCCCAAATGTTCGCTCTCGTATCCCAGGATCCCCTGCGCGGGAGAACGCGAACACTGTCTTTTGCGCCAACGTTACACAGCTCCCCCAACAAGCCATTGCCGTCCTCGGCAATGCCCACGAGGTAGCCACATGCTAACGTCGGCGCGCGTCGCCCGCCACTCAGTTCAGTGCGAAAGTTCCGCCAACTCACGTGGGGTGCACGCGCCGCAGGAGCTCACTCAACGGGGCGCCACGCTGCTAGCAATCCAGTTCGGGCGTGCTAGCAGCCACGTGGCCGACCCGCTCGTCACCAGCTCCCTCTCAGCAGCCGCCCTCAGGCTGCACTTTCCGCGGCGTGTCACCACGGCACTCCTCCTCTCCAGACGGGGCCCTAGGTGGCCTTACAACCGTCGACACTGTCCCAAGCACCGGGGTTCGGGGGGGCCAGATGAAGCTGCGCCAACGCCACTCCGCTCCGTCGAGTCGTCGACCAGGACAGACAGGCACCGACTCCGCAGCAACCGGACCGCGCTGAGCTCTCCCGCTGCAGCTACCGTCTTCGGCGTCCCTCCTCGTGTTGCCATCTCGCAGAGCCGTACTGCTCTGTTCCCGGCCCGTTCCACTCCTTCGCGGCCTCGGCGAAGGCACGACCCCCGAGATGGTCGTGCTATCGAACTCCACACAACGAACTTTTTTTTTTTTTTTTTTCTTTTAACGGCGCCGGCCAACAGGCCAACTAGAACTAGCGCCTAGCACTGCATGGTGCCCCTCACACGCACCCAAAAGTTAAAGCACACACGAAACAGTCACACACTAGAGAGTCTTTCCGTCGAAGCTGCCCCACCGTCGTGAGTTCGCTGCCCTCAGCGGCTCCGCCAACCGTCCATCGTCTAAGAACCTCTTCCTCGCCGCACACCCTCGGCTCTGCTCACGCGTCGCGGCTCGCCGTGGAGTCAGCGCCCAGGCCAGCGTCGTCTTCTCCGCGACCACTTCTTCCGGCCAGATCTCCTCCCATGGCAGCAGGCAGGTCCCGGTAACAGCTTCTCTCCTCCGGCGGCAGTCACGACAGAAGGCCTCGAGCTTTTTAGTAGCCCTTACAAGGGCTCTCTCTGGATCCTCTGGCGTGGGCCTCCACCCAGTGGTGAGGTCTCCCGCTCCCAGCTTTTCCTGCTGAGTGGAGGCCATGTCCGAAAGTCGCTTCTGACACCAATGTAACGATTTGATAGTGAACCACACAGTTGTCCAATCAAAAGGTTTATTCACTGGGAACGAAAGCAGTGACACAGACAGACTTAGATAGACTTAGATACAGAACACAATACACACGGGGCAGGTCAAGCAGACACACACTACACACATACAGGGGAGGTCGCAGCCCCCCACACAAAAGGGATCACACACGAGGGAGAACTAAAAGGGAAACATGTCACACTAAAGACGCTAACATTACACTTAAAACTAAGGAGAATAACGACATAAACCCCCCAAATCGTATCCCAGGATCCCCTGCGCGGGAGAACGCGAACACTGTCTTTTGCGCCGACGTTACAATACTATACATGAACTTCCTTCGGCCAATCTTGGTGGAAATAAAAACAGTGAACAAGTTCTTTCAATTGGAGACAGGGGACTCACTGGGTGTCTTTAGGGATCTTGAGAGACTTTACTTGTCCACTCTAAAGAGAGTCGCAAAGCCCAGTGTCTTTCGAGTGAATAGCGACTGTCATCTCAGAGAACTAGATCTAAAATCAACTAGCATATACCTCTCCGCCCAAGACGCAGACTTGGGCACCACATTTCAAGAGGAGCTCAAAGCGAGCGCATTGACGTCTGAAGTAAAGGAAATTATCTCTCTGCGGTGCTTCGCTTTTATTAAAGAACTGTTGGTGCAATATCAAATGCGCTTACCCGAATCGCTGGCCATGCTGCGGAAACTGGAGCTGCTCTCCCCTAAGTCAGTGATGTCCACCATAAACAGACCAAGGGTCAGAGAGTTGCCTATGAACTTTTTTACATGCTCCTTCGATACTTTGGACTGTCAGTGGAGAAATATCGCATCAGCTGGCTTCTCAAGTGACCAGGCTATTGACACGTTTTGGATAGAGATTGAGGCCTTCAAAGACGCTGGGGGGAATAAGTGTGAACTAGCACTGGGTGCAATTAAATTGCTGTTTCTGCCAATATCCAATGCCCACGTAGAGAGAGCGTTTTCCCAAGTGGCTCTCTTGAAAGATGACGGGAGGAACCGTATGGGACTGCCACTCCTGTCCAGTCTAATGGAGGTGCGCTCCGGCCTGCGCAGAAATGAATGGACGTCCGCAAATTTCAGACCTCCCCGGCAGTTGTTACTGAGGTTTGATTCTTCAATGTATTAGGCCTAGGCTACGTGTTTTGGCACCTGTTCTTGCGGTATTGATGATGTTAATTTTTATGCATGATGAAAATGTTGTTCTACATTTTACACAACATGCTTTCTGAATACTGGCAATGTTTTTTTAAAAGCCTAACAATGTAGGCTATTAGGCTACATTATGTTTACCCGGCAGTTGTTGTGGAGGTTATTCTTCAATGTAGGCTATTAGGCCTAGGCTACGTGTTTTGGCAGCTGTTCTTGCGGTATTGATATGATGTGCATTTTTATGCATGATGAAAATGTTGTTCTACATTTTTTTAAAAGCCTAACAATGTATTACATTATGTTTATTCAAAGATTAAATGTTTTTTTCTGTGACATCGTTGTTGGGCGGTTTTTTGCTGAAGTGGGCGGGTTTTCCAACGTGATTGGGCGGAAATCACTCAATCCAATCTGGCAACACTGGGCCCATCACATCGCTCCATTTATCATCCACCAGAACACACACAGCGTGCACTGTGTTTTTCTTCAGTAGGGCCCACCGTCAAGACCAATTTGGTCCCTACCGATTTTTTTTTACTTCAAATGTTTAAAAATGTCTGAAATGCTTCCAAAGGTAAAACTATGTTCAGTAATTACAATAACAATGCTAAAATAAAGATTGATGTTTTTATGTGTAAAATACAAAGTTTATAGATTTGTCACAAAATAGCCATAGGGAATGTACACTCTAAAAACTGCTGGGTTAGTTTCTAACCCAAAAATAACCCAGCGGCAGAGTCAGATAAGGACAGACCCAACATTGGGTTATCTTAACCCAACGGCAGAGTCAGATAAGGACCTACCCAACATTGGGTTATCTTAACCCAGCCCTTAACCAACCCAGCACTGGGTTCCATTAACCCAGCATGTTGGGTTATGTTTTCTGCCCAGCATCTGGTTAATAATGACTATATTGCTGGGTTAAAGCTACCAATACGTGGGTTAAATATTACAACCCAAATTATGTGTTAACATTATTCATTCACAATCACCAATTATTATTGGTGCTTTTTATTTTAATCATTATTACCAATGTTGCACTGCTTAAGAAATAAAGAAAAGATTCAAATTTCAATCATTCTTTTATTGATATTTTAATTTACATGAAATTTTCCCCCATTCAGTTCTCAAAAGTAAAGTCATTATAAAATGGTAAAACTAGATTCTCCAAGATATGGCCTCTAACTTAAACAGCCAAGAAGTAGCATCAAGTCAAAAAACAGAGGAAAAACAGTACATTACAAATGGGTACTCCGCCTTTGCTCGTGTGAGATACTCAGCAATGTTCGTTCCAGTCTGTGGAGGTAAAAACACACACACACACAAAATGATTAAGTAAAAGTACATAAGTACATAGTACATAAAAGCATTATAATCTCCTAGTGCAAACTACACTGTACAGCACCATCCATATTCATTCTTTCGCCTCTGATACTGATACTAGTAAATATGGCTGGACGATTTGGGATAGCTCTTTTTACTCAATTTTACCAGGAGTGCCAATAGTTGGTGCTTGTTCTATTTGTAACAATTGTCTTAACTCACAGGCTCATCAACGGTGGTAGGCCTGATTCTCCTCCGAACTTTATACACTTGGTGGGATCAGCATGGGCAGCAGCTGCAAAGCCACATCTCCTCATTTCTCTGCAACATAAATATTTAAAACAAACTTAAATACTCTAAAATGGATTAACATACCTGCTAACTAGTCTGCATTAAAGTTAACTCTGCTAAGGTCTCATCACAACATAGTAGCCTACATTGAGGAGACCAAACTAAGTTAAGTTATGCAATCAAGCAGTATCTCAAAGCTAACGTTAGAATACTGTTCGTATGTCAAGTTTAGCATGCTTACTTACATCTGCTTGTCAATTTCGTTACTCATGTAGGGCTCATTTTATTGACTCTGAATGTTTGCAAAATCCCAATGTAAATGAAAAAGTGTTTTCCAAGACTCAAAAGTGCTTGTCCCAATGAGAAGTAGGCTACGAACCGTTATTTGAACTAACTACGTTATGAATTGCATACACACATCAACAACGTTTTAACGGTGTTAATGTTAATTGCAGGGATTCCCTCACGAACGTCGTCTTAAAGAGACAGGCACTCAATTAGACCTACTGAACTGAACTGAATGCTACATCTGACTAAGAATGCATTACTTTGCACTTGTATAGTCTTTTATTTTGGAATCTTAAGAGCAATAAACATATATTCCAATGTTAAGGAATTCATGTTTTTTTCATTCAGATATGTAAATCAACATGTATAAGTTGCTATTAGTCAATTAATGGGGAGATAATCGATAATCAAATCGAAATCGAATCGGACTGAAAAAATGAATCGTTAGATTAATCGATGCATCGAAAAAATAATCGCTAGATTAATTGTTTAAAAAATAATCGTTTATCCCAGCCCTAGTTGGAATGTGATCATTGCAGCCTCAGTAGACACGAGAGGAGCAGAAAGACACCGACATAACATGAGGGATAGCTGTATTTGTTAAGGGGGGGGGGGGGGGGGGGGGGGGGCATTTACGTTCAGTTGTGAAGACCAATACCCTATTTTGAATGACAAAACAGCTTTGGCATGTGTAACAGCTTAGAATGGTGGCTTACAATACATCCAGCAACATATTTGGGGGCATCCCAAAGTGCTTGGAGGAGAATGCACTGAAGTTCTTGAATTGTCAAGGACCAGTTGGGGCAGTTTCATGTCTCTGTTGCTGAGATAGTTTCGATCGTCAAAAGGTCAGAATTGCCAAGAATCTTGTAGGGGCTGTTTGGGGCATATCTCTGTTCCTGAGATAGTTTCGATCATCAAAAGGTCAGAATTGCTAAGAATCTTGTAGGGGCTGTTTTTAAAGAGTAGAGATTGTCTGTGCTGTGGGGGGTGAGACAAGGTACTCATGTTTTGCATGATATCTCAGCACCCAAAGTTGTTATAAATCCATAGTAGCACATATATTATCATCTAATATTGTGATAGACCTTTGTATGAATGTGTGTTCTATAGATATAACCTATTGAACTTCCATTTGCTATTTATGGCCTGTAGGCCTCATTGACCTGAGCTAATGCAAGTCAGAAAGGGGAAGATTCTATTAGGGAAAGGTTCCAGTGGGGGCTGGCATAGAAGCAAAGAGGGGGAGTGAGGGTGTTTTAATGTACAGAAGCACACATACAGTCCATCTAATCAATAAGTATGTGTCTGGATTCAATTTTATACACTGACCATTTTCTCACCTATTCATTTCTAATGGCCGGTCATATTTGAGACCGGGAATACACATGGGTGTTAAATAAAACACTCAAATTGTCATGAAAATGATCAAAAATTCTTTTGTGTGTTCAGATGCCCTGTATTAAGTCATGGCACCTTATGGTAGTCAGAATAAGGTAACAATATTTATGAGAGAAAATAATTGTCAATCGGTCACATTTGACCGCAAACACAACAGGAAAGGTTTTATAACTGCAGTCTTGAGTGCTGCTGGGAAAATGCCTGAGCTGAGAATGGTTCCCAATTTGCATAAGCTCAAATGCCAAACACCTGAAAACACTTTTAAAGAAGTTTGTAGGCAGAGCGTCAAGACAGCAGGTACTGTAGATGAACGAAGTTGCAGCACAGTTTTTTCAAGGGTTTGGCCATCATAGCAGTAAATTCAGATAAGGAGGCTACATTTTGTCTAGGCTTGTGGTGAACTCTAATATTTTCAATTTTGTGATGAAAAAAAAGAACCAAAAGTCATTAAACATTTTTGTTGACTTGAAATCTTGAGGTAGCTCTGTTGGGGAATTTGTTAACTTATCAACAATGGCAAAAAGAGCACGGGAGTTATTAATGTGTTAATAATGTTACAATTAATGAAGAATGCCTGGCCCTATACATAACTCAGAGTTATATATGTGGAGTCTCTTTTTGAAGATGAGTTAATCTGAAGCTTAGTATTTCATTTACGTTCAGCTTTACTACATTCTCTCTTCTGATTTTCTACTGTTGTGATATTCCTCCATGGTGTTTTAGGTTTACTGAAGTCTTTCTAACCTTGGCAGGTGCTATTATACTAAATAGAGTCAAGGACCCTGAGAATATTAGAGCTAAATTGAGTAAGATGGTCTTCCTGCACACATGATGTCATACATAGCTAAGGCTTCCATAAAAAGAGTGCTGCTATTCTCATTCATTTATTTGTGGTAATTTGATGGTTTTACTGTAAAATTCACTATGATAGTTCATAGTAACACTGTCAACTTATGGATCTTTTACAGTTGAACCATGAAGTATTTATTAACAGTTCTACCATGACCGCTTTTAATGTGTTCATGATAAGTGATAATGGATGACACTGTGTTCTTTAATCAAAAGTTTGTTTTTCTGTCATGTTGTTAAACTTTAGTCGATACAAGTAGCCTAACATGTGAGTAAGTAAACATAGCCTATTTGATGACCACATCAAACATGGCATAGGCTTAAAAGTAGCCTAGAGGTAGCACAGGAATGTGAAGGATATAAACAGAGGGAATTCATGTTTTATTTCATACAGTCTGGTATTATCCCAGAAATGTGATTTACTTTTGAAGTTGAAAATGTTTAGTTGAACTGTAAACTTTATAGTAAACCTCATAATTATGAAAACCTCAGTCTGACTATAAACAAATTGCAGTCAATCATCATCATTACTTATTAACTGTAAACTTTAAGGTCCGCATCAGACGTCCGTCCATGAAGTTCATAGTAATGGGAGAGTTCATAGTCAAGTTATGATATATTCATGGTCGAACTGTAAAGGCAATGGTAGAACTATAACAAATTTAAGTTGAACTGTAAATTTCATTGTTATACTGTCAAATTTTACTGTTCATTTTTTCCTGGGTTTAATAGGAATGTGGTCATTGCAGCCTCAGTAGACACGAGAGGAGCAGAAAGAAACCAACATAACATGACAAAAAAATATCAAATAATAATGGATTGAAAAGAGGTACTAATAAACCAGACATGCTAGAATAGAGACCAGAAAATGGATATCCACAGTCCCTTTCTATCAACACTAGTGATTGTTATAGATAAGGATTAGAAGGATTAGATTAGTACACTATGCTGTACATTTATGCGGTAAGGGAACTGATTAAATATGCACAATACCTGCAGTGCTTCCCTGTCCATTAAACAGCGCAACATTAGTCACGTTTTATCCTTATCGCACCATAGGTTTCATTCCTTTGCACCACGTTTACGTTACAGACATGCCTGAAAAAAATTACCACGACACACATGGGGAAGTTCTTCCTCAGCATCAAGTGAACCTAATGTTACCTCACCTCCATCCATATTTCCTATCGATACACTTAATTTCCTAGTTGGCCTGAGCACGCATTAACGTTAACTTATGCCTGTTAACAAATTTTGTCGCTGAGCAAACTCATGTTGGTAGCATATCTTATAAATATAACGGCAAACCATATTGGCAAAACTGGCCACGTTAATTTGAGCCCAAATTATCTCTGCCTCAATCCTATAACAAGGCTAACGTTACTTGCGGTCAGTTATTTACGTTAGTTTCTATGTTTGCGGCGCACCATTATAATGAACTATTAAACATGGGAAATGAAGCTAACTTTAGCTAATCTATCCAGAAAGACACTCATGCAGAGAATAGTGTTCACTAACGTTACCTTTCAGTGCTTCTTCAAGATTTGATTTGATTCGATTTCCGCTAATAAATTATTTTCATTAATGTTAGCAGCTACCAGAGCCCGTCTACGGAGAGCCTTGCCACTCCGTATTAAGTCCCATTGTACCGAATTTTGGTTGCAGTTCCACCAGAGTTCCACTGGGGGCGATCGCCATGAGTGCAGAATGAATGGCAGTCAATGGAGCTAGACGGCTAAATTTGCCTCTTTCACCTGATTGTCGTTGACAAATCTCAGATTTGATTGTAGTTTGTATAACTTCAACATGGGTTATAGGTCAAAAGTTGAATGAACGAGTACTTATGTCCTTTTGATTTCTTACAGGTTGGGTCGTTGTTGCCCATAACACGCTAGCATTGTGCTAATGAATGACGTCATTGACACGTTTGAAAGGCTTTTTAGAACAATTAAGTGACGTTAAAAAAATATAATACTCAACCAAGTGTATTTTCTTTGCCTCCCCTTTCGAAAACAATATTCAAATTACTTGGAAAAAAATTATATCCCGAGAAAAGTGGATTTTGAGGGGTACAGCTCCATAGACCTCCATGCATTCTGCACTCGTGGACGAGCGCCCTCATGTGGAACCACAGAAGGAACTGCAACCAGTTCAGAACAGTTTAGAAACCGGAAGTTTTCCGAGAGTGGCAGTTCTCCCCTTATTAGACATTCTCTGCAGCTACCTAATGTTACAGTAACGTTGGATGAGGTTTAACTATGTCTAACTAGCTTTTGCTAGGCAAACAGTTGAGCAACGTTAATTAACTTAGCCTAACTTTATACCTAAAGTTAACCTATGACTATTCAGCAATTGACATCATTTTACATTCACATCTTTTTGGGTTCTTTAAGAAAATGTGAATTGGTTATAACGTGTCAATATCATTAGCAGCTAATATTAGTGAATGCCAAGTGTCATTCCCATGCTAACAGCTAAGTTAACATTACAAATGATGACCTTCAACAATAACATTAACAACAACGTTAGTAACATCACAATATGATTAGACTATGTTAATTATAAGCCTATGTTAATTATGTTGACATGGATATGATAGACATACAGAATTTACTTACTTGAAACAGGGAAGGAGAGGGAAAAAATGTTGACATGTCTGTCCCTCGGTGTCAGTCATTCAAAAGATGGTGGAATCAGAGATTTCTTTGGAGATTTTTATGGAGACCTAACGGTCGAGCCTCGATTTCGTGTAACCCAATGCATTGGGTTATTATTTCTAACCCAACGCTGGGTTAAATATACCCAAAACATCATCCAGATGCCTTGACCCAGCATTTGGGTCACTGAAACAACCCAGCAGTTTTTAGAGTGTAAAATCCACAAGTTTCATGGTCCACAACAGCAATAATTCCATTCAACAGGTTAAAATATCAAATGCGGTCAGCAAAAAGTAAGGCTTCCTCCATCACCCCCTCTCTGTTCATTCACAAAACACTTAGCAAGTGAGCAGGTGATATTATGATTTTGCCGCTACTAACACCATGTGACCCAATTACCGTGAGTAACCACAGGTGCACAACACAGACGTCATCTGACCCCAACATTCCGGCCCCTAATTATTACAGTTATTACACAGTAATAATTACAATACATCACAAATTCTACAAAAACATTCAAGGGTGGTTCTTCTTTTTGTTGGTTCCTTTTGTTTGCTTTTTAAATGTTTTTTATTTCAGTCATTGGCCAGAGGTTACCAGCACATAGCCAAATATCAATGAGTCAGTAATGTCAGTCATTGGCCAGAGGTTACCAGCACATAGCCAAATATCAATGAGTCAGTAATGTCTCGTGAGTCCTGAGGTCATGTCGAATGATGTGCTCTTTGTGCAGATCCTCTGGATATAAGGTTATTCATAAAACCAGCGTAATCTTTGGAAACCTTTGTCCCTGGTGATCCTCCTCTTCCAGTTAATTGCACATTGCTCTGCTGTCTTACTATTATTAGACATTGTCAAATCTCTGTCTAATGGCCCACTCACCGTCCAACCAAGCACAGTCTTGATGGCATATGGACCTTTATTAACACTCTGAATGACCTCCAAAGGTTCCAAGGCTTGGGGCATGTTCATACCTATCAAAAGCTCTACCTTTGCTTCTATATCAGGCAGATGAACCTGCTTCAAGTGTGGCCAGTCGCTCAGATCCTGCTGTCTTGAGATGTTACCTCTGTTAACGGGCATTCTACACTGTGTGAAAAGATTTGGCATTTCCCAAAACAAGTTGCCATCCAATCCAGACACCTCCAAGTCTGAAACAATACAGCTGTCCACAATCTTTTCTTGTCCCATCATACGCAAGAGAATCCTCGTTTTTCTCCCAGAAAGATTCAACCTATCCATGAGACCCACTGTGCAAAAGGATGCTGAACTCCCTTGGTCTAGAAAGGCGTATGTTTCGATTATTTTTTGGCTTTTCTTTGACTTTACCTTTACTGGGACGATGGCAAGCTTGCAGTCTTGCTCACCGGCCCCAGTAAGACCACTTGTCTGGACTGCAACAAGAGAACGATCTGCATCGTGATTAAGATAATCATCATTCCTCTCTCGGTGGATGTGGAGTATACTTGGGTGTCTTAAGTTACAGATTTTACATGAGAGGTGTTTCCTACATTCTTTACTGATGTGCCCAGGACACAAACAGCCGAAACAGATACTATTCCTAGGCATTTCCCTTCAGGTAAGTATCCATTTCTAACATTTTCCTCTGTTTGACGCTCTTTCTCCACTGAGGTGACAGTCGTGGCAAAGCTACTTCCTCTAGCCTTTGGCCGAGGTGAGTGCCTTCTTCTGACACCATCTTTAGCAGTTGGTTGAGTAGGTGGAGCTTCACATAAATTCCCAAAGACCGGATCTGTGGCAATTTTTACTTGACGCTCAAGGAAGACAACAATGTCAACAAATGCAGCTCTGCGGTGATGCTTCTCCTGAATATCCCATGCCACTGTTCGCCACTTATCTTTTAACTCATAAGGCAATCGTTTAATCACAGCAAGCATATTGGAGGGAGTATTTAATTCATTAAGACCTTGAACCTCATCCATTGCATTGCAACACCGATGCAAAAAGAGACTATATGCCTGAAGAGACTTCACATCCTCTGATCGAATTAATCTCCATGAATGTATTATATCCAAGTATGCAGATGCAATGACATGCTCGTTTCCAAAATGTCCATATAACAAAGTCTTTGCCTTCATGTATCCAGTACCATCGGCCATATGTTGACAGCTTCTAACAAGTTCATTAGGTTGCCCCCTGGTGTACTGTGCTAGGTAATGCAGGCAGTCGTCAGCATTGTCAGCCTTTGCCTCTATGACCTTTTCAAGTAATCGCATAAAAGTATGGAAGTGCAGAGGGTCACCGTCAAATGTTTGAATTTCTCTTTTTGGGAGTTGTGAAAGACTTTGTTGACGCACCAACATACTAGTTATTTCATTTTGTTTCTCCATTACAGACAATATATACTGGTTCCCGTTAAGTGTTTGAGAAGGTCTTGGTTGAATTTCTGGAGATATAGCATTTTGGATTACATTCCATGACGGATCTGAAGGCCCCTTGTGGAGATTACTTGTCATTGTTTGTTGCTTTGTACTTAAATTAGGTGCTTTTTTCTTTCCATTATGTTCATGTGACACAAAGATATCAGCATCAAGGGTGTCAAAGGTTTTTCTTTTGGTTTGAAAATATGATTCCATTCCGTTTGATCTCTGTGAAGCGGCACTTTGGACAATGGATCCAGTTCTCAGTACATTCACCTTTGCAACAGATGCAGCTATATCCTCTTCGAGTTGAAGCTGCTCCTTCCTTCTCCTCAGTTGCTCTTCCTGTTCCTCAAGAGCGTGCGTTTCTTTGAGCATGCATTGACGGACACACAAGGCGGCCACTTCAGCCTCTGCTTTGAGCAGTGCAGATGAGGTTGTAGATATGTTTGATTTTAAACCACTACCAAGATTTGATATGCTGTCACATGGCAATATTTCATCCTGGATATCATATTGTGGATTGAGAACAGATTGAGGTTCCTTTTCTATTCCATTTTGAACCACTTTCTGCCTCTGGTGGAACTTTCT
This sequence comes from Alosa pseudoharengus, assembly GCF_046254945.1. Taxonomy (NCBI): domain Eukaryota; kingdom Metazoa; phylum Chordata; class Actinopteri; order Clupeiformes; family Clupeidae; genus Alosa; species Alosa pseudoharengus. The sequence continues at coordinate 11,747,260 of NW_027468718.1, read as the reverse complement.
GGGGTAGCTCTACATCCTGGGTTGGTTCTAATGGCCTGCTTGGATGTTTATCTAGTTCTGAAAGCCATATTTCAACATCCTCTGTGAAATCCTGGTTGTATTTAGCGATACTGGAGAACCATGTATTTTGTTTGTCACGTTCATCAGAGGGAATTAAAGGAATCAAAGATTCATGTAATGAACTAGACTTTTTTAGACAATTCCATTAATTTGTTGAGCTGTAGTTTGACCTGTGAAGCATTTTTATCATCCTTCATAAGCTCTTTAAGCAAGGGTATTATACTCTTAATTTTGTCTACTTCCCTTTTACGTTCTTTCTGAATTGCTCCAATTTTGTTTGCAAGAGCCTTTTCTGTGAGAGTGCTTGGCCTTTTATTTTTATCATTTTCATTTTTGTCAACAATTGAACCAGCTGTTGATCCAGTCATTTTATAAGCTACTCGCGAGACAATGAGCTTCAATACAAATTTCAACAGAAAACAACAATGTCAATAGTCACAGCAATCTTTGAGCAGAGGGTTGTTTGATCAACACATGGAAGCAAAAAACACACACGTCAGATATTCAGTGTTCTTAAGGAAAGCGGCATACACGACACCAAGCAGCAGTAGTAGCCGCCAGGCCTATTCAAACAGACGTCTTCTCGTTGCAGTAACCGATTCAAACTGCGTTCCAAGCCGTAAGCAGTAGCCTAGTATAAAACACAGATTAGGCTACATACCACCGCCTTCCGTAGGCCTGCCGCGATTCTGTCAGACTGGCCGCTTTTGTAGATGAGAGGTAGTAGCCTAATCGTGAGTGGCCTCGTAGTTTCTCAGCGTTTGTAGAAGGCTCCGTTGCCGAGTTTTTTGCTGACAAATGTGGGCGACTCAAAGCTTTGGTCGCCGAGAGGCTGAGTAGGGGAGACTAACTTGCCCGACGCGCTGTCCAATAATTTCCAGTATAGCTTCCAAGAAAGTTAAGTTCCTTTATTGTAGTAAAATCGGCATCTTGAAAATATCCAACACAGTTCAATGTCTATCAATTCATAAACGTCAATAAATCCAGAAGTAAAATCCACAAGTTTCATGTAGTCCACAACAGCAATAATTCCATTCAACAGGTTAAAATATCAAATGCGGTCAGCAAAAAGTAAGGCTTCCTCCATCACCCCCTCTCTGTTCATTCACAAAACACTTAGCAAGTGAGCAGGTGATATTATGATTTTGCCGCTACTAACACCATGTGACCCAATTACCGTGAGTAACCACAGGTGCACAACACAGACGTCATCTGACCCCAACACTGCCTTTACAGTGCCTTCTGCTTATGATGATTCAGTCTTTTGAATTCGTTTGGCCTTGCCATGCAGTTCTAGGCTACAACGTGCCATTCCCTTCATGTGTTCTATCAAAATGTTGTATGCCCTCATGGACAGTAGCTAGGGTTACCACACGTTCTGGTTTTCCCAGGATTGTTCTCTTTTTTAATGTCTGTCCCGGAAAATTGATAATCTTTCCCGGGACACCAAATGTCCCGTTTTTTGGTGCAAATGCACTTCTATTTTTTTTAAGTATTCCCTAGTTTCACTTTCAATAAAACCTACGTTCCGCTCCTGCAATCCTACTATTTTTCTTAAGTTATCTCGATTGTATCCAGCTGTCGGAGGCAGGGATGCGCTTATTTGATTGGTTGTAGGCTAATGCAGAACTGCTAAACTAAAGTAGGCTATACCTTAACCATCAGCATCACCTGCAACTACCGGCCCCGCGCAGCATGTCCAAGAGAGTGAGTGCGTGCGGGTAGACAACAGATTGGAGAGGGTAGCCTAGTAAGAAATTACGGTTCGATTTGGTTTGATAAAATTGGGGGTGAGACGGAGGAGAATAGGCTATAGGCCTACAATCAAAGTCAGGGCCAGCAGTGAAGAAAAAGAGATACACAGTAGGCTATACAACGCCGATAGGGTGAACATTTCGGAGTGGGTAACAACTTAATATTATGCATAGTAGCCTATTGTTAATGTTTTATGGATTAGCCTTATTTAAAAGAGCAGGCGAAAGGGCATTATAAGAACCGTTTAGACTCAGCAACCTTAAAGTGACAATGAATGCACCATTTATAGTTAAACAGTATAACATTTGCGGCATTTGTAAATAAGTTATTATTTAAAACCAGTAATAGGCCCAGTAGGCCTATAACTATGAATTATAGGCATTTAACATTAATCAAAATCATAACTTTTTTTTTGGGGGGGGGGCAATGAATGTCCCGGATTTTCACAAATCAAATGTGGCAACCCTAACAGTAGCTCCGTGATGTCTGCATCTTTCCAGGTCAGAGATTTTCTGGACAGCACTATGCCACTCCATCATAACACTGGCATTTAAGTCAGATTTAACCACATGGACGCACGAAAGAAACGTCACCAACACGCCCTCTCACTAGGTGTGAATTTTGACCGCATGTTCTACGCCTCGTTCAGACATAGCACATTTACATAATGTCCGGAGGAAATACTAGGTCGGGAGTAGTATAAACACCGGGTGAATTCGGACTTCCATATGACCGGTTATGTCGTTCAGATATACGGCCACACCGTTTAACATCGGCAGAACCTCCGGTCTTACACGTATGTCTTAAAGCGCTTATTAAGATCTTCAGTAGATGTAGAACTACGACACACATTGACAGTGAAATGCCGCCTACGTTTGTAAGCAGTGCCGGTTCAGACCTCCATGGGGCCCTAAGCAAAATCCTGCTAAGGGGCCCTCCTACCTGAACTCTGAGCGCGAAAATGTCAGTCGCCCGCATTCAAACAAACGGAATATGCGATTATATTTCACAACTTTGCGAGGTACTGTGTCTGGGAAAGGCTGGCAAGCAAGCCGCTGACAGATCAGGGGATTCACTTCCCTGTTAGGTAGGCCTATGCTAGACCAGCAACAGGCACTGGAGAGACTCCTTTTTCTCCTCCATAGTAGCACACTAGTTGGGAAACTAGCACACTAACCACAAAGTTATCTGTGTGAAAATCCTGCTAAGGGGCCCTCCTACCTGAACTCTGAGCGCGAAAATGTAACCATTTTTTACAGTATCGTCTGACACCTCAGTGCTCCCAATACAATCATCCCACCCCATTTTGGATGTCTATGGAAGTTACCAAATATAGTGTTTTTCTATAAAGGACTAGGAGAAAGAAACATAATTGTGTGTGAATCACCTTCACACATCAATAAATGCCCAGTTTCAGTGTCTGGGCTGTTTGCTTTTAATGCTTGCTGTACATATTCCCTTGCAAAAAATAACTGCAGTTTTTTCAAGTACAGTCCAGTTATACCACAGTAGGCTACGGTGCAGTATAGTATTTTCATGTCCAAAATACTGCATTTCTGTAGTAAAGTACAGTAATATGCAGTACAATGCAGTTTTTTGTGTCTAAAATACTGCATTCCCTGCACAAGAACTGCAAATATTTACTCCAAAGATGCGGTTTTCATACTCAGAAATCTGCAGTTTGACACTTGAAGTAATGCGGGTTTTTTTTGTAAGGGTCTGGTTGTGCTACAGACTATAGTAGCCTACTGGCTGACTTCACCTGTGTGTCTGTAGGCTACTTGCCAAAGACATAGGCTATGAACTGGCTCCCCTGATTCTCTTATTATTTCAATATTTATTTCAAACGTAGACTATTTTAAACAATCATTTTAATACTTCATATAGGCCTGATTTACGATGTGCATCTATTGTCCATGCAGCACAGCGAATCAAAGTTAATACATTAGGCTAGGCCTACTTTCCATTTTGCATACGTTCAGTTGTAGGCTAAAAGCTTGACTGAAACATTGTAAAACAATTAGTTCTTTTAAAAATGTATGGGAAGAGTGAAATCAACTATTAGTTTCGACGGGTCCTCGCATGTTTCTGCTGAAAAACTGCTAGTTTCATCCCGAGCTGCACGTTATGAACGCATTTAAAGATGCGGTCTTTTTTTTTTTTTTTTAAATGTCAGTCGCCCGCATTCAAACAAACGGAATATGCGATTATATTTCACAACTTTGTCTGTGTCTGGGAAAGGCTGGCAAGCAAGCCGCAGACAGATCAGGGGATTCACTTCCCTGTTAGGTAGGCCTATGCTAGACCAGCAACAGGCACTGGAGAGACGCATGTTGACATCAAACCATGGAACGAAGCAAGTTTACCCGACTGCTGTTCCCGCTGTCATTCTCGTGCCGTTTCTTCCGTTTTTCATGCCCTGAATGGTAATTTGGTTTCATGTTCATTTTCTTAATGTATGAGGCAGTGGCCGGCAGGCGTAATCCTGTACGCACTGTGCGTACAATTTTTTCACGGCTTTATTTATGAAATCATTCAATATTAGCCTACAACAATAAAAAAAACTTGTGTGACAACTAGCCTATATTTGACTCATGTGCAATCTGAATATTGGCATTATTCCGAATAAAACAGGAATATGGGGTACATGGAAACCATAGACTATAAACTATGAAAACGTAGTTGTCATGCCTTGGCCTGTATGGCGTGGCTTTGCATGGGTCAATTCTGTCGCTTAAAAACACAACGTTCCATTCAATTATAGGATAATAGCCTAAATCATTCAGTCATGAAAAGAAAACAACAGCAGCAGCTTAATATTTCCAGGCGTTTAACCGTAACCAGGGCCTGAAGTTAACTTTTTTGGCCACCAGCCACTGTGGCAGGTGAATTTTGAAATCCACCTGCCACAGTGGTTTTTTACCAGCCAAAATTATTTTGTGCCCAAAATAAAGGTGAACGACTCAGAAAATGCATAAGAATGGTTCTTGAACTTGTACAGAATACACATTACAGTACTCAAGTAAAAGTAAAAAAGTACTTTGTTAATAAATTACTCAAGTAGGTCTAACAAGTTACTTTTTTGTAGGCCTACATTTTTATATTTTTGATGGACCTTTAAAGGGATACAAAAGTATCCTTTATGCCTATTTGCTTTTCTCCTCCTCTGTAGGCTAATCATATAGTCAAACATATTTTAAAAGCCCAATTCAAATACATTTTATTTAATATACTTTGTCATAGCCAGAATAAGCATTACGTGGCTATGGATTGAAAAGCAGTCTTCCAATACATTGCAGCTGATTCTTCTGCTTTGCATTGCTAGAAGTCTGGTTATAACTCCACCATACAGACAATGTAACCTAAAAACAATGGCTATATTATGGGTAGACCTATATTTAGGCTATAATAGCCTAGGCATATCCACTCGGGCAGAGCGACAGAGCAGGCTATCTGTTTTCTCAGCCGACCGGATCATGTCATGTCCTGCAACATAAATGAATGCTAGGCTTTTTCTAACTTGTATGCTCGATTTCCAGTGCATTTGATTTGCTTGTAAATTAAGTTGTAGGCCTACTTTCCTTGTCCAATGTGATTGTTAACGATGCTGGCCAGAAATTAATATACGTGAAAGTTTCCGTGTCATGTCATAGCCTACCTCTAGTCTCGTTGCTACTCTGGCAGCCTCGCCAGAAGATGCAGCAACTGTACGTCATTGTGTTAACTGAGCTGTTAGCTAGGCCAGGCATTACTTTTATAATCGTGGGCTAACGCATTCTGAAGCCCTGTTTCTTTTCTCCTGGGAGAGGTGCGCTTTTCCCTCTTCGAGATACTTTCTCCAATAATAAACTTGTACTCGTAATGTAAGGCAATTGAAATGTAGCGGAGTAAAAGAGTAGATTATTGGCTCAAAAATGTACTTGAGTAAGAGTAGAAGTAGGCTACCGTTTTGAAAAAGGAAAGATGTTTGCCGTTCCTCGAAAAAAAAATGTAACGCGTTAGGCTACTACCCACCCCTGCAAATGGGTTTGATCTCGCTTTCTCCGAGCCTACAAACGGCAATCTGGACAGTGCATCTCCTTGCTCAGTGTTGTGTTGTCTTATTGGCTACCCGCCAACGTGGCAGGTACATTGACAGTTTCACCCGCCAATCCCAAAAGTTACCCGCATTTGGCGTGTGGGCGGGTGCCAATTTCATGCCCTGACCGTAACGTTAAAAGACGCACGGTTCTCAGCAGTGATGCTGCACTGACAGCAGCGAGAGATTGTCCTCTACGGTCACGGTCTTCACATGTTTAAAATGTTGAATTGTTTGTTTTCCTCCGTAGGCTTATTTAAAAAAATAAAGCACTGTTTGGAACAGGGATTCAGTTAATGCGTAGAGCAGAGGTTCTCAACCTTTTTGGGGCTATGGTACGCTCCCGCGTCTGCGTCCCGCGCACGCGGCACTGGTGAGCGCGTGACGAGAATTGCGTCATTTTTACAGCATGCGTCGCGTCTTTGAGTCGACCGAATTTTAAGACCGCGCGTCAAAGTGACGCGTAGACTGCGCATGTGTGAAACGGAACTGCTGTAAACACTCCCCTCCAGTAGGTGGACCACATAGAAGAACAACACTTAAACCTACAAACCAAAGATTCTAGAGCGCTACGCGCAAGATGGATTACTGGCTGGAAAATACGTTGGATATGTTGAAGTACGTTCTATGACTCTATGGGCGCCATTTTAATAAGCTCAGGTGTCGTCACAGACGCTGGCTACCGTGGGAATCCTATGGCGCTGATCCAAAAATGTTATCAATATTTGTTATTTAAAGCTGTATGTTGAAATTACGAGAAACCCAATAGACCACACCATGTCTAGACCAGTTAAATATATTTTTTAAAGACAATGTCGAATTATTTCCGAGGGTAAATTAGGCCAGGTCACTGACTGTCCATCATCCACCAAAACTAAACTTAGGCTATACTTGTTCAATAGGCCTATGTTTGGGATATAGCGTCGTTAATGTAATGTCGTTACTTTATTGGGAAACGAAGTAGGCCTAGTCTAAAGGTAAATTTAAATTTCATTAATTCGTTACAGTTACTGAATAACTGTAACGTCCATTCCTGCATTAGGCCTACTCACAATATCTGTATAGCCTATTAACTTATTGTCTCCATGATTGCTTATTTAAAATATGGATTAGCCTTGATAGCCTAGGCTACTATTTCATAGGCCTGTCAAACTCGATTCCTTTTAAGGATCCGGGTTATTCTGAGTCACTCACTAAACTGATCCGGGTTGAACGAGTCACTTGAGTCACTTGAGTCAGTATTGCTAAATCGCAAAGAAATTCAGTCCTACGTTCAAGCAGTGCAGTGGGGTGCTTCATTTCGTTAAGTGCCTTCTCATGTTGGATGTGGATCCTCCATGATTTGAAACCAGGTTTTTGCAGTACTTAGCCATTTAGCCTAAGAGTTTTGCTCTCCTGGTCAAAGTGCATCCACACATTGTTCATCTTTTTGGTGCTCATGTTCAGAAACTTTGATCTTATTGACAGAGAGGGTAGCCTATATTATAATAATTAATTATTTGTTGTTGTTTTCTTAACAATAGAAAATTTGCCTAGGTCTAATGCTACTCTGCTACAATGTTTATTACCACTACTATACTAATAGTAGGCTACTAGGAATCTATTCTAATAGGTATTACTAGGCAACTAATATTATTAGCCTATTAATCATAGCTATATATATATAGAGCCAATCATGTTCTATATCATGTTAGGTAGTGTCGTGGAAATTATCCACTTCCCGAAACCTCCAATCCAACTAGCACTCTGATGTCAAAGACCCGAAGGAGAACACCAAGACGAGAAATGCTGAAGACTGTTGATCCTTTATTCACCGTATTGCAGTGAGAATACAATCCAAACAGCGTCAGGACTGAACCGTCAGGCAATAGAGTGATGAGTTGCAGCTGCTACCCCGATGAGATCTGATCTGAATGTGCCTGAGCTCTCTCTTTTATGCTCTCAGGGGCCTGAGAGGCGTTCCTATCACCAGGAACGTCACCAGGCCCCTTTTAGCCAATCAGAACGTTTTGGGACCTGAGATATTGGTGGAAACTCCTTCTCATACAAACATTAAAAAATGTGTGTTGCTAGGCAGAATACATGTGATCAAGTTCTATGTGTAATCTGTTGCCAGGCAGGGTATGTTTTGATTTGGTTCTATGTGTCACTTCAACTTTGGTTTCACTTCCCCTCTCTGGAAGGTCCCTGCATCTCCTCTTCTGCTAGCCCCTTCTATTTATGCCCTTCTGGTAAGCACCTTTCTCTCCCAGGCCCTGTTTTTACTTTCACTCTTAGCCTTTGACAGTTCAGTCTCATGACTTCCAGTAAATGTTGCATAACAGTTGCACAAACAACACCTTTATAGTAAATGGAATGTTTCTAATAAACCAGCACACACACACATAAGTACTATTATTATGTCTAGATAAAATCACCACAGTAGCCTAATATAATATAATATAATATAATATAATATAATATAATATAAAATAGCCTAATATAATAGCATCAAAACCTCCACCCACTCACGGGAAAGTAAGCAGTTTGAGCCAGACTGTTTATTTATTGTCTTAACCTAGCCTTTGCAATTGACTTTCAATGTAGACATAGAAACAGGAACGTAGAAATGCCCTGCAGTGAATAAATTATTATTATTGTTATTATTATTATTATTACTACACCACTACTACTACTACTACTACTATTCTCATTAGGCCTATTATTATTATCACCTTGACACGAGTAGAAACTAGGCTACTTGCTCGTCTACAGATCCACTCATGTTATTTCAGAAGTGAAAGCATAGCTTTTGTTGTGGATTTTCTTTTAACCTTGACGAGGAGTTACTCTCCTCTAAAGATCCACTCATGACAACGTAGCCGGCTGATTCGGCTGACTCGCACTCATAACAACAACGTAACCGGCCCGCTTGGCTGATCCGACTAGCCTACTCTCCATACAGAGCTTGCAATGTTTCGGACTGTCTTCGCGACCTAATTGCATTTTAAAGTAGGCTATGCGTGCAGAATATATGTTATTTCAGAAGTGAAAGCATGGCTTTTGTTGTGGATTTTCTTTTAACCTTGACGAGGAGTTACTCGCTCCTCTAAAGATCCACTCATGACAACGTAGCCGGCTGATTCGGCTGACTCGCACTCATAACAACATAACCGGCCCGCTTGGCTGATCCGACTAGCCTACTCTCCATACAGAGCTTGCAATGTTTCGGACTGTCTTCGTGACCTAATTGCATTTTAAAGTAGGCTATGCGTGCAGAACATGTTATTTCAGAAGTGAAATCATGGCTTTTGTTGTGGATTTGTTTTTCACCTTGACGAGGAGTTACTCTAAAGATCCACTCATGACAACGTAGCCGGCTGATTCGGCTGACTCGCACTCATAACAACCTAACCGGCCCGGCTGACTCGACTGACCCGGGTAGATAGGCTACTCAAGCAGCTCCATGAGCGTGCAGTTCGGACTGTCTGCACGACCTAATTGCATTTTAATATGCTACATCTATACACCAAATCTAATTATGTCTAGGCTACATGCAGAACATTGAATGTTATTTCAGAAGTGAAAGAAATGGCTTTTGTTGTGGAATTGCTTTTTACCTCGAGGAGGAGCTACTCTCACAGATCCACTCATGACAACGTAGCCGGCTGATTCGACTGACTCGTACTCAACGTAGCCTAACCGGCCGGCTGATCCGACTAACCCGGATTGCTACTCAGCCGCTCCATTCTGAGTCCCATGGTCTGTGAGTCTGCAATGTTTCCGGCTCTGCGGGAAGTTAACCAGTTATCTCGGACTGCCTGCTCACCCAGTCGCTTGAGTTGATTTGTGGAGTTGTGGTTGCCTACGAAATTGTTAAATTTTTGGCAGTTACGATGGCTAGGGCTAGGAGGCTAGCTAATGTTGCAAGAGGTTTGTGTGTGGCGCTGTTTATCGTTTTAGATTGAATTGTAGTAGGACTCAACTGATCCGAGTTAATGATACTAGAGACTCGCGACTCATGGGTTAATTTAAAGATACGGGTGAAAGATCCGAGTGAATCACAACTCAAACAGGCTTACTATTTCATAGAGATGTGCGCTGTGTAGGCTACAGCACACATTCTCTCTCCGCGCCTCTCTCCCTCAAACGGGTTCAACCTGCATCTCCCCTAAGCAAATCAAAACGGTGGCTTGTGCAATAACTGTTCATGCAGACTTCAACTGGCGCGGTAGCCTACACAACTTTGCAAAGTCAACTTGATTGTATCTATTTTGAACACAGTTAGTATTATAGCCTATTTATCACCAGATAGCAAACATTTTGGCTGTAGTCTGGCATACGTTTGGTATTTTTGGGTTTGTTTTGGCATAGAAACAGCAAAGTAAATGCTTTTGGCTGAACTGTGGCAAAATTGTGGTTTACCATAATAGATAAAAAGGCGCCAGCGGTAGATAACTAGTTATGGCAAATGTCTGGTTAACCAGATGAATGGGCAAAGAGCGGGACGGTTCACTGACGTATGCAGGTGTATTTTGGCGTCTTTGTGGTTTGCCAGAAGACTGATCAAAAGACCGGGAATTTTCTCTAGAAGAGACGCCTAGTACCTCACTTTCTCCAGCACAGACGGTAAGAACATTTTCCTGTCTTCAAACATGTCTAACTTGTATACAAATATAGCCGTGTTTCTACATAGCTCTATAACAGATATGCCTGTAGCTTCGTTTTGGTGAACAGCTTTGTAACTGCCCGCTATGGAAACAATACCGTTAACGTTGTTTATCTACATGTCTTCTTATTACAGTAGGTGTAACCAGAGAATGTCTAAGACAGGCTCTGGTGTAACGTTAACGTAGCCTACTGGCTAAGTAGCTAGTTAACGTTAGTTTGTTAATCTAAAGGCTCTGCAGGTGGCAAACTTGTGAAACACAGGCAAACTTAAATCACTGAACACATCCAATATTGCACATCCAATTATTTTCCTTTTTTCTGTTCTGTTTTCAGTGCATAAGACATGCAGTGGAGCTGCAGCAAGCAGTATAAATGGGTAAGTTTTTATCATGGTAATAAAGCCTCATTTTGCCCTAATATAGATAGCTAAGTATAGCTAGTTAACATGTTAACCTTAATGCTCTGCAGGTGAAACACAGACAGACTTAATTCAATAAACACATCCACTTATTTCCCTTTTTCTCTTCTGTTTTCAGTGCATAAGGCATTCAGTGGAGCTGCACCTTAAGGCAATAGTAATGGGTAAGTTTCAATCACTGTATGCCTAATACAGCCTCATTTTTACCCTACACTCAATGACCGCATCTGAATTGAACTTCACTAAACAATTTCCAAGGCTATTTAAAGAGTACATTTAGTCATTGTGTTTCTTTTGTCTTTGTGTGTAGGTTGTCAATTTCAGATGTTGTGAGAAGAAATCTGCAGCAAGCAGTATAAATGGGTAAGTTTTTATCATGGCAATAAAGCCTCATTTTGCCCTAATATAGATAGCTAAGTATAGCTAGTTAACATGTTAACCTTAATGCTCTGCAGGTGAAACACAGACAGACTTAATTCAATAAACACATCCACTTATTTCCCTTTTTCTCTTCTGTTTTCAGTGCATAAGGCATTCAGTGGAGCTGCACCTTAAGGCAATAGTAATGGGTAAGTTTCAATCACTGTATGCCTAATACAGCCTCATTTTTACCCTACACTCAATGACCGCATCTGAATTAAACTTCACTAAACAATTTCCAAGGCTTTTTAAAGAGTAGATTTAGTAATTGTGTTTCTTTTGTCTTTGTGTGTGTATGTTGTCAATTTCAGATGCTGTGAGAAGAAATCCTGTTTGCTCTGCACAGTCAACCCGTTTACAGTAATAAGTATGCTGATATGACTTAATAAATACAAATTACAATGAAATGCATTTAATCTTGTGTTTTTTTGTTGTAAAAATCTCTATTGACATATAGGCTAATTTAACAATATGAGCCTAGGATACTAGGACATAGCAATTCATTAGAAACTAATGTAGACATATTGCAAAATGCAAAATTAAATAAATGTAATGATTTCCAAGTGGAGTTTCAATGTAGAAACAATCATTTGGCATAATTATGGCATCACTTTGGGTCAGTTTTGGCTACTTTTTGGCTGGATTTGGGGGATTTTGGACTCTCTTTGGGTGGGTTATGGCCATATTTTGGAATGCCACAATTGGTTTTGGGTGAGTTTTGGCCTCCTTTTGTTTTGATTCTGGCTTGCCTAATTTGGGCCATATATGGGCCGTACATCCATCCAAAACTCTGCCAAAATGGCAAGCCAGTTTTGGGCCAAATTTGGCCCATAATGAATTTGCTATCTGGGAACGTTGTCTGTCGTGTTGTCAATCGCAAACGCAAATTTATTCAAACGGCTAAGGAATTAACTGTAGCTTAATTTGTGGAGGTCGAAGAGAAAGCATCTGTTTGACATATAGGCCTACGCGTAGCCACGGACGGGCCTAGACCCGTCTACTTGTCAGTCTTGCCCGTCCGATTAGAGGGCTTTCCTTCGTTTACGCTCACCATCTAATTAAAAAGACGCGCATGCAAGACAGACAACACTGCGCTGAAGCTCAAGAATCAGTCAAATCGCGAACAGCCACAGCTCCGCTTAATTGTCAGGTGTGATGAAATGCGTTCATATTCCACTTCTTATGTCATACACGTTGCATGCCTATGGAAAGGTTTTATGGTCAGTGTTGCTTCAATTTGTGTTTTAATGTATGCGACGCACCGATGCTGGGTTCATCAGTTTTGCGCAAGTTTAAAACGTTTAGCCGACTGCCTAATTTGTCATTTTCGTTCTATAAGTTCCATTTTTCATGTCATGAATGTAACATCTATGATAAGGCTTTGCAGTTGTACAATATGGTCAACCTATTGACCTTTCGCCTCAGAACGCGTACTGTCCAATCCTACGTTAGCAACGGTCGCCATCCAAGGAAGGTCTGTCAAACATTTTTTCGGTCATGCCTAAACGCTGCGCATACGGTACCTGCCACTCGGATACGAGATATCCAGAAAGATTGGAGGGTGGTGTCTGTTTTTTCCCCTTCCCCAAACCCAAAACCCAACATGAGAGATGCCTTAAGTGGATTAAACTATGTGGGAGACCGCATAGTCAGCTCAACCCAACGAAAATAAATAAAAATACCTACGTCTGCTCCAAGGTAAGTTGTTGATAGTACGAGCTAACTTGTCATCTCACTGTTTAGTTCATATAGTTCGACTAGATTTTATTATACATCGTTAAAAAGGTAATGTAGTTAGTATGTAATAACATTATATGCTAGCGTATGAAACCAGTGTTATGCTAGTGGGTGCCCAATGAACTAACGTAGCAGCTGTAACTGTAGCTAACTGCAGCAGACCAACAGTTAGCTATCTATCTATTCTGGTCTTGTCAAAACAATTAATTGATTGCACCATTTAACTTTTGCAAAGACAGCCTAGGATGTATCATTATAAATATGGCGAAACCATATATTTCTTGTTTTTAAAGAGCGGACATCTCTGTAACTCTTAGAAACAAGGACCAACGTGTTGTGTTATCATTGCAGCATTTCGTAAATGGGAGACCAACTCCGGATTATCCAAATCCCGTCGGCATAGCAACACCAGGCCAAACCAGAGACCTTGGAGGCTGCAGAAAGCCCCCAGCTAAACGGTAAGTATGTTAAAAAATACATAGAAATATGGCATTAAGAACATGTTATTTTGTTGTTATTTTTGCACAGATGGAAAAGTGATGGTCAGTCCTCCATCTCCCTCACTACTGATGAAGAAGAAGAGAACAATGCTAGTGACAAAGGTAAGTGATATTTATTGTTTGTGATATTTATTCCCCTCTAGTTGAGGTAGTAATTGAAAAAGAAAGAGTCAAGCTTGTTCTTCATTTGCTCCCATTTGGCCTCATCAAAGCATATCCGCTCCAGGTGGTAGTTTTGTACACACAGTACAAAGAAGTCACACCACTTCAAACCACTAATGCCAAGCTGGCCCATCACCTGGTAATAGTAGCAGTGGGACTCTTTTAGTTTGTACCTTCCATCTTCCAGCTTCGCAAGATAAGTTAAGGTTTTAAAGCTGTCTTTAGTAGGGCATTTTATCTCAAGAAGTCCATATTCTGGGCAGTTGCTCTGTCCTCCCTCTATTACTTTATAGTCTGGTGAAGCACCAAGGTGTGGGGCATGGGGATTTACAACAAACCCACAGGGTAACACAATATTGTTACTTAGTTTTGTGTATTCTGTTGCTGCTACACTCTCTAATTCCAAGCCCCTTCTCATAGCCTTGGTCTGCACTGCTGATTTGTGCTTAAGGCTTGTTGCAAGTTTTTCATAATCTGCTCTCCTAGAGCAGATTCTTTTAAAATCACTTGCTGTAAGACGCTGTGATCTAGCATCAAACCACAGAGTTGTTCTACTTTGAGGTTTGGTGTTGTATTCTAATAATTTACAAGCTGATAATGGCATTGTTAATTTGTTGTAGCGTTGCATGGCAATTTGACTCATTACTGTGGTGAAATGAGAGGGTTGGGGTGGTAAAGGGAAATCAGGAAATTCAGGTTGTTGGGCCGAAGATTCTCCAGCAGTAGGTATTTCTGTGTTAATAACAAGGGGAAGCTGTGAAAAAGAAAAGAAAAGTGGTAAATATAATGAAATGGAAGGAGTTGATGTATGTATTTGTCTTTCCAGAGAATCTTCAGAGTCCAGAGTCTGAACACCAGGATACCCTGGAACAACAAGAACAACTGGAGAGAGTGAAGAAGTTAGAGGAAGAGAATGAAAAGTTAAGGGAGAAATTGGTTTTAAAAGAAAAAGAGATTGTAAGGTTGACAGTACACGTACACACACTCCGAAACAAGATGGTAACACCTGAACTGCTACAAGACAATCATAGCCCTAAAATGTTCCAATACAGCACTGGTTTTACATACGACCGCTTTAATCAGTTGTGCGCCCTATTTGGCATTCCAAAAGATCCTCTGTGCAGTCTACCGAAAAGTCCCATAGCATACATCAGAAAAGACAGAAGCACTGATGAGATGCCCATACGCAGCCAGCTGCTTTTTGTTTTAATGAAACTACGCAATAATGCAGATCTGCAAAACCTTTCCTTGTCCTTCAACCTTAGTGTACAAAGTGCTAGCAATATTTTCAATTCGTGGATCCATTACATGTACAACATACTAGGTGAATTGCCCATTTGGCCCCATAGAAACATTATTGCACAGAACATGCCCACTAATTATAAGGAAGACTATCCAACAACATTTGCTCTATTAGACTGCACTGAATTAAAAATTGAACGCCCGACTTCTCTTGTTTTACAAAGCCAAAGTTATTCAAATTACAAAAGCACAAACACTTTAAAATCACTTATAGCGTGTGACCCCCGTGGCGCTGTGATGTTTACATCAACACTTTACACAGGCTCCGTGTCGGACAAGGAAATAGTTAAACAGTGTGGAATCATTCCACAGCTGGAAACATTAATTGAGAAAGGGTACTTGCATAAGGGTGATGGTGTAATGGCAGACAAAGGATTTCTTATAGAGGATGAACTCAATTCAATAGGCATTCAGTTAAACATGCCACCCTTTGCAAAGTCCAAAATGCAGATGCCAGCTGGTGATGTTGTTGAAACAAAGCGTATAGCAAAGCATAGGGTGCATGTAGAGAGGGCTATTGCCAAAATAAAAAAGTTTAAAATAGTGTCACACAAAATTCCAAACACAAGACTGGGAAATATTAATCAGATTTGGTATGTGGTGAGTGTACTGTCCAATTTCCAGCCTCATATTTTGAGAAAGTAACAACTGTGAGTGTGATGTGTTGGTTGGCAATGTGATAAATAAGACTATGCTTATAGTATGTATATATGTATATATTCTCAATATAAGAACACATAATAAAACAAAAATTATAAACCTGGATACTGCATCTTTTTTTGTTATTTCTCTCACCTGGTGGCTTAGACCACATCCCAAGGCATATTTCTGGCCTTTCACTTCTAGCTGAGGTGCATCTTTATCTACAAGGTAGCTGATAGGTGCATCTGTAATTTCCCTCAGCAGATCGAATATTTCTGGCCCTAGCATTTTCCTAAAAAAAGTTCACATGTACATTAATACATTGTTTGTTTGTAAATACAAGTTTTTGACAATGTGCTGAAGAGAGAAACATCTTACTTCTTGTGTGTGTAGGTATTGACAATTGGTTTCCTTTTTCTTTGAATTTTGGCCTTGGCAACCACTAAATTTACTACAGGTGTGGCTGCTATTTTGGTCCCTCTTGGTTGATGCCATGTTTGTGGAACACTTGTTGAAGCTACCTCTTCTTGTTTCGCACGCCAGAGGTCCAGCGTGTATACCAGACCCACAACATGGGCACAGTAACCTGGCAAGCTAATATAGAAATCCTTAGTTTCGGTTAGCTACGTGTGGCCACACACACTGTAGTGTACTTTTTATTTATTCATTCGCTCGTATGTGACACTACATTGTTAGAACAGTAGCCGTTAGTCTAACTTGTAGCCTAACGGTATCATTAACGTAAGTACAAGCACAGGCCTAAGTCACTATGTAACAGACATCAAAGATAGCTATTCATTTAGCTGATGCTTTAAGTGAAAGCGACCAGCTGTACTTTTTTTTAACTTACCCTGCAGTACACGAACATGACTGGTCCACAATAGTATTACTAGTATATTGTAAAAAAAGTTGGTGAGGCTTCTCGTTTTTACATTGGGACCGATAGGCTTTAGCTCGGATTGTATTACTATCCCCCTCGTTTGTAAACTCTAAATTGTGAATATAGCCCTCCACAGCGAACTGCAAACCCTTTTGCCTTGCTCTCGATGATATCAAAGATGTATTTCTCCAAAATATTTCGCTTAATTCTTCATTAAAATCCTCCATACTCGGTCTCCCCCCTTGTTGTCAATGGTTGTTTACGGCTACTTCCTGGTTAATTCCGCAATGTTTGACAGACGTAGCAACAGTATCTAAGGTCTTAGAACACTTGCGAAAGGTCAATTGTCTCAATTGTGATTCATGTGACGTGCGCACCGATGCTGGGTTCATGCACTTGGTCAGCCTAGAACAGGAACATTTTGAAGAGGGAATGAGAGAATGAACGCACGCAAGAAACACTTTTTAATTAGGCCTAAACGTAGGCCTAATTTACATAGACATCGTAAAACACTGAAAGTTAATATTTACACCACGGGTCTCACGTAGCTAAGCTCAGTTGCGTGCTGCCCTCTTTTGAGCTTGCCAGAGGCTTAAGATGCACAATTGCGCAAAAAGCTTAATTAAATAAAGGCATGTGCTTACGCGGCCTATAAGTAAAGAAAAGACCCTTGCCATAATGTGAGGGTTTACAGTAGGCCTAAATAATAGGACTACAGCTATTTTATAAATCAAGCAAATTGTTTTCAATATTGCACAAATTAAGTTCAACGGTTACATTTATCTGGACGTGTTTTAAGTTGGCTGCAACCTGTAAATAGGCTAATGATTTTTGAAAACGAACTTCAACAACAAGCAGGACAATTTGGGAGTTTTTGACTGCATGGAAACGATACAATAGTGTCAAGCACGGTTGTGTTTAGCCTAGGCCTACCATTTGCATTTATTTAAGTTATGAACATCAGAGCTTGAGTAAAATCTCGACCTTATTAGTGATTGATAGCCTATCTTATGCTGTGTTTAAGCAGGCCGTGAACAAAGGGTTAACTTATAGCCTACAGGTAGAAAAAAGAAAAATGGTGATAATATAACGTTAGCTAAGTTAGTTTGCCTGCTAGCTAGCTTATCAGTAGGCTATACAGTCTCTCAATGGGAATGTATGTGATCTATTTACCAGTGCAATAGCTACTGTCTGAATAATAGGCTATTTACCTCTCCTTATTCAGTGTAAACTTGGAAAAAGATCAATCGGGCCTTTCACACTGTCAGTTCTTGCAGTTCATTACCGAGAAAGAAAAAAAAACAGCTGGCAAAGTTTAAAACAGCCGTTCAGGTGGGCTCATAGTATTGGAACTGTATATGAAATTTTGCGCTGAGCTTATTAAAATGGCGCCCTGTCAGGCTCAGAGCGTACTTCATGCCTATGACGTAACTGATCTATCTTGCTCCGCTCTAGAATCTTTGCTACAAACAAACCTAGACAGAAGAAGACTTGTTTGGTTACCATAACGACGATGGAGCAGAGAGAGTGCCTGTCCTCAGCTTGCCTGGCTTTGAGTTACGTGAGACACCACGACATGGAGTCAACTTCGACCGATTAAAGCCACAATTATCCACAGATACATTCTTTAACATTATATTTAACGGTCACTTTATGTTGTTGAACCCAAAGTATTTCAAGACACCACATTTTAGATGAGTTGGGGACGTAATTATCTGTCTGCTGGCCGTTCTGTACGTCACCTGATTGTCGAAACAGGGTGGCTGCATATGGCTCATTGTGGTTACTGGCAATTATATTGGCTTGCTTTGGTCATGAGCCCTGGATCATGTAGCACTGAATGAGATGGCAAACAATAAAATAAAACTAATCATAGACTGTAGAAATGCGCTACACAGCACTAAAAACCGAATAGTTTATTTATAGTTTGACTACGGATATTTCACGTCATGTTCAAGTGACAGCCCTACCCTACCCCCTGCATAGAGAGCTGACATGACTTCGGATTAAATGCATCTTTTAAAAATGAGCGTAGCCTATAGCTATAGCACCTATTACTGAACAATGCTGAAATCAAATCGCGAAACCCAGAGCCATATAAAGGTATCTATCTACAACGCTCAGGCGAAACCCAGTAACACTTGTGTCAAAAGTAGAACACTTGCTGTATTGTTATGACTCATTGATCCAAATGGTTTGCTGTGTATTTTGTGTGCGGTGTATATTTAGTGATTCATTGGGTTTGGGTGTATACTGTGTGCAGTGAAGTTTGCTGTGTTTATGTCAATACTATTTGCTGTGGATTGTTGTGACACTGTGTGCTTGAACTATGGGTCCGTGATTGCATAGCGATCAGCTGATTATTACAGCCAGCTGACTACCCCCTCTGCGTAGCGCTTACTGCACGTGAGACTTGTTTGACTGCTAATTGATGACCAGGTGGGCACGCGACATGAGAGTTTGATCAGTGACTCGGAGGAGGAGGACGGGAGGAAACACACAGGCAGCACGCCACAGGGAGAAGAGAGCTGGAGTGGGGTGCCGCGTTTGGAGAACGGGACTTGAGGCCTGATTCCACGCATTTTAAAGCTAAGTAAAGGAAAGTCCGTCTGCCGATAGCGAAGTGAGAGTGGGATATGAGTTATCTGCTTGCGACTTAGGAGCTCTCCCTCTCTTCTAGTGTGTGGCTGTAACCTGCGCAGTGAGCCTGCCTGCAACCGCAAGACAACGTGACACCGACGGCCGGATGAGTTTGGTTCAACACTCACTAAAAGCTAAGTAAAGGAAAGTTGGTTTACCTGCGTGCGTGTGTCATAATACATAATAATTGTCTACTGGGGTGCGACGGAGACTGAGAGCCTCTTTTTGTTGTCCTTAGAGTGTCAGTGACTGGGGCCTGCCTGTAAAAGTAAGACGACGTGGCGCTGGCTGTCATATGTGGAGTTTCACCCTACGTTCGCTATTGACTGTGTTTCGGAATGACTGGAGCCTGTCTGCAATAACCTGCCTGCCGAACTAAACGGACTTAACACCATATGCCTAATTTCCCTATTGAACTCTGGGAGTTTTATCTTTAGCCCTGTGCCATTGGACTGAATGTTTTATGGACTCTTTTGTGATATAATGTGCATATTTTATGGGGTGTGTGTTGTGTACATTTAATAAAGTGTTAAACGGTCTTTCCATTCTCCAACAGTGGAATCTCTTTTTATGCTGGTAGCACGAACCTCACCGTTTGTGTGACATTAGAAAAGTGGCGTAGTCGGGCAGGATACCAGCTCCACTGTTGGAAAATGGAGGCAGCACAGACTAGTGCAAACCAACAAACACAGGGCAGTAGTAACCCAGCTGTTACAGCTCAGTTTATTATGCCATGGTTTATGGGGGCAGCTTGGATCCCAAAATTTAATGGGGATAAAACAAAGTTTGAAGAATGGAGGGGTCAGGTGGAGGCCATGCTGAGGGCCCAAGGACTAAACCCACTACAGCAGGCAGACTTCCTTTCGGGGGCTTTAGAGGGAGAGGCCAAGCGGGAGTTACAGCTTGTGGAACCTGGAAATAAGAACACTGGAGAGAAAATATTAGACATATTGCAAAAACTGTATTCTAAACCAGTTACTAAGGTACAGCTAAGGGCACATTTTTTTAATTGTAGACAACGGACAGAAGAAAATGTAAATGCTTTTATATTAAGGCTACGAGAACTCTTTTCTAGATGGCGGGAACGAGACGCTGGTGGCACCGAAGAGGGTGATGACCTCCTACTTGACCAGCTGATGGTAGGCTTGTGCGCTGGGCCTGTTAAACAAGAGTTGAGCAGACAGATGCGGCGGGATGCACGTATGACGTTTGCGACGGCCTGTAAAGAAGCACGGGCCTTGGAGCATGAGCTACAGGAAGGAGACGATGCCATCCTCGCCCAGAGGATCACAGCCCCGACCCAAGACACTACAGCTGACCTGGAGCTGCTAAAGACTCAAATACGGGCAGAATTACAACAGGGACTGATGGGAGAAGTGAAGGAGCAAATGAAAGTCCTTTCAACTAGCCTAATGGAGGAAGTAAAAGCGCATCTTGCCAACAGACAATTGCCACCAGTGCCTTATGTACAGCCTCTAGGCCATCATGGGGCTCCAGCATCAGCGGCCCAGATGAGACGACACACTGCAGCACCCACTTACCAATGGGATGCGCAAGGCCGTCCCATCTGTCGAAATTGCGGTGAAGCTGGGCATGTACAACGCCGTTGTCCTCAAAGACCATCTGGGCGGCGGGATTTTTAAGTTCCCCTACAGCTGCGGGCCAAGTAGTGGGGGCAGTCACACAGCATGAAGAGCCCATACGACCACACCAGTCTGCCTTGATAGGTGAGTGCCCGGTCGTTAGTATAACTATGAATGGAAAATCAATACCTTTTGTGCTTGATACTGGTTCACAGGTCACGTTGCTGAGCCAGCGCATGTTTAAGGAGTACCTGGAAGCCACCTGCTTGACCAACATGGATGAGGCCCCCTGGCTGACCCTGCGTGCAGCCAATGGTTTGAAGATTCCTTATGTGGGCTATGTGTTAGTCAACTGTATGGTAGGAAGTGTACAAGTTCTTGATAAGGGTGTGATTATTGTCAATGACGACTGTTTAGGACCCAACAAGGGCATACTTGGTATGAACATTATTGAACCTGTCTGGTCAGCTCTTGCTCAGGGGAATCACCCAGGTCTAACGGCTTTCAAGACCACCATGCCACTACTGGAGGGTCAAGAATGGGCCCGAGCATTCACAGAGTGTAACAATCACTACTAAACCCCCACTTCCCCTCTTTCAGGGCGTAGCAAAGCTGCCGCGACAGTCACCGGTCGTCATCCCACCTCAGTCAGAGATGATTGTGTGGACCCAGGTATCTGACAACATTTCTAACCAGTATTGCAATGTGATTGTAGAATCCCTGCCTGACAGCGGCCAAGAATGGTGTGTGGCTCGCATTGTGACCACGCTGCAAGGCGGACGAGTGCCCTGTCGTCTATGCAACCCCAACCCTTATCCTGTGGAGGTTCCTCAGCGTCAGCCGCTGGCCGCAGTGACTGAAGTGACCCCAACTGACATCCAAGGTGAACGAGAGCTCGTCATCCACAGCGTGGCAACCGATGTCGTTGAAGTTGAGGTGAGGCAAGTGGGGGCTCTAGGAGAAAACGATGCAACTGCTCCACATCCTGTATTGTCTTTGCAGGGAGATGGGTTGACTCCTGCCCAACAGGGGGAGATGACCAACCTGTTACAGAAATGGGTGCATGTGTTTTCCAGTCATGATGAAGATTTTGGCTGTACTGGCGTTGTGAAGCATCAAATACCGACTGGGTCAGCGCCCCCGAGCCGTGAGCGGTATCGACCAGTGCCACCGAGCCTCTACACTGACTTGAGATCCCTATTACAGAACATGCTGGACCGCGGGGTGGTTAGCGAGAGCGCAAGCCCTTGGGCTGCTCCAATTGTCTTAGTTAAGAAAAAAGATGGGAGTTGGCGTTTCTGTGTAGACTATAGGAAGTTAAATGCCCTCACGCATAAAGATGCCTATCCATTGCCACGTATTGAGGAGTCGTTGACTGGACTTAAAGCTGCCAAATGGTACTCCACCCTAGACTTAGCGAGTGGCTACTGGCAAGTAGAGATGCACCCTCTAGATAAGGAAAAGACTGCTTTCACAACCCCCTGTGGCCTATACGAGTTCAACCGCATGCCATTTGGATTATGTAATGCGCCAGCTACTTTCCAAAGATTAATGCAGCGTTGCCTAGGAAACCTCGTAAATGATTCTTTACTTATTTATCTTGACGATGTGATAGTGTTTTCTCCTGATTTCAGCAGCCACTTGTGTCACCTGGAAGAAGTATTCCAACGTCTTCATTATCATGGCTTGAAACTGCAGCCTAAAAAATGTTGTTTGTTGCAGCGTCAAGTGACCTACCTTGGACATGTCATCAGTGAACAGGGTGTAGCCACCGATCCAGCTAAGACTGCAGCAGTGAAAGATTGGCCAATCCCCCACACTGTAAAGCAGGTAAAATCCTTTCTTGGTTTCGCTGGCTATTATCGCCGGTTTATACCTGCCTTTTCAAAAATAGCAGCACCTTTAAACGCAGTGACTCGTGGGACTGCCACCCATACAAAAGCTGCCCCCATCGACTGGTCACCCGAGTGCCAGCAAGCTTTTGAACATTTAAAGGACTCCTTGCTTAGTGCGCCGATCCTTGCCTATGCAGACTTCTCCCAACCGTTTAGACTGTATACCGATGCCAGTTTGGAAGGTTTAGGGGCAGTGTTGGCCCAAGTACAAGGGATGCAAGAAAGGGTAATTGCATATGCCAGTCGAAGTTTGCAGCCCACAGAGCGAAATGACCAAAATTACAGTTCCTTTAAATTAGAGTTATTAGCCCTGAAATGGGCAGTGACTGAAAAGTTTAAAGATTACCTGTATGGTGCTGAGTTCACTGTGTTTACAGATAATAATCCATTGGTGCACTTGGACACGGCTCGTCTGGGCGCGGTGGAACAGCGCTGGGTGGCGCAGCTGGCGAACTTCAAATACACAGTCAAGTACAGGCCAGGGACCCAGAATAGGAATGCAGATGCCTTGTCTAGGCTGCCCGACCCACAGGAACTGGTGCTGACTCAGGCTGACCATGTGGTGGTAGAGAATGAGACCTGGGTGGAACGGCAGGCCCAAGATCCTGAGCTGAGACAAATGCGGCAATGGAAGGAACAGCAAGTACCACCAGCTGAGGTGAGTGACCCTTTACCCCCATATGTGAAGCAGCTGCGCCGTGAATGGGACCAAATTGTGTTGCAAGACGGTGTTTTGGGGAGGCTATATAGAGAGACGGGGTCCGGGCTGGAGATCTTCCAAGTCATCATTCCTGAGCAGACTACCAAGGAGGTGTGGGAGACTTACCATCGGAGCATAGGACATCCCAGTGGGGAACGGACCCTGGCAACCCTGCGCCAGCGCTGCTACTGGCCCAGGATGGTGCAAGATGTGAAGGAGTGGACAGCGACCTGCCCTCAATGTGTCCTTGCGAAGACCGGTCCAGAGGTAAAGGCACCACTTGTACCTATTTCCACTACTTACCCATTTGAGGTGGTCGGGGTCGATTATCTTTCTTTGGGCCGGCCTGCGGATAGATATCCCTATATTTTAGTAATGACAGACTTATTTTCAAAATATGCCCTTGCAGTACCCACCAGAGATCAATCTGCCAACACTACTGCCCAAGCACTGTATAGTCACCTGATTCAGACCTTTGGCTGCCCCGAACGGATCTTGACTGACCGGGGAGCAGCATTTGAGTCCTCTCTGATGAAGGAGCTTTGCCAACTGTACGGATGTCAGAAGAGTCGCACTACAGCCTACCATCCGCAGGGGAACGGTGTGTGTGAGAGGTTCAACCAGACCCTGTTGGGGTTGCTGAACTCCCTGACCGAGACCGAACAAGCTCAGTGGCCGAATCGGCTTCCTGCTCTGATCCAGGCATATAATAACAGCAGCCATAGCACCACTGGGATGACTCCCCATTATGTGGTCTTCGGGAGACACGCCCGGTTGCCTGTTGACTGGGCAACTGACTTGAAGCCCCTGGCAGGGTCTCATACCTTGTCTGGATGGGTGAAGAGACACCAGGAGGCCCTTAGTCATGCTTATCAGATGGTGCATACAAGAACCCAGCATAGACACGAACTGGACCAGGCAAGGTACAACAGGCGGGCCAAGTTGGCACCTCTGCTCCCAGGAGAGCGGGTGCTAGTTCGTAACTTTCGCCGAAGGGCCAGAGGCAAGTTGAATTTGAAGTGGGCACCAGAGCCATTTGTGGTGGTGAGGCCGCTGCGAGAGGGCCATCCAGTCTATATACTACGGCCAGAAGGTAAAGAAGAACCAACTCGCACAGTACATCGTAATAACCTTCGACCTTGCCCCTTGAATGTGTTACAGAATGACCAGGTGCCAGATGAACCGAGACCGGCGACGATTGTCCAAACAAATGC
The DNA here is from genome assembly GCF_046254945.1 of Alosa pseudoharengus. Taxonomy (NCBI): domain Eukaryota; kingdom Metazoa; phylum Chordata; class Actinopteri; order Clupeiformes; family Clupeidae; genus Alosa; species Alosa pseudoharengus. Next base: position 11,722,624 of record NW_027468718.1, on the reverse strand, counting down.
CTTACCCCCTCCAACCTGGTGGCTACCGAGATTGTTGGTAGGTGCCGATCAACAGCCACTTATGAATGTAGGGGGGCCAGCCCCGGCTCATCCACCTGACCCTCCAGTGGGAACTGAGTCCTTGCTTGGTGAGTTGAATCAGCCCAGTGTACGTCGCTCCCAGCGAGCTAATCAGGGAGTACCACCAGTTAGGTACCGTGCTGAGTAGGTGGTCGGGACGACCTCCATTAAAGAGGGGGGGAATGTCAAAAGTAGAACACTTGCTGTATTGTTATGACTCATTGATCCAAATGGTTTGCTGTGTATTTTGTGTGCGGTGTATATTTAGTGATTCATTGGGTTTGGGTGTATACTGTGTGCAGTGAAGTTTGCTGTGTTTATGTCAATACTATTTGCTGTGGATTGTTGTGACACTGTGTGCTTGAACTATGGGTCCGTGATTGCATAGCGATCAGCTGATTATTACAGCCAGCTGACTACCCCCTCTGCGTAGCGCTTACTGCACGTGAGACTTGTTTGACTGCTAATTGATGACCAGGTGGGCACGCGACATGAGAGTTTGATCAGTGACTCGGAGGAGGAGGACGGGAGGAAACACACAGGCAGCACGCCACAGGGAGAAGAGAGCTGGAGTGGGGTGCCGCGTTTGGAGAACGGGACTTGAGACCTGATTCCACGCATTTTAAAGCTAAGTAAAGGAAAGTCCGTCTGCCGATAGCGAAGTGAGAGTGGGATATGAGTTATCTGCTTGCGACTTAGGAGCTCTCCCTCTCTTCTAGTGTGTGGCTGTAACCTGCGCAGTGAGCCTGCCTGCAACCGCAAGACAACGTGACACCGACGGCCGGATGAGTTTGGTTCAACACTCACTAAAAGCTAAGTAAAGGAAAGTTGGTTTACCTGCGTGCGTGTGTCATAATACATAATAATTGTCTACTGGGGTGCGACGGAGACTGAGAGCCTCTTTTTGTTGTCCTTAGAGTGTCAGTGACTGGGGCCTGCCTGTAAAAGTAAGACGACGTGGCGCCGGCTGTCATATGTGGAGTTTCACCCTACGTTCGCTATTGACTGTGTTTCGGAATGACTGGAGCCTGTCTGCAATAACCTGCCTGCCGAACTAAACGGACTTAACACCATATGCCTAATTTCCCTATTGAACTCTGGGAGTTTTATCTTTAGCCCTGTGCCATTGGACTGAATGTTTTATGGACTCTTTTGTGATATAATGTGCATATTTTATGGGGTGTGTGTTGTGTACATTTAATAAAGTGTTAAACGGTCTTTCCATTCTCCAACAGTGGAATCTCTTTTTATGCTGGTAGCACGAACCTCACCGTTTGTGTGACACTTGCTGATCGAGATGCATTCTCGCCTGTTCCGTATATAATGCGTTATCAATAGTGATTATAATAATAAAGGGAATGTAGCCTACCTCTCCCAGGTGCAATCATTATCACCTAGCTCCTGAACAATGCTGAACTCAAATCTCGAAACTCGCCTGTCAACACCGGATATGCATTATCATAATAATAATTGAAGGAATAACCTAGGCTACCTCTCGCTCTAAATACACCCATTATCACAGTGAGACATGCATTATGAACACAAATAGTTACTTCAAAACTTTTATTGACACGTCATATTTACAGGTTTTTGGTTCATACTTTTTGGTATGAGGCAGGTGTGAAGACTCAATACAAATTTAACTGAGGACATATGTACGCACAACTCGTTCTTACCATGCTGTGTTTAGAAAAATGTCCCAATTATTGCTGCCCTCGCAGCACCGAGTCACTTAGCTATAGGCTTCTATAGGCAAGCGTCTTGGAGACGTATGTGGGCTATGTCTCTAGTTGATGACACCAAATTAATTAGTATTTCTGATTGGGGAAACTTTGTATTAGTTTATTTTTCTTTCAGTCCGCAGTTCCATACCATTCAATCTTGCTGCAAATGATCAGACGTGTGGAGCACCGGGCATAACTTAATTTTGCGGCTACGTGGACCAGTAGGCTAATTGTTAAAGAGTCCCATAGTTTGAGAAAAGCTGCAGATCATAGACAGAGAAAGCATAATGCTCTGAGAACAGTAGCCAAGGGCCTTTCTGCAGAAACAACAAGTGCCTTGGTGCGCGCACCCCCACTTTCTCTTTGACTCCCTGCATTTCTACATTATGACAACTTGTCTTTTGTCTTTTGAATTTTGGTTTACTAAATTAGCATAATGCGGTAACAATTATCATTTCAATTCTACCTCAAATCTGCGCACTGCACTGATGTATCAAAAATGTCATATGACAAAAGTGTTTAAAATGTAAGGAGAATGTTTGCTTTAGAGATGTGTTTATGACATTTTGAATGTTGTGTGTCATTTTGCTGGAGATTTGAGGCATTTTGCTTTCGAAGTTTCGAAAATGTGTGTAAACAGTTGTAAAACACTGTAATACCTATTCATTAAAGCCCTTTTAAGGTGTGCTGAAGATTATTCAGTGCGCTCTATATGCATGCGCATTACCTATAACCTGGGGGCTAAGCCCCCCCCCCCCCTTTTCAATCATAGGGACGTCCCTGTTTTTCGCCCTGAAGCATTTCCTTGTTGACTGACTAGAATATATATGATGCCTTTCTAACACCCTCACTACTTGAAGCTAAGACTTGACAATACATCTTGCTTTCTCAAGGTATCAAGCTATTTAATGTTGGTTTGATTTTAAATGCTTTAAAATGCACAAATGACAAATGCTTTTCCACTGGAATTTAGCTTTTTGCCAGGTCTGTAGAGAGAGACATGGCTGGAGATGCTGTAGGTGCTGGGGCCACAATTGCCACAATGCTGCCTGATATCATAGAGAGCATTAAGAATGACTCAGTCCGCAAAGTCATCATTGATCTGACCAACTGTACAAAAACTGCTCTGTCTCATCCTCGGTGAGTTCCTCATGACTTTATTATATTAGTTGTGTCTTAAGATGATTGCTGTCCACATCTTGTTTAAGACAGAGAGATTAACCCTATGTTTTGCTGTAAGTATGTAGTCCCGCTACATGTAGAATTTCTGTTGGCTTGGTTTCAGTGAGCTGTCTTTTACTTTTCAAATGATAGTAAATGAATAAGAAACAAAATTGAATGTGTTAATATGGCTCTTAGTGACTTAGCTTACTGTCTGCTACCCAAACACCATGTAAATTATCCCTTAATAAGCCATAAAACAGCCAAAAGAGCACTGAGCGATGCTTATTTCTATTTCCTCATGTGGACTGACAGTAACCAACACATTTTCGTTTTCTCTGCTTTTCTGTTAGGGTTTACATGTCGACAGGACAAGTCTTGGATCCTCCACCACCAACAATACCTGCAAAGGAAGGTGTCGCTTTTGCCTTCTGCAAGCATGATACACTCCTGCAAGCAGTCTATGGTGTCATCACCTATGACGTGGGTGCAGGCAACAAAGAAGCATGTCGTCTTGCCATCATGTTCTTTGTCCCATACAATAGGATATCATGGTCAAATGAATTTGGCATTGGTATTTTTACCCCTGACACTGACTGTGATGGGAAACTGCTCAATAGCATGTATTCCAGTGATAAGAATGCAAGAAAGCAGACAGCTAATGGCAGTGAGCTGGGTTTCAAGGGTATTAAGTACATTGTCAAGGGAACAATGTCACAGACAGCTAATGCCACAATGAAAGTAGAGATTCACGAAGGCTAATGTGGTAATTTTCCAACATAAAGTGCAAAAGACCTGAGTACCACTCTGCAGTGAAAAGAACATGATGTCCTGTTCCCTTGAAAGTTCATGCACCCACCTGCACGTGGGTTTCGCTCGCCAAGTCATCTCTTTGCTTGCATGCACCCCAAGACATTGATCGCACGCAATATAGATATTATTCACCGTTTCAGCAAGTCCCTTCTCTGCTCTCATGCTCTTCGGAGCATTGGTGGCACGCAATCCCGGTATTATTCACTTTACAATGACAAGTGAATGACACACGGCAATAGGGAAGACGTTGCTAACCGCTCTAAAGCGAGAGAACCCAAAACACAGATTCCGTGAGAAGCCCATCTAATGATGGGACTGAGATGGCTATATGGTGATAAGGAGCTATAGGCCATCAATCAAAGTCACGTACACTGAAACACAATATCATGGCGTGATCGCTCGGGTGTCGAAACCGGTTATGTCAGCGAAAACCCTACGTTAGAATGACCTATGGAAAAACAACAAAACATAAGGCTGTGCAGTAGCTCGAAACGTGGGAGCACCCTATTTTTTATTGAAAAGTGTCAAAACGAAATCCACTATTATGATCGATCGGAGTAACGCTGATTGGCTCAGTCAGGTGTCAATCACTAGCCGCGGCGAGGACCCTTGATGATGAGTGACGTACGGAGACTACAGTAGGAGGGTCTGGGATCTCGCACATAGCATAAAAGGCGAGACACAGTTACTCAGACTTCAGATCGTGCGCACCTTCTCATGGGAACAGGTTATCTGCAGATACCTTGATTCACTTTACTGCTTGGTGGTACTTGGTCAGACTTTGTCAGACTTTTTCCATTGTCAGTACTTGTGAATTAAACTTGGTCAACGGCAGCTCTTTTCAGTCTCCAGTGTCTTCTTGGATCGCGGTCACCAGGGTGCTAGTGATAGTGATACAGAGTGCTAATTGGAGGTTGATTGGTTTCATGTGGGTTCATTTTCCACGACACTAACCTTTAAGACATTAGGTTACGATGAGGTTAAACATCAGAGTGAGATGAAATCATTAAGATGAAATTTCCAAAAATGATTTGTTGCTGATTTTTCTTTTTTTGGATCCAAGATTTTAACTCTGTGAGAACTATTAACTGTGCTGGGTGTTTGCTTTGTGCTTTTAGAAATTGGGATTTAGAAAACCCAAGTTTTTAGATGATTGTAAGCCCTGTAATCCATATAATCAGGCAGCTTCTGTATTTTACAATGCTGACTGACCAGTTATTGTTTTCTTTGAATCACAGTTTCTTACATTGGTACAACTTAACCATTCAGAACAGCAGAATTGTTTAGAATTGTTGTTCAAGAAATAAGGTCAAAAAATGATTTTCTATTAAAGGTTAGATTAGTATTGTATGTGTTGTGGTATTATGATTTTTAATTATCAACGCCTGTCATAACCATACCTGTCAACACTCCCGTTTTTCCCGGGTTTCCCCCGTTTTTCAAGGTCATCTCCCGGCACCCTCCCGTTTTGTTATTTCTCCCGGAAAACTCCCGTAATTTGCATGGCCATCAAACTTCATTTTAAAATCATTGATCCATGCATTTTTTCTAATAATCTGACATCTCCCAGGTTGCCAGATTGTGTATGAAATACACACTACACATACACGATCACTTAGTTTCAATTTCAACCGTTTTGTCATAGGCTAAAACCTGGCAACTAGAGGGTGACAATTTTTCGGGACTCCCGCGGGTCACGGTATTCCCGCGGGTTTCCCGCAGTACGGGAGTAAATTTCACTGTTGGTAACGTGATTGGGACGGGACAGGAAATAATAAACGGGAGCTGGCGGGAAGCCAGAGATTATTAACTTAAAAAATGACGCTGCAATGCAGTGAGTGCGCCCAAAGACGTGAGGCATTTCGTTTTAGAAAAGAGAACCAATTACAACCCACAATACGTTTGTTGTTGATTGGTAGCCTATCAGAGCAAGACAAGCAGCTGCCCTGTTCACAATCAATCAGCTTCAGCGATAGGCCCTAAGGCAAAATGGATGCAAAGAAACAGTTACAGGCGAAAGTATCAGCAAAGGACAACTCTATTCAATTGCACGAGCTGTCCGGGAAAGCGATTCTCGTTGAGTTTAATGTGTCATGCAATGTTGGGGCATGACACCTTGACGATCGCATTCCTCAATATATTTATCGCATAACCCTGGCGGAACACAAAAAATTGTTTTGTTTACTCATAGCAACGTTGCTATGCTTCGCTGGTTTAACGTGATGAGAACGGTGCAAACTTAACTGATGGGATGAGATCTAACTATGAAATGATTTAAGCATAGCCTACAGCAAAGTACTGTAAAGTATGTAATTTTAATATAGCCCAAAATGATCGGCTATTAAAGAAAAGTTAGACAAGGCTTTCTGCCCTACCAAAATGTATGGTCACCGCACGCTACTGTAGCCTAACAGTCGGATAACTTTAGACATCAACATAGGGAGCGGGACGGGATTCGGGAGTCTTTCTCTCGGGATTTTGCGGGACAGAATTTTTTTGGGGGGGCTGTCACGTGATCGGGATATGACGGGAGTATTTGTGCGGGCTCGGGATGGGACGGGAGTGAAAATTGCTTCCCGTGTCACCCTCTACTGGCAACCCAAAACCCAAATAAGGAAGCGGGTGCCGACTGCGCAGCCTGAGTCTCGTCGTGCGGGCTGGTAGAATCAGGGGGTTAAGAGCGTGCAGATTAGCTTCGGCATATTAGCATACGCCATTTTCAAGTATGGCGCCGCATGGAGCATTTGGAACCAGCTCCGTGCACGAAAGTCCGTGTTGGGCACGAGCTCTCATGCGCGTATGTTGGTGGGCGGGTACCTATCCGGCGGCTTGGAGCTTGCCAGAGGCTGAAGCACAAGGCTACTAACCTGACTCTCGCCAGATGAATTTCGTTCCGCCTAGGATGTGAGTGAAGCTAGGCGGAGCTAAGTGGAACGAAATTCATCTGGCGAGAGTCAGGTTACTAGGCTACTACATTTAAACACAATTATTGCCGCGAGGCATTCCAGCCTACGAATTTAATGAAAAGTAAACCATGCATAATTAAAAAATAACTAAATTTAGGCTACTTCGCTACGCAATAAGGTTTCCATTAGAGCACAGCGCACGTTCAATGAATGAGTGAAAGGCCTTGTCTCGCAATAAACAGCTGGAAATTCCAACACTTTTTCAACTACACGAAACTTTACAGTGATCATCAAATACCCCTCTAGATTTAAGTGCCCATCAGTCTCAACATTTAACTATATAATAAAAGTCTAAAAGTAAATTAAATCCCATACCAAAACCGAAAATCGTCTGCTTTTGATAGCCTGGTATGCCGCTCCAAACAAAACGCATGTCTCACAATAAAACGCACAATGTAAGAAATAAAGGTCTGCCTCGAATAACCCTACCCCAAATAAATACCTGTGCTTTGTGCAGCCTAACTAAATAGCAGACCCTGGACATAATTTAGGATTTACGGAAAGTATGCAATCGATGTTGGACGCCTGGCGATGCTCTGGCCGTCTACTGTGCCTCTGACTCCGCTGCCTCATTTGGATGGTAACTCGACAGGTGAGCGCGAAGATTGGAGCTGAGTCCACAGACTACATTCTCTTTAACGGTTACTTTGCCATCTGCGGTGTACAACCCAAAAGTAAAGACATTTTAGATGAGTTGGGGACGTAATTGTCCGCTCAGGCTGGCCGTTCTGTGCGTTATCTTCCATTTTCAAAACAGGGTGGCTATTGAGGGCTCTGGCTCCAGTCATTATTGTGGCTACTGGCTGATGATTGGTCATGGGCCAACGCTAGAATACGTTTAGAGCACCCGCTATGAGATGGCAAACAATAAAATAAAAAACAAACTAATCATAGACTGTAAAAATGCGCTACACATGGCACTAAAAACCGAATAGTTTATTTATATTTCGACTACGGATATTTCACGTCATGTTCGAATGCATATTTGCAGCAGCAGGACGGCAGGCAGACCGCTCTTAGTTAGAGCCGCTGTTATCCAATGAAATTAAGTTGCGCTTCAGGGCGACTCTACTCGGACTCCACGCGCGTTCCCGAGCAACTATGTATGTACCTGGCAAGCAATGTATGTGCATTATCGCCACCCTCTTACCAAAGATGGTTGATTACGAAGATACTTCCTGAGAGGCCATTTCCTGTCCCCAGCAATGTATGCAAATAGGGTAGCTGTAGTACACGCCCCGCACATTTATGCAGTGATCGGGCTCTCTTTTTAACATTGAGGTCTATGGCAGAATCCAAGAATTTCACAGAATTTTTCAAAGCCTTATTTTTCTGAGCAATGGATGCACATTTCGGACATGGTATCATGATCTCCAAACCCTCCTCCCCATTTTAGGAGAATGTTGTGACAGTATGACCCTCCAGTCGGGAGAAAATCAACATAAATGAAGGTGTACACCAAGTTTGCTTTGTACTCCGGCTTCTGTCTGGCGTGGAACCGAGGCGTTCAAACGTCAGTCATACGTCAGTGACACGCCCCTGTGCAGGCGGGGACTGAACTAGGGCCCGTCTCTGACTGAACTCCACTTTGCCCTCATAGACATGAACTAGGACGACCCATCTTGCTACGCATTAATTATAGTGCATGAAAATGCACTATACTGTTCTTCCTAGGCTTCTTCTTATTACATTGCATGAAAATGCACTGTACTGTTCTTCCAAGTCATCTTCTTATTATTACAGTGCATGAAAATGCACTGTACTGTTCTTCCTAGGCTTCTTATTCTTATGATTATTACAGTGCATGAAAATGCACTGTACTGTTCTTCCTAGGCTTCTTATTACAGTGCATGAAAATGCACTGTACTGTTCTTCCTAGGCTTTTTATTGCATTGCATGTAAATGCAACGGACTATTATCACTGTTCTTCTTATTATCGTCTTTTATTATTCTTCTTCCGACCAAATTTGACGTTTAATAACATTAAAACCACTGAACCGTTTGACGTCATTCAAACACTCCTACAAAGGTCTTGTAACGGACAATTGCACAATGTATTTTTTACATTTGTGAACTTTATACTTTTTGAGATATTTACGATAAAAGAGCAACAAATTCCCATTGAGTTAACATTGACCGTCGTGGCGGCAACTTTTAGCATTATGACGTGAACTGCAGCTGAATGCAATCAACCATGCAATCTTTCTACCACTGGAGCTGTGAGTCTTCTGAACGTTCGTCTTATCGCCTGCCGTGATCCCACTTTACTTGCTCGTAACTGTCCTCCAACTACAGACAAGGTAAGTGGTCCGATTTTTGGCATTTAAGTCATCAAACATTATGTTGTATGAAATAGCCGTATGAAATAGCCAAACTAACGTTATAGGGGAATAGTTAACGTTAGCACTTGATCTGTTGCTATTTATTATGTAACGTTAAGGAAACCCACCTAATCAACGTTAATGTCGTCAACTTTAAAGTGACCGGTTAGCTGTAGGTTTCGACAATGTTAGCTAACGACAATCAAACTTAACGTTGCTCCCAGCTAATCACTGACGTCAACGTTACATTTGCTCACTAACCAGCAGTAACGTTAACGTTAACCAGATAAAGTAGCCTAATCATATTGTAGGCCTACGGATACTATCTGGCTCTTGATTAAATACACCTGTTGAAAGGGACCTGATGAAAGCCATAGCCTACTGTTTGGAAACGGACCATATGACCAAAGTATTGTTAAGACACACTACAGAAGTTGAGGTATAACGTTTGTGTTGTCAACATAGGCTACAGAGTATGTTTACTTCCTAGGCTAACGTTACTCATTTCTGCATTATTCTGGCCTAAAAATTAAAGCGTAGCCTGGCACACGAATCAAGCTTCCCAGTTGTAGTAGGCTACATCCTAGAGTAGGCCTACATCGTAATATGTAGAAAAAATGTGGATGACAGACCTAGCAAGCTGTATAAGCTAGTTGGTTATCAAGATACATAATATCAGAATGGTCCATCCTTAAGACTCAGTTTATGATTATCAACAGCAACACACCCTTTGCCTACAAAGTGTTCTAAGCTGTTTACTTTAAACTGTTTGGCTATCAACTATCCTTAAACTGAAATAAATAAAACACAAAATGTTGCTTTGTTTGCAACGAAATATTATAGGCTAGTATATTTAACTACCATTAGATTTATGGTGCAACAACCTCACTTAAATATCTAAGTTGTATTGAACAATTGTACACGTTCATTGTTTTTGGTATAACTAACTTGTTTGCTTTTGTCTTTTAGGTACCAGACCAGTGTGGTGATGACCGTGTATTACATTACGTGTGTGCCTGTCTGTGTGCACATCCTGCCAACCAACCATACGTCGCTGACATTAACACTTGCATTCATTTCTAAAAACATGTGACCATATCTCAACATATGTGCACATACATTTGAACTATATTACTGAGACGTAGATCTGAGATCTACACTGAGACATTCTGAGTATTATATTGTTACAGGAGGACTATGACGACAACTATATGAAGCATGCACACATTTGAATCATACCTGTGCTGTGACATCTGTGAAACTTAGCTGTGCTGTTAGACCTCTGTTTTTAGACCTCAGCTGTGCTGTGTGAAAATTAAGATTCTAACCTAAGTTCTGTCTAAAACTGATAATCTGAAGGGCTAAGTCTTATTCTTCAGTCTATATCACCACCAAATGTGACCTATTACTATTAACTGAAACCAGTAGCTCTTGCTGCCAGTTCAGAATTACCACTGATAAATAGATCTTATAATATGATTGGCATCCTGACATTTTCTCGTTAATTCAGAAAATCAGAATAACTCGTTAATTCAGAGAAACAGGGCTGTTTTTCTGTATTGATGAGATAGTTAACTCAACAATTCAGAAAAACAGGATGTGCTAAGTCATTAATTCAGACAAACAGGGTGCATTTTTTTTTATTGCATGAATGCAATACGCTTCCGTAATAAGGCCGTCAGTTTAGTGTTGGAATTTTGTTGCAGCTCCCTCTAGTAGCCTGGATATTAACAGTGTTTCAACCTGCCCCTGTCCCAACCAGCCCCGGTCTCCCCTAGGCTAGGTGATAATGATTGCACCTGGGAGAGGTAGGCTACATTCCCTTTATTATTATAATCACTATGATAACGCATTATACGGAACAGGCGAGAATGCATCTTGATCAGCAAGTGTTACTGGTTTCGCCTGAGCGTTGTAGATAGATACCTTTATATGGCTCTGGGTTTCGCGATTTGATTTCAGCATTGTTCAGTAATAGGTGCTAGGCCATTGGTTCCCAAAGACTGGGTCGCGACCCACATGTGGGTCGTAGGAGATTTTATTTGGGTCGCCAGCATAGCCTAGTGACAATTTATGTTGTGTAATACCCCTAGCTTATACCTTATATAGCTTAGGAAAGCTAACAGCTTTCTATTAGGATCTAGTTTGTTACACTCTAAAAAATACTGGGTTATTTTCTCAACCCAAACGTTGGGTTGAGGCTGTCAGGGCATTTTGTGGGGTTGTTTTTACTCATGTTGGGTTATTTTCTGTAACCCAGCTTGTTGGGTTGATAGTTTAGGACAGCGCCCCTCCTCTCTCCCACCTGACGTGGAGTACACTACCTAGCACCTGGGTGACTTTAACACAGCTGCATAGTTATTTGAGAGTTCGAAAAAACATCGTTATTCTTCCAACCGTCCAGTCCACCAGCTGTCAGCATGCAATGGAAATCAGGCGATTTCGTAAGGTATGTATCTTTAACTTTTTTTTTAAAAGTCCACCCAGAGATGTAGAAGCTACCCTTCATGATATGAATGGATATTCTGCCTGCCAATTTCGTTCAGCCTCAAACAGTTATAACAATTGTGTCATTCATGCTAACTAACGTTAGCTAACATTAACTTACAATTACTGTTCATGTTAAATATACACAAAGACAGACTCATAAAAACATAGTTCTTTGTTCACTGGGTATGAACTGCTGACAGAAACAAAACGAACTTTTACAACGAACTAAAATGAGCATACTAAGCTGGTTGACATTAGCAGACCATATAGCTAGCATCAATGCTAATTAAATATGCTTTGTGGTGGTTGTAGCCTAGACTATGGTTGCAGCTAACGTTTGTCAGCTAATATTAGCCAACACAGTTGAAGTAATGTTAGTCTCTTCACAAGCCACACATACGGTAATAATAATGGCAAACAACATCTTATTAATTCATTCAGGGTAGCTTCATATTATAGCCATGTAACTTAACGTTACTGGGTGTTTTTGGTTGTAGAAGAGAAGACGGGCTCTGGTTGTAGTAGCACTATCAGACAGTCATTTAGATAACGTTACCCGGTAACGTTAGCATCTAGAACTAGAAGCTACAAGTTATTATAACTGCATAGACTAGGTGGTCATGGTTTCCGAGTGTGTTGCGCTAATATTTTGTCTCCTGGTGGATTTTTAATGTTTGTCAACATCATTCAATGATAAATGGTTCATGAAAATCTTGAGATAAAGTTCTGTAAATAACAGTGATTAATGCACTAATGCATTTTTTTTCTTTGATTCACAGGGGTGATCCCCAAAACGGACGGTGGAATCTGCCTGCCTTTATGGAAGTATCACAAGCTTTTTCTAGCTATCTGTTCAAAAAATAAACTGCCAAATAAATAAATAAATGTCGAACTGTTTTATTTCATTGCATGGCTATTGTTGCCCATTGGATGGATTTTAAAACATTATATTGTAACATTAATGATTTGCAAACATTTATTTGAATTATTATCAATTAATAGTGATTGGATTAAGGAGAAAAATAAGATACTTAGAATAACCCATAAATTAGGTCAGCATAACCCAGAGATGACAGTGAAAATAATATAAATCCTGGGTTGTATAAGATAGCCTACCCAACAATTATGTAGGTTTAACCTAACAGTTTTGTTACGATAACCCAATGTTTGGGTTAGACTATCAACCCAACTCATTGGGTTGACCGAACAACCCAATTTTCGGGGCTAATATAACTCAGTGCTGGGCTCGACCACTATTTACCCAGTGGATGGGTTGAAATTGGGTTGTTTTTAACCCAGTGTTTTTTAGAGTGTAACTACCACAGTCACGAGTTGGGTCGCGATAGTCTGTCATATTTAAAAAGTTTGGGAAACACTGTGCTAGGCTACGCTCATTTTTAAAAGATGCATTTAATCCGAAGTCATGTCAGCTCTCTATGCAGGGAGTAGGGCTGTCACTTTTTATTCGAACATGATGTGAAGTAGTCGAACTATAAATAAACTATTCGGTTTTTAGTGCTGTGTAGCGCATTTCTACAGTCTATGATTAGTTTTATTGTATTGTTTGCCATCTCATTCAGTGCTATATGATCCATGGCTCATGACCAAATCAAGCCAATTACGTTAGGGTGACCAGACGTCCTGGTTTAACCGGGACAGTCCCGATTTTGAGATGCGTGTCCCGAGTCCCGACAAAAGCCTGTCGGGACGCAGCGGGCACCGTGATGTCAATTTGATGTCAAGAATTAGTCAAGGTTTTGACCACCATGTTGAACATCTATAATTTCATACTATTTTAGCATTACAAGCTATGGCTTGCTTGTGGTTGTACAGAGGTCCAACAAGGGATCAATCTAACATGTAGTCACTGGTCTATAAACTTGGGTCAATATGATTAATGTTAAATAAACGTTGATTTGATATCAAGAAAAAAAGCGTCAAAATTTATGATATGGAATTGACGTCATTGAATTGACCACCATATGAGAACCAATAATGTTAATAATCATAATAGTAGTAATAATAGCCCACTAGGCTACTGTTACTATTGTTTTGACACTTCTACCAATCAGTTTGGTAATATAACAGACCAATGCCAACAGTAATCATTTTCACTGTTTTTAACGGATGCTTAGCCTATTACACGGCTCTTCATAATGCTGCAGAATGCTCCATTCACTTGAATGGGCCTTCCCAACGTTCGGCGGTCTGCTTTGAACAATCTGAATAACAGACCGTTCCTAAGTATAACAGACCGCTGTGAAGGAAAATGGGCTTTGTGCTTCTAAGTCAATTATTTCATATCACTACGCAAGGATTGGAACTTCATTCAAAAGTGAAAGCAGACGGTTGATCAGCTGTGTTCTAAAGAATGTTTGATTCAAGTTCAGCGTGTGTTGTTGCGAACTATTTGTTTCTCAGCAAAAGCCATGATGAAACGGTAACAAATAGGCTACCTAGGCTATGTAGGCTAAAGAGTCATATCATGGATTTATTGTGTCGTTTTGGTAAGTAGCCGTGTAATAAGCGGGATAATGTATAGAACGCCGGTCATTGTCGGGAGATAGGTCCCTTCAGGGCGGAACAAGACCCCTCCGCTGCGCGTCGGGGTCCGGTTCGCCGTGTCGGGACCATAGAATAGACTGTAAAAAATATGGACAAAGCGTCTGTGACGTCACCTATAGATTTTCTGAAGAACAGTTGTCACTCCCCGATGTGAGTCGCTACCCGATGTGAGTCACGCATGCTCAGATTGATAGGTTTTACGGCATAACGCCAAGGGACCCGACTGAAATAAATAAAATAATTCACTTTTCTGTTTCAAAAACGTTTTAGCTATCTAAGATTGTTTGATTGCTAACGTTAGCAAACGCCATTCAAGTGACAGCCTTTGTTGTGCTTGATTGCTTACTTACTTGCCAGCAGTGAACAAACTTCTTATGTAGGTCAATTTTTATTGATATTACAGAAGTCTCTCGCTAGCAGGCTACTTCAGCCTCTAATCTAGAACTGACATTAGAGATCATGCCGTGAAAATGTGATGCTAAATAATACATTACTGCTGTGTAGGCTAATGTCATTATTCTGTGGCTAACAGCACAGGTAGTCGCAAAGTAGCAAAGTGACGCATGCGCGACTCACATCCGGTACACTCTAAACCCGAACTAGTTGTCATTACTAGAAAATTGCGTGGAAACCGATTGCCTTAAACCATTCTAGTTTTTACAAAACATAAAACTAAACATGTTTAGTTGTGTCAGCTAACAACCTTATGTTGATGCTGTAGACAAATTAAGCTTACATTAGTCTTTACTAAAAATCTTTAGTTCACTTAACTTATTGTTTCAGAAGTTGCAGTTGTATAAAATAACTAGGTTAAAATGCATGTTAACAAATTCATTAAAATATGAACTAAGTTCTGTAGATAGGCCTATTGTTTTTTTATTTTAAGATTAGGGTACTGTATTAATTTAATTGTTTTATTAAAAATTGAAAAGAAATTCATCACAATGTATAGGAATGCCTTTTATTATTGATAAAACATGAACAAACAACATTTAAACTCATAAATATTCCACATCCACTGTAGATGAAGAACCTATAAAAAAAGACGAAGAACCTATAAAAAAGAACATAAGAAAACAATTTTTTAGTCCATGTTCATTTACACAGTTGAAATAAAAGTTTGTTATATCACCTATGAATGCAACAAATAAGTGAATGGACATCGGCTAACATTAGCCAAAAGCTAACCAACATGTGCTGCTATGGTTAGCTAAAACTGTCTACAGACAGAAACACCTATTTCAATGATAAAGTCTGAATTAAACTTAGTAGCACCAAGACAAGTATATTTACACGAAAACATATGTGATATTGTTATAATCTGGCATACACACCCATTGGAAGGTAGCTACCATGAGCTAACTGTCCGAAAGACTACTAGCATGCTAACAACAGAGCTAATGTTACCTTACTTTTCTCAGGTTAATGTAAGTTAATCACGTAAACAAACATTTAGCTAACTATTGGTCAAACTGAACATAATTTTCGGTTATTTCATCAGAATTTTAATTTTTCAACAAGTTCATCAGAAAGTTCACCCACCATTTGATGTAGTAGCCTATTTGTCACAGCAGCACGAGGCATGGAGTCATTCATCTGGACTGAGAAGCAGGAGGAACGGTTGATGGGCAGAATTTTTATTAGACCCCTCCTCTGCCTTGCAAAAACATAACATTTATCGTTGTCTCTGCTTAACATGATCAGTGCACTGTATATTTCACTTAAATAGTACAATCAACTCATTTCTTTTAGTTATGACATAAGAGTTTTCACAAAACACACAAACATTAGTAGTGACCACCTAACATATTTATTACAACTAAATCTGGGTTTAGAGTGTAGCGACTCACATCGGGGAGTGGCTGTTGTCAGTACACGATCCGTACCGCCTGCCAGATCCGTTCTGCGCATGCGCATAATCTTGCGCATGCGCAGAACTTCAACGTCTTTTACGATGGTTTACGACACTACATGATCGGTTCTACGCTTGCGCGATTGTCAGTATTACCTATCCAGAGAACAAGAATGTATAAGTCAAGTTAACATTGTTTGTAGCAGTAATAAAGTTCTAATAGTTAAATGTACATGTTTTAAGGAACCAACGGAAATGTATGGAGGCTACCCAGATAGCAAAGAAGGTCGAATCAACGTTGATTGGTCAGGGTTGCGTTTCCTAGCTGCTAACAAAGTTAGCAACTTAGCTGGTTGCAATGCAATTTCCGCATTGCCAACCAACTAACAGGTTAGCAACTATTTGGGAAACGGTTTGTCAGACGACCGAAATTCAACGATGAATCAACGGCATGAAAACGTGAAGAACGTAAAAAAAAAAAATTGTAACTTCTACAGACCAAAACCCTGGATGAGATGTACGAAACAGCTTTCTAGTTTACACTTAAGCTAGGTTACACAATTGACAGCTCTCATTAGCCTACATGCCATCTCCTCACGCTAACTGTTAAGTCTTTGTTTTCACATATAACATTGTTATACTTTAATAATGAAATATGAACTGATCTGGGAACTGGATACTTTCATTTAGTGGCCCATAACGTTTGCATGCATGCACGCACGACACCTGCGTAAGCGTTTCAGGAGGCAACACTGCATCAAAACGAGAGCACACATTAAAATTCACACATGGAATGATCAAATCAGTCATTCCTTTACTGTGAACTTGCTAGCCTACGTATTTGCCTGTGTAAATAACTCGACTGAAACAAAGACAGAATTGCAAAGATGAGTATGGTCACCTACATTTAGATGTATGCTATTCCCAGATAGCAAAGGAGCGTTGAGGGGCGTTGAATCCACGTTTGTTTGAAGCGGCGGAGGTTGATTCAACGTGGATTCAACGCCCCTGTGCTATCAGGGTTACAACCATGAATAAATGCATTGAGAGAATGAGCCCTATAGGAGGAGAGAGGGGGGGGGGAGGGCAACAAGTAAACTAACTTGCTGTGTTGAGACAAGAACATGGACTCAATGACCGTTTATTAATATCATTTTATTGCATGCATAAATAACAAATCCTTCAAGGCCATAGAGCATATGGGTGTTCATCCTTTTGAAGATGCTCTGCAACTTCTGACTAAACACACTAATAGGCTACAAGAGACTATTCACCTTTCAATATTTTTTTTAACTACATAAGTACGATCTTATATAAATAACACTTCATTTTAATTCATGTAACATGAAAAAATACATCAGGTATTGTATGCAATTTCAAGCCCATAACATTTTCTAATGTTTTCACAACTATAACATTAAGCAAACAGCTCACGATTGCTGCCCATTGCATGAGTACACTGTACAAAGAAATAGTCTATAAAAGGTTTTTGCTGTAATATGTCATCACTGGACATTTTTTGAAATAGTGTTAAAATACCGTCACACCCCTACCTGACAGTCATGAGTACTTTGGTGGTTTGGTGCAAGGCTATTAGACTAATGGCCTCCTTACACCAAACAACTTTGACAAGATTTGGGAAAGATTCTTCAAAGATTGGAGTCTTTTGAGTAAAGCTTGAATGGGGGGCATTAGTTAAAATACTACAATCTTTTAAGAATCTTTCCCAAATCTTGTCAAACTTTTTTGGTGTAAGGTGGCCATTAGACGTTTCCCCTCCCACTCAAGCAATTAGGACGCCTTTCACACTGCTCCTGCTTGACCTATCCCTTCTGGCAATTTCCAATCAGAGCCATGCAAACATTTTCATCTCACAGAATAGAGTGTGCATGCCTCTCTCTACAAACCATGTGCAGTGGCAGAGTCATACGCCTCAAAAACATGGCCAAACTTAGATGTCTAATGTCAAAACATGATTTAGATAACTTATTGATGCATTCATCTCCAGTAGGGTTGACTACTGCGATGGGCTTTTCCATTTGGTGTCACTGGGCCGAGTCATCATCTACTTCTTTGGCTTCATGTTCCGAGTCCTTGGGCTTTTCTGTGAAAGAGAATCACCTGGAGTTGACCATTTTTAATGCACTTTATTTACACCAGTGTATTATAAGTTTTTATGCAGTGGTTTGACACTGACTAAAATAGGAGAAATAAGTCACCCTATAAGGACTTTCCAACTTTTTCAGCTAAGGGTTACATTATACATAAAAAACATACAGTGAACTTACGACATGAACTGTGCCATCTGACAATTTGGGGTGGCATTTTGTCATTCTATGTTGTTGAGTGATTTATGTGTCCTGGGGGGGCTTGGGGGATTTACGTGTACTGGGGGGTCTTGGTGGATTTGGTTGCACTGCACCTTCTGGTGGTGTGAACTGTTAAATGAGAGTGTGAGAGAGAGAGAAATAGGACAGACAAAATAATTTATTAGAATAATATTACTACAGCATTAAAACAGAGTATCATCATCATAATCATCATCATTCATACACTGTAATACTGATTTGAAAAACAAAAGGGCAAACGCTAAGAATCTTTAGGTCATAATCCAATATATACTCTGATGCATCTGCAGGGTATCTGCATATTTTCAACCCAGTCTCCTACTGAAAATGTAACAGTCTTACAAAATAGCATGGCGAAAAAATGTAAGGCTGTTACATTCTTTTGAAGCTGAAGCAACGTGATATCTCGTAGCTCGCGAGACCCTCATTCTGCCTGAGAAGGACTAAACCAGCAAGGTAACTACCATTTTATTCATTTCTGAGCTAGGGGTACTTCTTTTGTAAACAACTTGTTTTACATATTTATGTTTGTTTATACAGAATGTAATCGATATGTGCTTTCACAACTGATCGATCAACAAATGTACCATTTTCTTGTGTTTGCACTAGCTTCTTAGCTAGCGTGCTAGCTAAGATACTTGACAGCAGTAGCGAGATATGTAAACATCCGGTAACGCCGAAGCTGGTTACGGTCATGTGACACACGCAACCACAAGAAAGCGGAATAGAGCGAGCCATGTGGAAAAGGGTAAGTTACGTCAATTTTGTAAACAATAATGCTGTTTTTTGTTGTTTTCGAACAAAATATAGGCCTAGTTATCCTGAACAACACTCCTTGATGGTGTACAAAGCCCACAATCGTGCGATTTTAGTGCAATTTTTCAGTACAGTTCAAAGTCGTGTAAATGTAAAAGACGTGGTCAAATTATAGGCCTACATGAATTAGCTAAATAAATCATTGTTAACCACACGTTATGCTTAAATGTTCGAAATGAGTGCAATGATTTAATTTGACATTAAATTGCTTAGTTTTAAGCAGGTCAGTCTCACAATAAGCTACTTATCCTTGGGTCTGGGTAACTCATGGGACAAAACATGTTGTTAATATAGGCTATTACCGTTTTTTCCTGAAAAAAAAGCCAATAACAACATTTCTGTGTCCAAAGTATTTCATTTCTGCAGTGTAGGCTACTATGTAGTGCAGCTTTTAATGCCCAAAGTACTGTATTTTTCTGCATATGAACTACAAATATTCCTCCAAAACCAGTGTTGACATTTGAAGTAGGCCTAGGGGAGTTATTTTTTAGTAAATAGTATTTGAATACTTACCCACAACAGTTTTATGTAGGCCTAATGTATTCTCAAGACCATTTTTGCATAGGCTCTTCCATTTTCATGTTAGAGATCTTTTTCATGTTTCAAACCTTTGAAATGATTTTACTGATGTTTCCTGTTACACCTTAATTGTGCTTCAGCAATGCCAAGACACAATCTGTGGAGCCTGGTCCTGAAGAAGAGGAGGCATGGCCTGTCCCAATGCATGCAGGGCAAAATACATTTTGTGAGTATTGCTAATATTAAATCACCTCCAGGTATACACAACTCTGTATAGGCTTGTTGCACGAGTGGCTCTTGGTGTGCTTGTTTGTTTTCCGATGGAGCCAGGTGTGTTTGAACCTGTCGCTATTGTTAATGTAATTACTGTCTACACGGACTAGGTTGGTTGTTGCACCTAGTGAATCAGCACTTTACAATAAAGAAGGATTTATGGTGTCGGAGTAAACATGTAAGGAGCAGAATATAACAGAAGATGTCGTTACAACACAGCTAACACTCCACCCGAGATAGACGAGCCCACTGAGGAGCCTTTTGTGCAATTAGTCAATAGGTCTATGTAAATAAAATGATGGGGCAAATAAAGCAGAATGGTGGTTGCTAGGTTGGCATTTAGGTGGTGGTTGCAAGGTTGTTGCTAGGGCAATTGAGATGGTTCCTAGGTTGTTGCTATGGTAGATATGGTGGTTGCTATGCTAAACATAGTGGTTGCTATGTTGGTTGCTAGATGATGACATTTGCAGACACAATGCTTTGCGTTACATCTAGAGGGATGAAACTTTGCACACTTCATGTGGGTCATGTGCAGAAGGTCTGACTTCAATTTCAGCCTCGTAGCTCCATGCTACCACCCAAAACTCCACCTCTGAAGTGGGAGTGGTCAACTTTTTTTATGTTTTTCCTTCACAGTTTTTTTTGTGGGTGTCTCAGAGATCCCACCTTTGGAGCAGTTGTCAGGGGCCTCAAGGCTGTGCAGTGCCTCTTGGTCCCATCCCTCTAGCACCTAGCGTTACCGCGCCAGAAGAGGTAAACCTTGTACGTTTCAAACCGTTTATCTCCTTCCGGGAATAATCCACCGACTCCAAACTGAGCCTGGCTTGTTTGTGATGTCCCGTTGTTCAACATATTCTGATTTCATACTTATCGGACCAACATAAGTGAGTTTTTTGGCTAAAAATGTAAAAATGGCTAAATGTTAAATCGCCAAAAAAGTAGTTTTTGCCAGCACAGTGCTTCGCGTTACAGCTAGAGAGATGAAACTTTGCACACTCCATGTGGGTCATGTGCTGAAGGTCTGACTTGAATTTCAGCCTTGTAGCGCCATGCTACCACCCACAACTCCACCTCTGAAGTGGGAGTGGTCAACCTTTTTTACGTTTTTCCTTCACAGTTTTTTTTGTGAGTGTCTCAGAGATCCCACTTTTGGAGCAGTTGTCAGGGGCCTCATGGCGGTGCCATTCGTCTTGGTCCCATCCCTCTAGCACCTAGCGTTACCGCGCCAGAAGAGAGAAACCTTGTACGTTTCGAACAGTTTATCTCCTTCCGGGAATAATCCACCGACTCCAAATTGAGCCTGGCTTGTTTGTGATGTCCCATTGTTCAACATATTCTGATTTCATACTTATCGGACCAACATAAGTGAGTTTGTTTGGCTAAAAATGACTAAACGTTAGCAATTCCGCTGCTTTGTTATTTTGCATAGCAACCACCATATGTACCCTAGCAACACCCAAGCAACCACCTTATTTACCCTAACAACACCCTAGCAACCATCTTAATTACCCTAGCAACCACTTGAATAATGTCAAGCTAGCAACCACCATAGCAACCAACATGCTTACCCTAACAACCACCATAGCAACCATGTTATTTTGCATAGCAACCACCATATCTACCCTAGCAACACCATAGCAACCATTAAAATTACCCTAGCAACAACCTAGCAACCACCATAATATGACCATAGTAACCACCATAGCAAAGCCATTACTGACCTGACAAACATATGTGTGTTTTTTGGCTAAAAATTGAAAAATGGCTAAATGTTAAATAGTCCAAAAAGATTTTTTGCAGACACAATGCTTTGCGTTACATCTAGAAGGATGAAACTTTGCACACTTCATGTGGGTCATGTGCAGAAGGTCTGACTTGAATTTCAGCCTCGTAGCTCCATGCTACCACCCAAAACTCCACCTCTGAAGTGGGAGTGGTCAACTTTTTTTATGTTTTTCCTTCACAGTTTTTTTTGTGGGTGTCTCAGAGATCCCACCTTTGGAGCAGTTGTCAGGGGCCTCAAGGCTGTGCAGTGCCTCTTGGTCCCATCCCTCTAGCACCTAGCGTTACCGCGCCAGAAGAGGTAAACCTTGTACATTTCAAACCGTTTATCTCCTTCCGGGAATAATCCACCGACTCCAAACTGAGCCTGGCTTGTTTGTGATGTCCTGTTGTTCAACATATTCTGATTTCATACTTATCGGACCAACATAAGTGAGTTTTTTTGGCTAAAAATGTAAAAATGGCTAAATGTTAAATCGCCAAAAAAGTAGTTTTTGCCAGCACAGTGCTTTGCGTTACAGCTAGAGAGATGAAACTTTGCACACTCCATGTGGGTCATGTGCTGAAGGTCTGACTTGAATTTCAGCCTTGTAGCGCCATGCTACCACCCACAACTCCACCTCTGAAGTGGGAATGGTCAACCTTTTTTAGGTTTTTCCTTCACAGTTTTTTTTGTGAGTGTCTCAGAGATCCCACCTTTGGAGCAGTTGTCAGGGGCCTCAAGGCTGTGCAGTGCCTCTTGGTCCCATCCCTCTAGCACCTAGCGTTACCGCGCCAGAAGAGGTAAACCTTGTACGTTTCAAACCGTTTATCTCCTTCCGGGAATAATCCACCGACTCCAAACTGAGCCTGGCTTGTTTGTGATGTCCTGTTGTTCAACATATTCTGATTTCATACTTATCGGACCAACATAAGTGAGTTTTTTTTGGCTAAAAATGTAAAAATGGCTAAACGTTAGCAATTCCGCTGCTTTGTTATTTTGCATAGCAACCACCATATGTACCCTAGCAACACCCAAGCAACCACCTTATTTACCCTAGCAACACCCTAGCAACCATCTTAATTACCCTAGCAACCACTTGAATAATGTCAAGCTAGCAACCACCATAGCAACCAACATGCTTACCCTAACAACCACCATAGCAACCATGTTATTTTGCATAGCAACCACCATATCTACCCTAGCAACACCATAGCAAACATTCAAATTACCCTAGCAACGCCATTACTGACCATGGTGTGTTTTCAAGAATCACATTTCACCATTTAAATGTGGTTAGTTATATTTTGCTCTATAAATTCATGTCATATTTACACTAGGTGTCTGCACCAGCAGCAGCATCAGCACCAGCAGCAGCATCAGGAGCGGCAGCACCAGCGGCAGCATCATCAGGAGCAGCAGGAGCGGCACCACCAGCAGCAGTAGCAGCGGCAACAGGAGCAGCAGCAGGAGCAGCCGGAACGGCACCACCAACACCAGCAGGAGCACCAGCAGCAGGAGCAGGAGCGGCACCACCAGCACAAACCATCACAGCAATTATGCTCAGTTGTTTCATGATTATGACATTTATCCATATGAACAAATCAACATCACATCTGGCCCACGCCTTAGCGCTTCAGCAGGTGATTTTCTCTGGTGGTGGTCGATCAAAGCTGGGCTGCAACTAATGATTAATTTCATTGTTCATTTATGATCAATTGATTCATCAATTGTCACAGCTCTACATAGTGGGAGGCGTAGTGGTAGTAATCAAGAGATCAAACAGTGGCTGACAAAACAAACACAAAAATTTAGCACACTAAATAGTTGCTATAATATCATTATTGATTATGTTAAAGCAAGATATGATAGTCATCACAATATGAAGATAGAGCTCATACAAGATTTTTTTTTATAGTAAAAAGTAAAAGTTATGACACCATCGCTCAGACCAGTACAAACACCTATACCCCTTGACAAAGAAGGTACAGAGAGAAGTACATACATAGTTCCCCAGAAGTGGTTGTGCCTTACCAAATAAAACTGACAAATTCACTGTAATTAATCTGTAATTAATGTTCTGTGTTGCCTTCTTGTGTATAATAAAGTGTATTTTTCCCACCTGCCATCTTTTCTTTGACTTTACACAAAAATATCTATTATTATGCTGTAAAAGAAATATAGTAATAAGCAGCAGTAGCACCACCACCAGCAGCTGCACTACCAATAGTTAGAATTCTATTGTCACACTTTGCTCATATATATATATATATATATATTTACCAGGGATAACACGGGGCAAACGGTTCAATGCGACAGCCCTGCAAAGTACCATCCACACAGCCATTCGGCTGCATTTTCTGACAGTTTTAGATGCACAAAAGTTCATGGATCAAACCAAGCACCTCATAACATCTATATTGTGCTTTTATCTGATATATGCAAGTGTTTTGATATGAAATAAACATGATTTGCATGACATCACCCTGCTGGTCAGTTTTGACCTACACGACAGCCCTGCAAAGTACCATCCACACAGCCATTCGGCTGCATTTTCTGACAGTTTTGGATGCACAAAAGTTCATGGATCAAACCAAGCACCTCATAGCATCTATATTGTGCTTTTATCTGATATATGCAAGTGTTTTGATATGAAATAAACATGATTTGCATGACATCACCCTGCTGGTCAGTTTTGACCTACGCGACAGCCCTGCAAAGTACCATCCACACAGCCATTCGGCTGCATTTTCTGACAGTTTTGGATGCACAAAAGTTCATGGATCAAACCAAGCACCTCATAACATCTATATTGTGCTTTTATCTGATATATGCAAGTGTTTTGATATGAAATAAACATGATTTGCATGACATCACCCTGCTGGTCAGTTTTGACCTATGCGACAGCCCTGCAAAGTACCATCCACACAGCCATTCGGCTGCATTTTCTGACAGTTTTGGATGCTCACCAAGTTGGGTTGATGATGCCATCCCAAACCCTCAAAAGCTTCCTCTGCCTTTAAGTCCATGTGAAATGTTTTTTGCCAAATTTGAAACTATTGCTTTACGTTCTCATCATGCCATGCTCATCCAAATGTAGGCTACGCATGGTCATATTTTGCCCAGTTGAGGAAAAATTAAAATATTCAGAGGGTGAAATAAAATAGCATATGTTGTTCATCCGGATGCAAGGAAGCATCTCCAAGAATTTTTAATGCCCCAGGTACCCCGGTTACCTCAGTAGCGCCCCTCAAAGGTGTAAAAATTTAATATTTTGAGTTGCCAAAATTGTGGAACCACTGGTCAGATTTGTCTGAAATTTGGTATGCTTATTACTTAAGATATGTGTTATAAATAATGTTTCTGTCATTTGTGTACCTCATGTGCAAAAATGGGAAAATTACATTTATTTTAAAATATTACAAATGTTGCAAGCTTTTGACTTTATAGTCAAGCAGGTGATACCTCTTAATAATTCAAGCATGTTTCTCATGTTATGTATAAAAATATTTTTGTAATTTTGAAATTATAGCTATTTCTGTAATTAGACTACATGCCCCATGACGTGTAGCGTCATTTCAACGCTGCTTTATAACAATGGCGCCGAATTTGTAGTTCATTAAAACGGTTTTGTATTAAAACATAAACAAAATATTGTTAGGATGCAAAACACTGGCACAGACGACTTTTGCTGGGTATAATATGTATAGAAATAGTTAAAGCAAGTTGGTACATTACTCACGACATTGGCATTCAATGAAAATAACTATAATTCCACAAAATATCGAAAAACGTGTAGGCTACTTCTGACCCTTGTTGCTAGGCAACGCCCCGTAGGCCTACCTGCTTGGCTGAAGAATAAGGAGGTTATCCTAATCTTTGCTGTTCAAAGCAACATAAATAGATAACAATATAACACTTAAATTGAACAGGTAACAAATGAATATGTTGGTCAGACTGTAATTAGGACAATAGCAATAGGCTAATAAACAAATGCCCATTCAATCAATGATATAATAACAAGTTATAGTGCTTACTGCTTAATGGACTAAGTGCATGTTGAACAAATGTGCCTTTAGACGCCTTTTAAAAACACTGTAAACTATCACAGGAACAGAGAGCACTACTTATTGCACCCACATGGAACCACTGAGGAAGTCTTGAATTTAGCGTTCATGAGTAGGCCTAGTCGACAGAACAAATGGTAATCAGAAGACAGCATGGCGGTTGGGGAAGTACTGTACATCTTGATCATTGAATTGAAATAACAAGGAGCAGATCCAGTCGGTGTCCCATAGGCCAAAGTGAGAGATTTAAATGTAATGCTGGCTACTAGGCTACAGGGGGAGTGTAGGAGAATAGGCCTAGGAGTGGATATGCATGGCCAATATCCATACCCCATCTTCCTCCTTGCTGGAACAGTTGGCTACATATAATGTATTTTTACTATAGGCCTATTAAGACACATTGTATCTATCTAATTTTAATTATGGTATAGTACATGTCAGATTACAACAATAACTAGAAAATGCAATTCCAGGGAATTACCATTGCATGTAAATGCAAAAAAGTTGCTGTGTATAACATTATATTACTTACAGTATGATTATTCAGATTACACAGTCTTACAGTATTCTTGAAAACCACTTACTTGGTTAGATGTTAGCTTAGAGTATATGACAGTCAGTAAAAATAAATGGTCAATTCAATATTGATCAACATTCTTTGTTTTAATACAGCAGAATGATACTCAGAATACACTAATGAACACTTACCAATGTAAGCTTAAAGTAAAAATCACAGTTGTGTGTGTGTGTATATATATATATATATATATAACTCGATAATGCCAATCAATGATCATATCCTAAAACAGATTTATTTATCAGTGGTAACTCTGAACTGATTCAAAGGTATGAATGGTTGACAAATATGATTCACAGGTATACATGTTCCATATAGTTAGTGAGTATAGTCCTCACACAACAATATAGTTCTCAGAATGTCTCAGTGTAGATCTCAGATAAGTCTCAGTATGGTTAAATGGTATGTGCACAGATATGGTTACATGTTTGTAAGAATGTATGTTAGTATGCTGCTAGCAACATTGTCAGAGATGTATGGTTGACAGGTGTGCACAGACAGGCACACACGTAATGTCATACATGGTCATCACCACTGGTCTGGTCTGGAACCTAAAAGACAAAAGCAAACAAGTTTAACAGTTATGCCAAAACAATACAAGGAATGTCTGCAATTGTCCTAACAGTAGCCTATTCATGGCTTTCATAAGGTCCCTTTCCACAGGAGTATAATCAAGCACCAAATGCATTCATAATCTAGGTGCTTGATTGTATACACCTGTGGAAAGGGACCTGATGAAACCCATCAACTTTACTTAGGCTACATAACAAGCGGTGAACAACGTTACAAATTTGGTAAAAATAAAAACAGGAGCATATTTGTTATCTTTAACTAAAATGTGAACGGTGGAAGATATAACGTTATGACCATCAACAATGAGTCACGTTATTCATGCCCTTCATGACACCCATGATGGGTTTCATCAGGCTCCTTCACACTATATAGCCTAATCAAGCACCAGTCTGCATTCATAATCTATTCTAGGTGCTTGATTCTATACACCCGTGTAAAGTGACCTGATGTGTTTGTGGTGCTGATGGTGTTTGTGCTGCTGTTGGTGCTGCTCCTGCCACTGCCACTGACAGCTGGTACTGCTACTGTTGCTACTGTTGCTGGTGGTGCCTCAACAAACTGCTGCACATTCTCTGACTAAGGGAAAAGCGCATCGTTGTTAGATATGTATGTACAAATGTCTTTAAACACAATGGTTGCACTTGAAATCATTCATCCTTCTCTTTTAAAGTATTTTCTGTGTTTTTAAGGAATGAAGCAAAACTACAGCAATTTAGACAGCTTGATACAATTGTACATATATACCTGGGGATTGAAATCTGCATTAAAGGCTGGTAGTGGTGATGCTGCTGCTGGTAGTGATGCTGCTGCTGGTGCCTAGCATCCTTACCTCATGGGGGGGGGGGGTGAGAGGCGCAGCAGGTGTTTCTGCTGCTGCTGGTGTTGCTGTTGATGGGGGTGATGGTGGTGCCTCAACAGACTGCTGCAGCAGATTAAAGGAAAAGCGCATTATTGTTAGATATGTATGTACAAATCTGTTTTAGTCTGTAAAACACACTGGTATGCAAAAGGTTTTAGACAGGTTCATACAATTGTATATATACCTGGAGATTGTAATACGCATTGTATGAGCGTACCACCTGCCTCAGCTTTTCAGCAGTGAAAGCTTTACGCCCTTCACCTTTTCCTTTAAAAAATGCATCAAAGTGTATCAAAATGACCATAGTGAGGAACAAAGTTAAAGTCAAATCATGTTGCAACAGCTGTGTGCATGCAGTTGAAACAGTAATAGCTGGTTATTCAATATTAACGTACCGTCACTGACTGAGACAAAGGGCAACTCCTCAGGCCACCAAGGCGGCCTGTGTTGTGGCAGATATTCAGGCCGAGACAAACCCTGACTCAGTGCTGAGATAGAAGGGTGTTAAAGTGTAATCAGATTCAGTAGTCTGCATCATTTTGATCTTTAAATAAGGAAATTGAAAACATAGAATGCCAGTCATACCATGTTCTTTTATCAGACGGCCAATTGCCATCCGGCAATGTGTGCCACTGATATCAGGGTCAACGTATGGCCTCTCACCCCCAAAGCATCTGTAAGACAGTACGCTCAGTGTCATTAAAAACAAATGTTAAGGTTCCTTTTCTGAACTTCAAGAAAGGATTGACACAAAAACAAACCTTAACACCACTTTCATTTATACATACCACTTGACACACCCCTATTAGTGTACATGTTCAGCAGCTCAGCCTTCCTGTCATTGGTCCAAAAGGCCTCAAGATACTTTGGCCCTAAATGAACCGTAACCGAAAAACCCCCCCTTAAAATCCATTATCAATTAGGTTTGTGTTGCCATGTCAATATCATTTTTATCAAAACTCAGGGCCAGATTGTGATCATACTAAAAGAATTGTTCTTCCATTGAATGTCATCTTCGATAGATATAATCTAGAGGCGATTGCTCTAAGACTACAGGGGAAGCGCAGCCTCCTCTAAAATATCACGGGAAATCGCATCAAATAACACTATTACATTAGCTTCTAGCCTACTATATTCCAACTAGAACATGCTGAAAAATTGTTTATCTTCATGGCTAGTTTGTTCAGCAGTAAGGTTTTGCCGGTCATTTATCGTGATTTCGCACCCGTAATACATTGCTGTGACACGATCCATCAAAAAACCATGGAACATGGGACAGTGGGATGGCCCGGACGCCGAGCTTCTGTATGATGATTGGAGAAACTGTCATAGAGGCTGGACACCGTTAGGTAGCGTGCAAAATAACAAAGCAGCGGAATTGCTAACGTTAGTCATTTTTACATTTTTAGCCAAAAAAACTCACTTATGATGGTCCGATAAGTATGAAATCAGAATATGTTGAACAACGGGACATCACAAACAAGCCAGGCTCAGTTTGGAGTCGGTGGATTATTCCCGGAAGGAGATAAACGGTTTGAAATGTACAAGGTTTACCTCTTCTGGCGCGGTAACGCTAGGTGCTAGAGGGATGGGACCAAGAGGCACTGCACAGCCTTGAGGCCCCTGACAACTGCTCCAAAGGTGGGATCTCTGAGACACCCACAAAAAAAACTGTGAAGGAAAAACATAAAAAAAGTTGACCACTCCCACTTCAGAGGTGGAGTTTTGGGTGGTAGCATGGAGCTACGAGGCTGAAATTCAAGTCAGACCTTCTGCACATGACCCACATGAAGTGTGCAAAGTTTCATCCTTCTAGATGTAACGCAAAGCATTGTGTCTGCAAAAAATCTTTTTGGACTATTTAACATTTAGCCATTTTTCAATTTTTAGCCAAAAAACACACATATGTTTGTCAGGTCAGTAATGGCTTTGCTATGGTGGTTACTATGGTCATATTATGGTGGTTGCTAGGTTGTTGCTAGGGTAATTTTAATGGTTGCTATGGTGTTGCTAGGGTAGATATGGTGGTTGCTATGCAAAATAACATGGTTGCTATGGTGGTTGTTAGGGTAAGCATGTTGGTTGCTATGGTGGTTGCTAGCTTGACATTATTCAAGTGGTTGCTAGGGTAATTAAGATGGTTGCTAGGGTGTTGTTAGGGTAAATAAGGTGGTTGCTTGGGTGTTGCTAGGGTACATATGGTGGTTGCTATGCAAAATAACAAAGCAGCGGAATTGCTAACGTTTAGTCATTTTTAGCCAAACAAACTCACTTATGTTGGTCCGATAAGTATGAAATCAGAATATGTTAAACAATGGGACATCACAAACAAGCCAGGCTCAATTTGGAGTCGGTGGATTATTCCCGGAAGGAGATAAACTGTTCGAAACGTACAAGGTTTCTCTCTTCTGGCGCGGTAACGCTAGGTGCTAGAGGGATGGGACCAAGACGAATGGCACCGCCATGAGGCCCCTGACAACTGCTCCAAAAGTGGGATCTCTGAGACACTCACAAAAAAAACTGTGAAGGAAAAACGTAAAAAAGGTTGACCACTCCCACTTCAGAGGTGGAGTTGTGGGTGGTAGCATGGCGCTACAAGGCTGAAATTCAAGTCAGACCTTCAGCACATGACCCACATGGAGTGTGCAAAGTTTCATCTCTCTAGCTGTAACGCGAAGCACTGTGCTGGCAAAAACTACTTTTTTGGCGATTTAACATTTAGCCATTTTTACATTTTTAGCCAAAAAACTCACTTATGTTGGTCCGATAAGTATGAAATCAGAATATGTTGAACAACGGGACATCACAAACAAGCCAGGCTCAGTTTGGAGTCGGTGGATTATTCCCGGAAGGAGATAAACGGTTTGAAACGTACAAGGTTTACCTCTTCTGGCGCGGTAACGCTAGGTGCTAGAGGGATGGGACCAAGAGGCACTGCACAGCCTTGAGGCCCCTGACAACTGCTCCAAAGGTGGGATCTCTGAGACACCCACAAAAAAAACTGTGAAGGAAAAACATAAAAAAAGTTGACCACTCCCACTTCAGAGGTGGAGTTTTGGGTGGTAGCATGGAGCTACGAGGCTGAAATTGAAGTCAGACCTTCTGCACATGACCCACATGAAGTGTGCAAAGTTTCATCCCTCTAGATGTAACGCAAAGCATTGTGTCTGCAAATGTCATCATCTAGCAACCAACATAGCAACCACTATGTTTAGCATAGCAACCACCATATCTACCATAGCAACAACCTAGGAACCATCTCAATTGCCCTAGCAACAACCTTGCAACCACCACCTAAATGCCAACCTAGCAACCACCATTCTGCTTTATTTGCCCCATCATTTTATTTACATAGACCTATTGACTAATTGCACAAAAGGCTCCTCAGTGGGCTCGTCTATCTCGGGTGGAGTGTTAGCTGTGTTGTAACGACATCTTCTGTTATATTCTGCTCCTTACATGTTTACTCCGACACCATAAATCCTTCTTTATTGTAAAGTGCTGATTCACTAGGTGCAACAACCAACCTAGTCCGTGTAGACAGTAATTACATTAACAATAGCGACAGGTTCAAACACACCTGGCTCCATCGGAAAACAAACAAGCACACCAAGAGCCACTCGTGCAACAAGCCTATACAGAGTTGTGTATACCTGGAGGTGATTTAATATTAGCAATACTCACAAAATGTATTTTGCCCTGCATGCATTGGGACAGGCCATGCCTCCTCTTCTTCAGGACCAGGCTCCACAGATTGTGTCTTGGCATTGCTGAAGCACAATTAAGGTGTAACAGGAAACATCAGTAAAATCATTTCAAAGGTTTGAAACATGAAAAAGATCTCTAACATGAAAATGGAAGAGCCTATGCAAAAATGGTCTTGAGAATACATTAGGCCTACATAAAACTGTTGTGGGTAAGTATTCAAATACTATTTACTAAAAAATAACTCCCCTAGGCCTACTTCAAATGTCAACACTGGTTTTGGAGGAATATTTGTAGTTCATATGCAGAAAAATACAGTACTTTGGGCATTAAAAGCTGCACTACATAGTAGCCTACACTGCAGAAATGAAATACTTTGGACACAGAAATGTTGTTATTGGCTTTTTTTTCAGGAAAAAACGGTAATAGCCTATATTAACAACATGTTTTGTCCCATGAGTTACCCAGACCCAAGGATAAGTAGCTTATTGTGAGACTGACCTGCTTAAAACTAAGCAATTTAATGTCAAATTAAATCATTGCACTCATTTCGAACATTTAAGCATAACGTGTGGTTAACAATGATTTATTTAGCTAATTCATGTAGGCCTATAATTTGACCACGTCTTTTACATTTACACGACTTTGAACTGTACTGAAAAATTGCACTAAAATCGCACGATTGTGGGCTTTGTACACCATCAAGGAGTGTTGTTCAGGATAACTAGGCCTATATTTTGTTCGAAAACAACAAAAAACAGCATTATTGTTTACAAAATTGACGTAACTTACCCTTTTCCACATGGCTCGCTCTATTCCGCTTTCTTGTGGTTGCGTGTGTCACATGACCGTAACCAGCTTCGGCGTTACCGGATGTTTACATATCTCGCTACTGCTGTCAAGTATCTTAGCTAGCACGCTAGCTAAGAAGCTAGTGCAAACACAAGAAAATGGTACATTTGTTGATCAGTTGTGAAAGCACATATCGATTACATTCTGTATAAACAAACATAAATATGTAAAACAAGTTGTTTACAAAAGAAGTACCCCTAGCTCAGAAATGAATAAAATGGTAGTTACCTTGCTGGTTTAGTCCTTCTCAGGCAGAATGAGGGTCTCGCGAGCTACGAGATATCACGTTGCTTCAGCTTCAAAAGAATGTAACAGCCTTACATTTTTTCGCCATGCTATTTTGTAAGACTGTTACATTTTCAGTAGGAGACTGGGTTGATATTTTCCAAGTACAAATTTAAAGACTTTTAAGACCTTTTCAAGACATCTAAATGGAAAATTAAGACTATACCACGGCAAAAAGATACATATGACAACTTAAAACTGTTTTATGCAATAGTTTTTTTTTTCTACTTATTTTAACCCCCACCCCATTTTGAATGTCTATACAGAAGTTACCAAATATATTTTGGCGAAAGAAAAATATTTGTGTGTGAATTATTTTCACAGCTATGTATGCCCAATTTAGGGTCTGGGCTGCTTGCTTTTGAAGCTGGCTGTATATATTTGGTTGTGCTTACTGGCTGAGGCTGACTGTTCTTCACCTGTGTCTGTAGCCTAGGCTAGTTGCCAAAGACATGTGCACTGGACTGGATTCCCTTCAATATTTAGACTAAGCTATTATTATTATAAGCTAAGCTAATATTTCAATAGTTAGACTAAGCTATTTAAATATTTTAATAGGCCTACTTTATATAATTTACTATGTGCATCTATTGTCCCATATGCAGTACATCAAATTAAAGTTAATCCACTGCTTTACATTTTGCATACCAGTTGTATCTAAACCAACCAAAGCTTGACTGAAACATTGTAAAACCATATACTTGTTTAAAATTAATTAAGAGACAGATCCTCCTGCATGATCCTGCTGAAAACTGCTGGTTTCATCTCAAGCACGAACGTATTATGAACGCACGTTTTTTTTTTTTTTTTTATGTAGCCAATCGCCGACATTCAAAAAATATGTGGTTATATTTCACAACTTTTGCGGAGTAGGCCTACTGGGAAACGCTGCCATCAAGCTGCTGACAGATATTACAGGTATTATAACTTAGACAGATATTTTCTTCCCTAGGCTAGGCCAGCAACACACACTGGAAAGATGCAAACAGATCAACTTAAAACATGTAGGCTACAGTATTTCCTCCTAATTGCGAAAACGTTTTTTTTTCTCTGTCAGTCCGTTCCTTCATAAATTGCGCAGCAAATAGACGAGTGACAGAAGCACTGAGCATAATTTGACCAGCAGTCTTCACGTCCATAGTTTGTGAAACGATGCTGCGTCCGAGCAAAGATTCTAGATGCCCAGCGCAACTCCAAAAAGGATGACAAATGAGCGTCCGGCTTGAGGCTGCGCCGGACGCCGGACAGGACTTTTAAAATCCATATGTCCGGCCTAAATTCGAATGTATGGCCACCCTATCGCTAACTGGCTTACCAACTCTTTCTCCCGCTCATTCTACCGCTCACGTAGGCTACCTGCATATGTCTCAGGCCTCGACTACACCACGAAAACGTCAGGCATATTTGTACATACTGTATCATTACCGTTTTCACACCTTTAACCACACCCGTGAAAAACATCTTCACTCTGCAACCACTACACTTCCTCCCGTAGCCTTATAGTCACATGTACAATTGCGTTTTAAATACACGAAACCGATGGAAACGTTTCACTCGCTCTCTTGCACTCGCTCACTCGCTGGCGGTCCCATACGCAAATTTAATACCTCCCTTTCGAAAATTCAAGACATCCCAGACAATTTAAGACTTTTTTAGGCCTTAAAAACCGAAAGTTGTATTTAAGACTTTTTAAGACTTTTTAAGGATCCGCGGGAACCCTGATCTGTGATTAAAGAGAAACTATGCAGTTTTGGCCATTTCTTTGCTGTTTTCTCACTTTTTGCTGGCAGGTTTCTCTACAGAGCTCCCCCTACAGCCTCAGAGTATATGATTTACGACACTCCGTAAATCTGTCACGACGAATGTCTGAGAAACTCCATCGCTACCTTGTTCTAGGCGGTACATTCTAATTTTTACGTTTTAGTAGAACTAAAGCACTCATTTTCAGGTGCTTGTTGACAGCCATGTCAAAGAACAGGAAACTGGTTTGCCGACTACAAGTGAGCTTTTGCTCAGAGCACATACAGCCTATTTTATCAACTCACAGCTTTTCTCTGCTTCACTGAAATCACTCCTGGCACTGTCTTATTAGACAGGGACGTGCACTGGTGAAATAACGTTAGCATGGAAAATAGTCTCTCCAGACATATTTCTTACATTCCACCCAGATGAGAAAATTAGCTAAATTTAATACATTTTAAGACCTTAAAAAATGTATATTTTATTTAAGACGTTTTAATACTTTTTAAGGATCCGTGGAGACCCTCTATTGCTTCTAGTGGTCATACCTTATTTTTAGGATCAGTTGAATTGTTTTGAGATTTTTTTTGTAACAGTCTTTAATATGTTAGATATTCATGACATAACTTGTTTGTGGTCACTGCAAACCATATGTTTTATTTTTCCTCTTTAGCATTATAAACAATAAATGAAACTGGAAACAATTGAACCAGGAGACTTTGTCACAAGACAAAAAAGATGTCTCAAAGCCCATTAGATTAACATGAGCCTACTGCGGTTTAGATTTGTATGGCAACAACGTTATAGACAAATAGACTAGGCTAGCTAACGTTACACTGACACAACGTAACTTAATGCTCTGAATTCGCAGCCAACATGAAATTCATAACTTTTTGATCACCAAGTTGACATTTCCAGGTCAACCACAAATAATTCCGCTTCTTTTTAATATCATCCAATAACTAATTCAATGTTGATTTAGGCCTATAGACCTCTGAAGTTCGCCTACAAAAAAGCTGCCATCTTTGACATCCGGTATCTGGCGATTTTTCCTATGGGAAAATAACATGGGGATTTTGAATTATCGCACCTGTTAAACTCTCACGGGGATGAAAAAGTCTGAAATGCAGACGTTTTCCTGAACGCACTTTTGTCCTCTGCCTTCGAGTGGATACTGTGATCTCCGGTACGTGAAGGCGGCACACTTAGATTTTTGCTACCCCAGAGCTAACTTTCAATGCAACTTGCCATAGGTAGTTAGCTTCAATTAACAACCGGATCTCCTTATATGGGCAAAGATGACCGTTTTGGTTCTTTTTTGTAGGCGAACTTCAGAGGTCTATTACTCACTTCAACACCATTGAACACCTCAAACTTCAACGAAGATGAGTTGCCATTGCTGCTGCTGTGCTGAAGAGATGTGGACGGCACGGCAGGGCACACCCAATGACCATAAATTACCACAACACAACACAGACCCCTCTCGCGTCAGTTACTGAAATGAACGCAACACAGAACCCACTTCTCTCGCGTCAGTCACTGACAGTTAGCAATGCATCGGGAAAAACACTTAGATGATAAGCGCAGCTCAGCAGCAGTTTGTGACGTTTATTAGTGTAACCTCATGTATGAAAACTAGTATTGCCAGGCAATACTGGTGACAGCGGCCATGCCTGACTTGAACAAAGGCTGCAACAAAGTTAACGTTTGGAAAGCCAGCAGAAGTTCAGCAGACAAAGAGAAGGAGGGAAGGTGAGAAAGGTAATGTTGAATACAGATGTATAGGCAGACATGGGCAGTATTTCAATGATATGCATTTAAAATACCTATTTAATTACTTTAGCGTATTTTGTAATTTGTATTTTGCAGGATTGGAAAAACTCAAATGTAGTTTGTAACAAAATACTTTGAGGGATTGTATTTGAGTATTTCAACTACTTAAATACTTCTCAAATAAGCCAAAATGCAATCACTCAATTAAATATACTACCCGCTATAACCATGACAATAGGCAATGCTTATCATAAAGCCAAAAGCCAGAATCTTGGTGAATCTGGTTTTAAAATAGGCTGGGTGCCTGGAGATATCCTTTGGGCAATTCCCTATATTCAACTGTAAAGTTGACCTAAACATTTCATTACCTTTTTGGAAGAAAAGCATGACATGTTTACCCATTTTCCTTGCTGTGGTATGCCACATTATGACAATTGTGATGTTCATTCTTACTACAGGACAGTATTAAAACTTGGATTTGACATGAGGATTTATGTAAGGAGTAATATCCGCTGAGGTGTCCAGATATGCAGAAATAATGGAGGAGACGGAGACAAAGACCTCCCGGAGTGGAATTCTCTCCCAAGTTAATTCATTCCGTATATTGGGACACCTTATAGCTTGTTATTCTGTTTATCTCCCATGTTGCCAGCAGGCATGCACTTATTGCACAAGGGAAATGTAGTTCAGTTTAAAAAGAGGCCGACCTGTTCAATATGTTGTACTACTTTCATTGGTTGCAGGGGGAGCTCTACCCAGATAACAAACATACTGTAGCATCGGTGGATGTTTATGTCTAACGTTGAATGAGTGTTTCCCAGAATGCAGTGCGAGTGAATGCTAGAATGTGTAATGTCGATTATAATAGTTGTAGTTACGTTTAGCATGTTGTGTATTTGTTAGCGTGTTAGTCTCTTTAGTTGTACCTCATGTGCTTATCCTCGTGTTGATGTGTGTGGTAAACCCTTATTGTGTGTAGCATGTGCGGCTGAGACTACCCCTGTGTTGCCCTATGTAGTTGTCTGTGTCCGTATGAGTCTTCCTGTTCCAATAAATGGCCGTCCTGGCCAAAGGTGAATCTTGTCTGAGGGTGAGATCGCTACATTGGTGTCAGAAGTGGGATGGGCCCCTCCCGGGGCGCGAAGATCTACGCCAGATCAAGACGGAGAAGAAGGCCGAAGACCAGACCAACAAGATGGCGGCGAACCTCAGCAGATGTTCCAATGGTCCTTTTAAGGACTAGCCAGCTAGCCGAGCTCGCCACTTCGGAGGATGGAGGACCTGTCGGCCCGGCGCGGGACCTGTGCAGGCGACCAGCGGGACCAGCCCTGCACAGCCGACGAGAGCTGCCAGCGCTGAGGAGTTCCCGGCTCGACGCCGATGTCGATGCTGCCGTCATCCGAGGATCTCATCCATAGAGAGTGCGAACTCTCTGACGGCCTTGGAACACGACCACAGCGGCCGGGTTTACACCGCCAGCTACGGAAGAGCGTCAGCTGCCGGTCGAGAGTGTGATGGAGTCATAGCTGCTAGTTCGGGAGCTTGCGGTGCTCCAGCTAGTGACCAAGAGGGTAACGTCGACCTGTAGAGCCTTGGGAGCTATCGTTTTGTGGACTGTTGAAGTTTGAAGTGCGCACGTTCGACACAAGTCGGCGCAATGTTTTTCATGTTTTGTGTGTGAGTTCCTGTGTGTCCCGAGCCTGCTGAGAGGGTCGGGGTCTCCATTTCCCGCCACAGTGGAGCATCGTTGTGCTCGAGAGACAGCCGACAAAAGTTCTACAAGAGGGCAGCGCGAGGAGGGACCTCGACGTGGACTGCTGACCGCCTGGAGATCGGCACACTGTGGACAGGTGGCAACGGCCACGAGCTGTCACAGTAGCCAGAGGGGGCTACCGAACGTCCAGGGGTTCCAGCGTATCCGGGGGTTCGGCTTGCAGTGGGACTGTTTGCTGCTGTTTCAGGTAGCGCAGCTGCACGGCGGGAAACTGAGGGCCCAAGCGACACCACGACCCATGTCTGGCCGGTTCTGGTGCTTGTTCGGGGGAGAACTGACGTGACAGAGGCAGCCGAGAGCCCTTCCAGTCGGGATGGGTTATCGTGCAGCCGGAGGCTTTCCGGTCACTTGGACTAAGCACTGGGATTGACACCGACGCAGCCGCGAGCGGTGAGCTGAGCTGTCATTGCCGGGGACGACAATGGCTCGGGAGGGGGTTATGTAGCATCGGTGGATGTTTATGTCTAACGTTGAATGAGTGTTTCCCAGAATGCAGTGCGAGTGAATGCTAGAATGTGTAATGTCGATTATAATAGTTGTAGTTACGTTTAGCATGTTGTGTATTTGTTAGCGTGTTAGTCTCTTTAGTTGTACCTCATGTGCTTATCCTCGTGTTGATGTGTGTGGTAAACCCTTATTGTGTGTAGCATGTGCGGCTGAGACTACCCCTGTGTTGCCCTATGTAGTTGTCTGTGTCCGTATGAGTCTTCCTGTTCCAATAAATGGCCGTCCTGGCCAAAGGTGAATCTTGTCTGAGGGTGAGATCGCTACAATACACTGGGACGGAACTGGGCCACACCTACCACAACGTCCGGCACGGATCTGCATAATGGACCTGATCCGGCGTCCAAACGCACATCGGTCCAAAATTGGTCTGGATCCGTTTGACGGATCTGGTACCAATAAGGGCTAAGACTGGCCCAGGTCCGTATGGTAGTCTGTGTTACTGACGTGTTCCAGATCTGATTATCATATGCAATACGGGTCCGTTTATTGTGTGTGGTACGGACCCGTTTATCAGACATCAGCTGGCTTTATTTGACATGTGAAATGTGATTGTAATTAGGCCTAATTATCCTGAAAAATCTGTTTGCTACACATTTGCTAACAGGTTCGTTATAGGTTCACCCAGGCTAAAGTTCGTAACGTTTTCCCAACAGCTCAACTGATAAACATAAGCTAGGCTACAAACACAAGAGGAGGGTAAAAAAAACTTTACACATAAGTGTCTAATTATTTTTTTATTCAACAACCTGGCTGTAGAAGTGCAATCCCAGACAAAGTTTAAGTCGTGTTAATTCCACTGTTCCCATCGATATTCAGGCTGTCTTCCTCAGTCATCTCCATGGTCAATCTGAAACAACACAAAATAAACATTAGCCATTTATTCCTTTTTGAAAATAGGTAGTCACAATTACACTCGTTTTTTATCATCAGTGATCCTTTTAGCGTTATCAATGTTTTTTCCAAAATAGTTATTGTGATGGCTGTTTTGCTTAAGCTAAGGTAGTAGCCTATATTGCTGGAAAATAATAGTATAAACTTACAGTAAAGTTATCAATCGCTCGGCTGCTTGTTGTTGTCTCTGAATAAACCAACAGAGATAAAAAGCAGATAGCCTACCTTGAAAAGTTGGGCAGTGTCCTAGTCCAACCCCGGGCAAATCATGTCAAAAGATTGATAGTGCGCAAACCAAAGATCCTTGATTAACGTTACTGCTTGGACTTCTGCATGCGTGGCAAGAATATGGGGTTGTCTCATAGCACTGTTTGATCTGACATAAACAACAATTGACTACTTTTACCACTGCTAGGTAATAATAAAAATAATGAAACGAGCATATGATCAACATTGAGCCAACTATATCTTCTTTTCCAGCCTTACTGTAGAAATGAAGTGGCCATGGGAACATAGTGCACCCCCATGGTTTCTAAATTTGTGCCATTCCAAAGTACCTTTTTTTCCCTTTAGCAGCCAGTTGACAATGAAGTAGGGAAAGGACAGTCAATTTAGCAGAATCAGCACCTTAATTAATATCATTACCACCTGGGTCTGCTGTGAAAAAATGGTCCTTCGGCTCATATCCGTATCACAGGTTTGGGCCAAATCAGTGTTTTGTATTTTAAACGCATTTCCTGACTTCCAGTTGAGTTGCGGAAATCGGACCTGGGACAAATCTGTAAACCGGTGATAAAACAGCATTGCTAGCAGAGCTGAAACCTGTATCAGGAGTAGACCTGGCCCACAGCCAGATACCGTATGTCCGCTACAGGCGGATCTAAAGGCTTTTATGCGGATCCGGCCCAAAGGAAATTGCTATCTGGGTAGGGTTCTGATGACGTGGCTAATTGGTGGCGTAATTAGGAGCCGGATAAAACCTGGACCTCCCAGTCCGCGAAAGACCTCTTGCTGGCTTGCTTGCTCGACATCACACTTGCGGCTGCGCTCCCCACTGACACACCTTTTTGCATTACATACATTTCATTATGCTGACATACACCACAGTTTTACTTTGGCATACATTTACTGACTTCAGAGCTATTCTAAATGCAAAAGTGCATAGAGGGAGTTATGACAAAACCGTGACTTAACAAACTATAAGCTATATAAGGTAGGCCCTATGCTAGGCCTATTACACAACATAAATTGTAACTAGGCTATGCTGGCGACCCAAATAAAATCTCCTTTGGGAACCAATGGCTTACAGTATCAAGCGGACTTAAACTGCCACCTCTTGGCGAAAAGTTAATAGTTTTGCATATCAGTAGTAATACATTTCACGCAGCTGCGTGAATCACGGAAAGCACAAATGAAGTGGACACTTCTAAAAGGGACCCACGGTACACTAGCTGAATGTCTGTGGCTAAAGCAGCCATAATGAAAGTGTTATCATTGTTTGGATACTTCACACACACATGCTTTTTAATCGCATAGACTACAACTACCAACTGGAATCAAAGCACATCGACTCCCCTCTCACACCCTAAACACGCACTTCGAACAAACAAAAAGCGTCTCAGTCTCATGGTATAGCCATAGGCAAAACTGTATCGGACCGGTGTAACGTTGACAGGCTACTAAATCATCCATCGCAAAGAATGATTTTTGTAGCATGTGCAACAAATATGTGTAGGTACAGCCCTGCCCTGGATACATCTCTCAACGCGGGCTCTAAAACATTTGGTTGTAAATTAAATATTATTATATTTATTTATGTTATTATTTATAAATTTACAAAACACTCCAAACACTCCACACTTTCTGTGGAGTGTTGGAGTATTGTGTGTAGATTGAGATGAGAGAATTGAATTAATTTTAAGATGAGTCTGAAACTTACAATGTGGAAAAAGTGAAGCGCTGTGAACACTTTCCTTATGCACTGTAAATATCCAAAGCCAATTTGGGAAAAGGCTCGAGATATAAAAGTGCATCTAAAATAAATAGAATATTGTGGAAAAGTGTGTTGGTTCAAGTAAAAAAAAAAAAAAACATGTTATAAAATTAACAAATCTATCGTTCTGTGTCATTGTTGGCAAAATGATCGGAGGGCTCAGAAGCCCCTAGCATTTTGGGGTGCCCAAAATTTCTAGCGACGCCCCTGACCTCGGTATTTTAAAAATTCAGACTACGACCTTGTCTGGAACATGTGCTGAATAACAGGTCTCTTAACTAACGTTAACCAGTAAAAAAAAGTAGGCTACTTACCGCACATATTTCCATGTCCTTTGGTGAAGTTAATCGTGGCCTTTAGTGGCATCAACCTGATAAATAAATGCACATTATTTACCTTAACCTTAGCCCAAACCTTCAGATGAAACACAGCAACCTAACTAGTTAGGTTGCTGTGTTGGCATGAATAAATACTAGCTAATGCTCAATGCGGTCCCTATTTAAATTACCGTTACTGTTAAGTTAATGATTACCCAAACGGCTAACGATAGCTAACGTTCACTGTTAACAATTGCCATATGCAAGATATAGTGACATTACGTTTAACCAACAATAGCAACATTTTTAAAGACAAAGATACATTGAACATCTGAAAGCTGTACTCTTACCTGCACAATCTGTGGACATAATTCGTCGGGCGTAGTCAAAATATATTTTTCTGCGAAGTTGGTCTCGTCAAATGTGCCGCTTCTTGGCCGTCAACTGTTTCAAGACATGCGTGGTACAGATATTACAGAGGAATCGTTACGTCTTCTTCTACGTAATTATGCGCATGCGCAGAACGGATCTGGCAGGCGGTACGGATCGTGTACTGACAGTGACAACGGTTATGAAGCAAGGGGGCAGGCGAATTCCCGAAAGTAGAAGAATCGACGTAGGCTGGAGGGACCACCTCTCTGCTAACTCCCATAGAAGACCATTCATTCTAGGATTTTTTTGAAATACCATAACATAACTTCATATAACATATATCCTGTGCCGATATTGTAGCTTCTGTGTAATCCACATAAACACTACAAAGGCAAAACAGACTCCACTACCTCGTCCGTAACGTTGGTTACCCATAAGAAGAATGGTTAGCTTGTTCGGTTGGAGGGAAGCTAGCTTTGACGTAATCTCTTCTTCGCGCCGTAGGGAGATAACCGTATTGTTTGGATAAGAAGCTCAGTCCACCTTACTGTCTGACGGTAACTCATAAGCAAAACCTAGCATACACGACCGTATGTTAAGGTAAAGCATTACACAGAGGCAACCTAATAATAAAAAAGTAAACCTAATTTTTTTTAAAAACGGCACTTATAATTTCAAAGTTTTCGATGGATTGACCGTAGGTCGGAAAAGTGGAAAGAAGATTAGCTTCAAGGCTATAACTTTTTTGTTTTGTTTTAGCATGACTGTTTTTGAAGATGATCATGTATGGTAGCTTCAACATTAACACGACTTGGTGAGGATGATATTAATAATAATAATAATACATAAATAAATGTTTAACGTTGATGACTTTGAAGGCGATGGAAGTGTGAGAAGAATTTCTGTGTATCTATCATATGAGTTACAAGATTCAGTTCGTGCTAACGTCACGAAGTTAAGTGTGAGTCTGCGCAGTACTGGGGGGACCAACTGAAAAATCGTTCTATTTGACTCAGTGCCCTCCCATTAAAAACGACGGAGTCTGTTCGTCCATTTCTTTTACTGTCTATGTTATGAAGCCGTTTATGGGGGGTATGGGCGGCGCCATCTTGGGAAATCCTAACCCCGCCCACATCTTGGCCAATCCATATATGGGTAAAGGGGCGGGGGCTTTGTGTGAGACTGGGCCAGCCGGTGGACCCGCCTCGTCGTCAGCCAAGCAACCTCAGCTATCTAACGTTAGGCCAGAGCCCGTCTACGGAGAGCCTTGCCACTCCGTATTAAGTCCCATTGTACCGAATTTTGGATGCAGTTCCACCAGAGTTCCACTGGGGGCGATCGCCATGAGTGCAGAATGAATGGGAGTCAATGGAGCTAGACGGCTAAATTTGTCTCTTTCACCTGATTGTCGTTGACAAATCTCAGATTTGATTGTAGTTTGTATAGCTTCAACATGGCTTATAGGTCAAAAGTTGAATGAATGAGTACTTATGTCCTTTTGATTTCTTACAGGTTGGGTCGTTGTTGCACATAACACGCTAGCATTGTGCTAATGAATGATGTCATTGACACATTTGAAAGGCTTTTTAGAACAATTAAGTGACTTTAAAAAATATAATACTCAACCAAGTGTATTTTCTTTGCCTCCATTTTCGAATACAATACTCAAATTACTTGAAAAAAAATTATATCCCGAGAAAAGTGGATTTTGAGGGGTACAGCTCCATAGACCTCCATGCATTCTGCACTCGTGGACGAGCGCCCTCATGTGGAACCACAGAAGGAACTGCAACCAGTTCAGAAACCGGAAGTTTTCCGAGAGTGGCAGTTCTCCCCTTATTAGACATTCTCTGGTTAGGCCTACTACAAGATAGCCTGGCAATTTGCCATCCCCTTGGTAAGCTTCGCTTCTACAAGGGTCTGGGATCTCGGCTATTGACGAACGTTTGCAAGCTGGATGCGTGGACTCTGTAGAAGTTTGAAACGATTGGATCTGATTTCACCCAATCGCTAAAGTTTGGCCGTGACGTATGTT
Source organism: Alosa pseudoharengus (assembly GCF_046254945.1). Lineage (NCBI taxonomy): Eukaryota > Metazoa > Chordata > Actinopteri > Clupeiformes > Clupeidae > Alosa > Alosa pseudoharengus. The sequence goes on along the minus strand of NW_027468718.1, from coordinate 11,678,634 downwards.
ATGCGCCAGCTCGATCGTGAAGTAAGCTACACTACAACACTCAGAAATTGCCCACAACAATTATCATTCCCCACCAAAGCGAACAAGATGGATGTAAATTACCATGCCAGCTTTGCGATACAAATGTAAGAGTTAGTGGAAGAATAGCAAATAACTATTCAACAGTAAGGTTGAAGATAACATATTGTAACGCCGATGAGAAGTTAGGAGACGGGGAGGCTGATATATCGTTCCAAAACTCCGGTAGTTTATTTCCTATAGATGTACAGGCTAGTGCACGGGCAACAGGCGGTGTCCACTACAAAACAACAAAATGATCGCTGATAAATCACGGTCTCAATCACTCGTCATTCACACTCATCAGCCAACAACGCAACACAACTCAGTCGCACATAATCCACTTCTACTCTGACTAAACTTAGACGTCTTAGAACCCCCTATTCTATTCCCTCCACTTAGCAATCGCTAACCTATCCATACACCTAAATATTCCCTCCCGGACACCTCCCCCCAATCAAAACACATCAGAACTCATTGACACATTCCATGACACAGGAGGAGAGGGAGACACAAACACTCGCGCACACACACACGCACACGCCGGGAACACAGAAAGCCCAACACTGGGGCAAATAGCCTCAGTGATACAATATCATCACAATTGTCAAAGCTAGATGTGATCATTGAAAACACGCCGCTTCATTCATACCGGGTCTGCCGCACATGCTGTAATTTAATATCGAGGCTACTGCGCGATACAAATCAAACGTTTCCCAAATCCCATAGGGAGTAGGGCCACGACATCTTTGCCCGAAATAAAATGTGTTAAACACTCTTTTTGTTCGGAGTTCAGTTCCTGAATATTTGGAAGCGTAGCCAGCACGGACTGAATTGCTTCATTAACTTATGCCATTGCCAAACTCCTCGAGGACTACAATTCAAACACAGCGCAGAATCTCGACGTCGTCTCTCACAACTCCCGCCTCCTGCTCGCTGATTGGCGCGGAGTCGAATCTACCGCTGCGAACGCGGCCAATGGCCGGAATCCCAGACGGAGTGGTGGAGGGAGATGAAAATCGAGCGGAAGTACGTAGGAAGGCAATTAAGCCAGGCTAACTACAAGATGGACTGGCACAGACTTTGCTGTAACATAATTTGCTGGTAAATTTAATCTGCTAACGTAAAGTTCATGTATGTTTCTTAATGCCATGTTCAGACACTTTATAATTTTGTATGCTGAAAGGTAATATTCGGGTGAACGGTTGAAAAGTTGAGAATGAAGAGTTGAGTTTGCAGCTTCTAGGTAAAATAAACTAACGTTAGCTATCCCTCCCTTGCTTAAGTTAACTGTTACGGTAAAATAACGTAGAGTAATTTAGCAGTTTACAGGTTCAGCAACTCATACTGACAAAAATGTATCTTTGCCTTTATTGGTTTGTGATTACGTTACCCATCTCATATGCTCAGTGGCAGTCATTTCATTGTAACGTTAATTCATTTACGATAACATCAGCCAGCTCGCTGTAGCCTATTCTGTCAACGTGTGGTGTGAATTGATAACAAAATCGTACATCATTAATTATTTTGATTAACTCTTAATATCGTTTTGAAATCGCTATAATGTTCTAAAGTTGTCAGTGGTAGCTTAGATCAGTGTTTTTCAACCACTGTGCCGGTGTTGCACCAAATTCTGTGACCTGTCGAATTTTGTGACTCTAGAGGGCGCTGTTTTATTGGAGTCTATGAATGTACTGAGCTGTACTGACACACTGACAATTCTGGCACATAACTGGCAATTCGGTTATGTGTATAATTCTTCTAATAAACTTTGTACATTTTTGAAACATGGAACATTGTCTGGGTGTGGGTGTATTACTCCACAGGCCTGCCTGTGTATCTTCCTCTCTATACTATCTCTATAGAGTAGAGCTAAAGCCTACCCCACCACTCCAGCGAAGAGGTGGACTTCAGCAGGACAGGTCACATATGTTGATAAGCCTACTGTCAAATTATGTTACCCCACTATAACTCTGCAGAAATGGACTGATATTGTACATTGTCATCAGCAAACACTTTATTTACATTATTGACAAACTCCTTGTCATTGTCTGTTAATTTACTTTTTGGCACCTCAAACTGATACAAACTTAAGGAGACAGTTAGTGACCTCCACAGCATTTTTTTCTGCAGTTACAGTGACATAATTTGACAGTAGCCTATCAAAATATGTGACCTGTTCTGTCCATCTGTTCACAGGAGTGGTGAGGGGTAGGCTTTAGCTCTACCTAGAATAATACACCCACACCCAGTCAATGTTCCATGTTTCAAAAATGTACAAAGTTTATTAGAAGAATTATACACATAACAGAATTGCCAGTTATGTGCCAGAATTGTCAGTGTGTCAGTACAGCTCAGTACATTCATAGACTCCAATAAAACAGCGCCCTCTAGAGTCACAAATTTCGATAGGTCACAGAATTTGGTGCAACACCGGGGCACACTAGTGTGCCGTGAGAGATCATCAGGTGTGCCGCAGAAAATTACCCAAATGTCACTCACTGGTAGGCCTGTCACGATAACAAATTTTGCTTGACGATAAATTGTCTCAGAAATTATTGCGATAAGCGATAATATTGTCGTTCTGAGAATTTTCCTCGGGAAGAGGAAGACGGCCCACTTGTTGTGTTTTTTTTCCCCAACTGGGAAAACTGCAGCGGATGATTGTGTTTTAGATGCATATGTATGTTTGTTGTGTTGCCGCTTTTAATTGCGACTGTTTTCCAACAAATGCGACACACCGACTCGTACACGTTCAGTGGTTCACCACGGGCATTCGGTTTAAATCCGAAATGCTCCCACACTGCAGCTGTCGCGTTTGGCTTAGAAACCAATTCCATCTTTTTTGTCTCGAATAGGCATAGCCTATTCGAACTCGCAACTAGCTTTCTCTCTGCCTAGTGCCTATCGGTATACTTCTCACGCGGCTCTTTAGCTGCACTCTGTGGTAGGCTACGCCAGTAGTTCCGCCTCCCCACACACCATGCGACTGACAAGTGACTGACATGAGGGTTCACTCATGGTTACTCTAAGGACCCGAGAGAGGGAGAGAGAGACGAGGAAAACAAACAAGCATGCAAATGGCATTTATCGTGGCCAGAAAAATTATCGAGCTAATTTTAATTATCATGCGATTAATTGATTTATTGAATATCGCGACAGGCCTACTCACTGGTCCAGAAAAGCAACTGTTGCATCAAAGAATTTATAACCACATGCTCTCATTGATTGTATGATTGCACTGGCCCCATATCCAGTATTCACAGAATCATCACATATCCCGTTCATAACAACAATTAAATTAGATATAGTCACCTACAAATGAAACAGAGGGCACTTGTTTTATTGAGCAGGTCTTGCATAGAAGCCATAATAAGGCCATATCTGTGTATTATTTGAAATTTTAGGCTATGGTATGTTTATTTTTTCTTCACACCGGATGTTAGTGCCGTGGGATATTTTAAGTGTCAAAAGTGTGCCGTGGCACAAAAAAGGTTGAAAAACACTGGCTTAGATGACTTCGAAATTGGTCATCGGTGGCCATTTCACGATCCAACGTTCATGTTCGGTTAGCTTGCCTTATCCCCCCCTTATTGGCTATTATCAAAACGTTAAATCCAGTTAGTGTCTGGCATAACAATGCCAATATTAGTGTACTTTGTCACTGAAGACCCATTTCAAATCGCACAACAGTACTACAGCATTGTACAACAACTGTACTTTTGTTGATTACAACATGTCTTGTTGGTTTGCATTATTGTGTTTTATTGTATAAACTTGTAAGATATATAGGTATGACTAATGAAATGTTTACCATGGTAAATGTTTACCTTTCTGTTTTGGCAGTTCACCATGGGGAGAAGGCAGCAAGAAGGTCCATGGGCTCTAACCTGGGACTAGAGGTCCAGGTGAAGTGGTTTGGCTGGGGTGTGGTGATATTGAACCCATTGAGACTATACAGTACATTTCACTTTATGTCTATTGATGGACTGTTACACCTACCCTTTACTTATGCCAGACCCATTTGCTTTCAGAAAGCAAACTTACTGTTGATGGCACTGAACTTGCACTTGGAAATGTTTATGGAACTTTTCTGTGAACTGTGAATTACATTAAAACTCATGCCAAACCAATTTTGCCTGTGCTCTCAAAAACATTTATACAAATCATTCAGCTTCAGTCAGTAGGTTGAATTGAAGACCCAGATGCAGAAGTAAAGGTGAATTTTTACTTGTATACTTTGAGCATTACAGTTAACCACTGAATTTGTGAAACTAAAATAACAAAAACTAAAATGTAGTAAGCTATACATAGTCAATACCTATTAGATCACTTTAAAGACTGACAGATGCAAATGCTGTAAATAAAGGTGATCATCAAGGGGTCTGCTGGTGAACAAAGTCCTTGAAGTCAGAAGCTGCCACTGCTCAACAATTACTTGTGCCCCATCTGGTAGGATTTCAAACTGTTCCAGATCTGCAAACAGAAATATTGGCATATGTCACATCTTTGAACTTACTGCAAACTATGAACAAGTGCTCACAAATTATTTTTTTAATTTTTTTTTTATGTGGCAATCATAGACTGTGGAGGCAATATATGACAACAACGAAGTAAGATTTGCAGACTCACTCCCAATATTTATAATGAACAACAAACTCACAGAACACTTAGCTGAATGGGGACAGGACGCACGTATTCAACTATTGCACATGCCCTGTTTATGCGGGCAATAAGAAAAAACAAATGTGGTGTATTTAAAGTAATGTAGAATAACTATTTCTTGTATTTTTGTGTTTTCAGTGAAACAGTGTAAGCTCATATCTACACCCTATCGAGGTAGTTATTAACAGTTAGGCCAAGGTCCAGTCAAACAGTAGCCAGCCACTGGTGCTATATTGTTTAATTATGCAGTCTGTATCCAACCAAAACCTGCTGATTTGAAGGCATAATACAACTACTTTCCGTGTGTGACTTATCAAAAAATGCTAATGATAATTATTTCGATAGTTATTGCACAGATGTGCCCTGGACTGCTCACAATAAAGCCACTCTAAATGTCTGAAATGCATTCATGTTTGTTCAGTATATGGTAACAATGTCTGGAATATACAACCAGTAGGTTGCTCCATTTATATGTATGAAAAATGTCAAAGTACCATGGAATCAGTGCTTAAGTGATGCTTCTGAGTGTCGACTGCACAGGCGAGAATTGAAGTTAGGAGTCCAGAGCCCTCTCCAGCACCCAGCCTGTCTGGATTACCTACAGGGAAACTTTGCATAGACAAGAAGTGTTCATTCAAATTTGTGTTTAACAAATAAATGGCAAATCATAAGACTTTCAAACGTCAGTTATAACTAACACCAGTTATGGTGACTAGCTATCGCGTGTTATCACAGCTCCATGTTCAAAGTATAGCAGTGCTAGCTGCTAATGGTTCATAGCGGTTCACAATTTTGCCTCAGCTAGCCGACAACAAGCCTTTTTTAATGCTTCGGCTGAAGTTATCATATGAACAAACGTTTTTTTATCTTAAACGTGACAACCCAAAGACTTTATAAATTGTAAATGGACTAAGCATTCCCACAGAGCATATTTACAAAAGGTTTTTTGACGAGAACATGCTTTGTTGCCCCAGTATGTTTGTGAACTAACGTTAGCTTTAACTTACAGCTGTCTGTTCATTGACTCACACCTGGCTAGTATGACCAACGTTAAGCTAACTCATAACGGGAGCACAATGGTTTTCACTAACGTTAACTTTATTTAAGTTAACTCAATGTATGTGTGTGCTTCTGCCGTTCGGTCATCATTTTCGACATTAACTTATTTGAGGTGATTTGACGCTAACGTAGCCTAACGTTAGTGCCCCCCACTCGATGCTGAATAATGCTAGCATCTAGTGCTACGTGAAATAGTAGTGGAATGAATGTCACTTACCTGAAAAAACTGGAACGAAGTCTTCTGAAAGTGTCGGTTAGTAGGCTTCAATTAATAGCTTAGCAAACCATTTTATGTCAGCTTTTTGAATAAAGATGTTCAGAAAGGATGTGGTAACTTTGTGTAGAATCATGGCTGAGACGTCAAAGTTTCAGGGTTTCCACTCAGCTGGCAACGTCTGCTGCTGTATGCCTCGACGTCAGCCGTCAATCAAGCCGACCACGCCCTTAATTCGTCATATATTTTATATCTAAATGTGATCTAAACTAATGAGTTAGAAAAATATTCACCCCCCTCACAGTTGTCAGGCACTGGGTAACTACCGAAAAGTACAATAAAAGTCCATGGGACCAGGCTTTAAAAACATGTATTTACGCTGTGAAAACGGACATTTTAACATGGGAGTCTATGGACATTTGCTCGCTTTTGGGACCAGTCCCTAGCGGATTTTCGATGTATTGCAGTTTTTCGAACTTCCGGGTAGGCTTCATTGTTCAGATTAGAATGTTGCCGCTTGGTCGGGACCTATCTCCCGACAATGACCGGCGTTCTATACATTATCCCTTACTTATCACCCGGAGAGAAGAAATACTCTTTTCTGATTGGCTGGAGGGTGGCCTTTAATTCTGAATAACAGGACACCGTTCCATATCAATGCTTATGAATGGTAACTATAACAACCATAGTAGGACGACGGTTGCAGCGCTCTAGAATCTTTTGGTTGCAGGCTTCCCAACAATGGAATCAACTGTGAACAAGCTAACTGTCCATGCTAAAGTTGTACAACAAGCTGAACTAGTGAGCTTCTTTTTAAACAGAACCGCGTGTTTACAGTGTTTACAGTGGCAACCGGGTGATAAGGGGGATAACGGCCTTCGAGGTGTGTCCAGTTATACGGAATTAATGGACTTGGGCGGAGGCAACTCCCCTCCGCTGCGCGTCGGGGAGTTTTTGCCCCTCGCCCTCGTCCATTAATTCCGTATAACAGGACACCTCGGCGGCCGTTATCCCTTACTTATCGCCATTTGATAAGCGCATGCGCACACACAGCAATTCCCATCCCCCACCGCGATATTTTTTTTCCCAGGATGGTAGGGGAAGACTGTCTGTGATTGGCCAATACCGCCCTACTCTGTCTGTGATTGGCTGGGTTATGCATGAGAATACGCCCTACTCTGTCTGTGATTGGCTGGGGTTATGCATGATTGACAGTTGCTGCCTCTGGCTAAATCTGACGAGAACGTTAAAAAATTCAAAAGACAAAACTGATGGGCTTCTATCGCTAGTATCAGCCATGGGTAATTATAAAATATCCCACCTAAATGTCTGACAATGACATGTTTTAAGCCTGCAGCAAATAAACAGTCCTAAACTCCTGTTAATTATGTCAGTTCAATTTTATATTACACTGATAACCTAGTTACCTTAATGCTATCCCTGCTATCTAGCACTACAGCATAGGTGCCAACTCTCACGCATTGGCCGTGAGACACACGCATTTGATTAGTTTCACACTCTCACACGCCACACCCCCGATTTCTCACGCTGAAGTGTCAACCCGGTCGGTCAGATGCCTGAAAAATGAGTTTAGCCTATCTATAGATCTACCTGTTGAGCCACGGTTATGCTTTCAGAGACGGTGAGAGGGTTCAAGAGCACCCCCTGTCTGTGGAATTTTCAAAATGTTCTCTCATTTGCGATGCTACTTCAGAAGCCATCCCAGGCGCATCCCCCCCGCATTTCCCCGGCTTCAGGTATGCTTTGAGTATTATTGAGTATTTTTCCCGCTGTGTCAACCTGGTAGGTAAAATACCTGGCAGATGAGGTTCAACTAAACTAAACCTATACATATGATATCACACATCATGTGAACGTGCGGAATCTAAGCTTTCCAATGATATCAGCGCCAAGTTGCTGTGATAAATGGTTCGCGAGAGAATTAACATTGAACCGACGTGCAATTTAGGCTAATCATATTTGCATTTACCCATTACTCTCGGTTTAATATTTCACTAACCCTTCACACAACACGTGGAAACCCCTATTTCACAATAAACAGCAAACCTACCGAATACGAGGATATAAAGCATGCCTCTGTGCAATAAGTGGTCCCTGAGTAATCCGGTTTTGAAATTGCAACACATTTCTACATAGCCTCATTGGGGCGAAATTATAATGTATTCTAATGTAAACTATTTGTCAGTAGGCCTACATACATTTTTGTAAATTGCTCAGCCATAGATTATCCCACTATCATGGTTCTTATATTGTCAGGTTCCAGCCAATCCCATTACAGATAAATTAATATATTTATATTGGCATGCTTCCTAGTGACATTAATACAAAAATATGAAGAAAATCAAATAACGAGACACAAATATTGATATAAAGCCTGACATAAGCCATATGCAAACATTCACATCATGCAGATATGGGTACATCCTGAAAAAGGAATAGCATGTAGGCTATAGGCTATGGCCATTACAATGACCAATATATTATCTTAAATAAACTAGCTGAATAACACAGGTGACCACTTCTGCATAATTTCATGGAGTGCTGAAATGTACACACATTTTTGAACATTTCTGAACTGTGAAATGTAGCATATGTTTTTGTGGTTGTGAACTTATTACAATATCACTATAACTATTCCACCTGTGTGTGCATGGTTATAATTCTGAAGTGCAAAATAGCTTAGGCTACAGCACAAATATTTCCATAAAAATAACCAAGTCTGACCTCTGAATTTATTTTGAAAGTGCACCTGATTGATGCATTTAAAAGTTAAAATATACAAACATTTCTTAAATTCTTACAAAACACCCACCCACTTTTTAAAATTGTTAGTTTGGACCCCCCACCCCCCCCCCCCCCCCCCACACACACACACACACACACACACACACTTTTGCCGTGCGAAATACCAGTGCTGTTTTCAGCATCTGTTTAGTGCTTCATTGTCATTTTCATTGGATTCTCCCATTTGCGCGTAAATCGCTCATAAACTTTTTTTTTTTTGTTACACGCATTCTCCCATTCCGCTTCGGTCACACACACAGTGACAAGCGCCAAATCCCCCGCAGTGTTGAAGAGATCAGTCATCCCCCTCACTTTTGATAAGGTAAAAAGCCTTATAGGTACGCCAAATAAATAATAACCTATAGGTTTACGCTAGGCTATGTAAAACTCCCCATTAACAGCATCACGTCACTAACCACAGCTAAGACTGCACAATCTCTATTCACTCTGTTGGATATCTGAAGCCAGTTTGTCTACTTAGATACAGTAAATCCTCAAATTATGGCCGGGGTCTTAAGACAAAGTACAGGCCTTTAGGGGCAGGATTGTATTCGAGACAGCCCTTTATTTCTTATGCGAGTTTTATTTTGAGACATGCGTTTCTTGGAGCGGCATACTGGTAGGCCTTCAAAAGCATGACATTTTCGGTTTAGTTTGATATTTAATTTACTTTTGGACTGTTTGATTATATTGTTAAATGTTGGGACTGATGGGCACTGAAATCTGGGGAGGTATTTGATGATCACTATTACGTTCCATGTAGTTGAAAGAGTGTCGGGATTTCAAACAAACCATCCGCTTTCATGCGTTCATTGAACGTCCGCGGTGCTTTAATGGAAAACTTATTGCCCTAGCCAAATAGCCTATTGAGTTATTTTTAAATTATGCATGATTTACTTTTTATTAATTTCGTAGGCTGGCTTTATTTTGTTATATAGAAGTATCTAAATAACCTGTTAAAATGTACCAGAATTCAGGACATTGCATCTAGTCCAAAAAAAAATTTCTGGGGGAGGACCCCCATACCCCCCGCTGAAATATCCAACCCACTTTCACAATGCCTCCGACGCCCATGGTCCTAGTAGTAGGCTAGATCCCTTTGATACCAATGTTCATATAACTCTGGGACCCTGGTCCCAGGGATGGATTACTGCACGGGCCTTCCGGGCCCAGACCCAGGGGCCCAAGGTGTCAGGGGGGCCTGAAGCCCAAGCCTTTGCATGGAATCAGGATGTAGGCTTTGAATTTAGTATTGCCCATCCCCAAAATGCACCAGAATACAGGAAATCACATTAAACAAATTAAAAAAAATCTGGGGGAGTACCCCCAAACCCCCCTTCCACATATGCAACAATTAGTGGGGAGCCCTTAATACATCTGGGCCCAGGGGCCCGAAAGCTCATAATCCGTCCATGCCTGGTCCCTAAACCTGAGAACCACTGATGTACGTTTTTTTTACTGTACGGTATAATGCTGAATGAGCCAAACAAAAATTTACACAGCAACATTTTGGTTGGCCCCACCAAATCTCACTCCAAGGTTTTTTGAAAAGTTGGCAGCCCTGCTACAGGTTGCTATGCTAGTTGTCAGTTTGGTTTGGTTCTGGCTCACAAGGATGCACTAGCTAGTAGCTAGCGCTACCTATCAGTTTATAAAAATAAGTTGGGGGGAAACCCCCCAAACCCCCTTAAATACCGTAACACTTATTCATCATGACAACATAGTCTGTAAACAAGCTATTTTACAGTCTTTGGTTGACAACTTCAACCCTAACCTTAATCAATGCAATCCTTGTTAGCTACAGGTTGCTATGCTAGTTGTCAGTTAGATTCTGGCTCACGAAGTTTAGATAGCAGCACCATGGCAGTACTACCCATAGATATAGAACACCTATCAGTAGGGAATTTAAAATAAGTTGGGGGGAAACACCCCAAACCCCCCTAGTGCTAATACAAACAACCTATTTCACAGTCTTTGGATGACAACTTCAACTATCAGTTGCGTTAAAATTGTTCAACGTCCACGACCAGAATGATGATTTGATTACTACCCATCTCCATAGAAACGGACAAGGTAGTAGCCGCCAATCACAGGGCAGGTAGGGCGGGACTCTTCCCCTACCATCCTGGGAAAAAAAATATCGCAGCGCACACACAGCAATACGCCTATGTCACAGTTCCGGGTTTCGAACGTTCGAATCAATGTAGCAGTGTACCGTCGCTTCCTGTTTACATCAGGTGATCAGACGCAACATGGCCGCCTCCTGTCGCCGGTGTTATTGTAGTGTACCTGGCTGCTCTACCTCAAAACAACGACAACCTTACCTCAGTTTTCATGATTTCCCAAAAGACGAAACCCTCCGGAAAACATGGGTGAGGTTAATAAGAAGGGACGAGGGCCCATCGTTTAACATACTTCGTGGAAGCACTTACGTCTGCAGCTTACATTTTGATAGTGAGCTTATCCCTGTATCCAAGTGCGGCAGAAAACGCCTGAAACCTGGTGCCACACCACAGAGATTTGCTTGGAATAACTGGGGGTTAGATCGGGTGTCTCGGCAGTCCGTTTTCGACCGGCTCAGTGCACGTCTTGAGGCCGAGGGTGCGTCTAACGTTAGCGAAAGTCCTGCTGAGGAAGAAGTCCGCCGACCTAGCACTACCCTTATGGAGGAACTCCCCATGGGTCACACTTCTGACAACGCTGTTCAACTGGATGCTGCTGCTGCGGCTAACACTATAAGGGAGCTGGAGGCTAAGGTACAACAGTTGGAGAGTCAGCTGAGTGACCTATCCTGTAGGCCTACACTGCACACACTACACATCAACAGGTACTGTGCGACTGACTACGAGTTTCGCTTCTATACTCGCTTTTCATCAGAGAGAGTGTTTTTGCTGTTTTGGGAGTCAGTTGCCCCTTCAGCATCCAGATTGGTGTACTGGAGTAGAGCACAAAGGGCTAGTGATGTCACCACATTAGAAAAACCAAGTCCAAACCGAAAACTGGCTCTGATGGATGAGCTGTTTTTGTTCTGCTGTCGTGTTGCAGTCGGTCTGAAAGAGAAGGTGTTAGCTGACATGTTTGGCATCAGCACTACAACAGTCAGCAGGGTTCTCATCACTTGGACCAACTACTTATACCTTGTCTTGGGGTCTTTACCAACCTGGATGTCAAGAGAACAAGTACAAGCTACAATGCCAGCAAAGTTCAGACAGTACTGTGCAAATGTCAGAGTCATTCTGGACTGTACAGAGATCAGATGTGAATCACCATCATCACTTACACTGCAGTCTGAGACATTTTCCTCCTACAAGAACCACACCACTTTCAAAGGTCTCATTGGTGTTGCCCCGTGTGGTGTTATCACATTCATTTCAAAGCTTTATACAGGATCAATATCTGACCGAGAAATAACCAGACAATCTGGAATCCTCAAGCAGCTGGAACCTGGAGACGCATGCATGGCTGATAAAGGCTTTGTCATTGATCAGATGCTGTCTGATGTCGGAGCGAGTCTTATTATTCCACCATTCAAAAGAGGTACCTGCTTCAGCAAAGACGACACTGAGAAAACACAAAGCATTGCTCGGCTCAGAATCCTGGTTGAGAGGGCTATCAGGCGAGTAAAGGAATATCACATCTGGGACACCGCCATCCCTCTGACCCTTTCAGGTTCTGTCAATCAGCTGTGGACAATCTGCTGCTTACTGTCCAACTTCCGAGGCCCTCTGGATGTGAAAGGTGATGTACCAGTGTGAAAAGCCTTAGCCTTATAGTTAAGAATGATGAATGCCCAGAGAATATATTTTACACATGTGTTTATTTTATAGTTTATGCATTACATTTTATAAAAACACAGAATATAATACAATTTATACATACAATTAAATATAAATACAATTAAATGTTATATGTGTTATTACATACAATTATAGACATAGAATAGATTAAATCTTATTATACTAGTATAATTCTCTATATTAATTATTAATAATGCATATTACCATATGAATATGTATACTATATGACACTTATATTAGAATACAATATTGTAAATAGTATTATTATTATAGAATATTGTACATTTTAACATTGTGAATATCATACTATTGTAAATTATTATTATACTATATAATAATTCTATACTATATTATTATACTATATTATTGTAAAATTGAAATGATATAATATTGTGTATTTTTAGATATAATAACATGTTCCCCTGTTTGGGGGTGGGAGTTGGGAAACCACCAGCATGTTCATGGTGAACATGTCCCTTATAATAAAAAATAAAACAGATATAATAAATACTTTAAACAGCGGAGTGTCTTGATGTGCCTATGTCTAGGGAGGGGGTGAGTGGGTGGGGAGGGAGGGGGGGGGAACTCTATGTGGCTTTCATTTTCAGATAGGTTTCCATGTATGTGTTGAAAAACAACAGGTCAAGTTTATTCTTCATCTCCATGATCAGTGTCTCATCAAGCCAAATTCGCTCCACTGTGAGGTCAGTTTTTGTGGATGTAATGAAATCGCACCATGACAAGCCAGTTATGGCTAGCTGACCCTGGACTTGCCAGAAGTATTTGTGATTTCTTCTCAGTTTAGCCTGACCACCAATGAATCTAAGATGTGCAACATCTGTGACACGGTCAACATTTGGGCATTTGACTTCAGCTAGCCCAAAAGGGGGATTTGCTGCTGGGTCATACACCTTGGCATCAGGGCTGGCACCAAGATATGGCGCATCAGTGTGTAAAACAAAACCAGAGGAATACACATTAACATTGCATTGGTCACTGTACTGTAACAACACCTCTGGCTCAAGGTCAATGCCCCTCTTCATGTGCAGTGTTTGCCGTACCCCCCTCAGAATCCTGATTGCTAAAGCCTGACTGGATGCCTCCCCTTTCACACTGCATGCTTCCCCAAATCTGCTTGCCGTTAAGCGGGGCTGCCGAACTTCCTTCCACAGAGGACTTTGTGACTGCCCCCTTGTTTTCTCCTCAATGACACATGCCAATTCACGAGTGACCTCTAAACTCTCTAGATGATAAAACTGTTCATAAGTGGGAACAAATTGCAGATGGCGTTCTAATTTAGAGCTAATCAATGGAAGTTGTGGAAATAAAGGAGCATCGGGATGCTTAATCACTTCATTTGTTTGTACTGGTGGGCACTGATAAGATAGAACTGAACCTTTAGGGACTGGCCCAAATTTAGAGTCCACAAATGTCATGCAGGAGAGGCCACATAAGATCTTACAAATTCCCGGCTGTGGTTGGATCTCTCGTAACTGTTCTCCAATTGACAGGACTGCTGGATCAGGAAGGGGTCCTAAAAGCACACATATCAGAGAAACGTCATTACTGACTAGTCACTGTGTAGGACATATGGTACTTTGCTATTATCTGTAACAATTTGATGTCTTTCAACTTGAATAATTGGTAGTGAAACTGAACCACAGCTATGGTGATAATCACTAACAATTCCACTAATGCAGTGTTACTCATTGCGCGGCTCGTCAGGCTATAATTGGTGGCTCGCATGGTAGCTTTGGCGAGATTTCGCCAAATTTGGTTTTACTCATTTTGAGTAGGCATAAACTGTTTGCCAAAGGCCATCATCTCTGGCCCCAACTTGAGAAAACAAAACTAGGCTCGGATTTAGCCTAGTCTACTGTATGACTTCAACGAGGTGATCTTTAGTTTCGTTCTGCTTACAGTATCTCACTGCCACTGCAATGCCTTTGAATGCAATCCACTGCCCCGTTTACAAATGCTACAGCGGACTTAAACTGCCACCTTGTGGTGATAAGTTGTAATACATTTCACGCAGCTGCATAGATCACGTAAAGCGCGAATGAAGTGGCCACTTCTAAATGGGACCCACTGTATGTGGTAACAGTCAATTATTTTTTTCAAATGTGCTTAATATACATACGATACTGCACTACAAAAACGCAAACATCTGAATTATACTTCCCCCTTCACCCAAATACAGTAATGAAGGTGAAAGGAAGTTATTAAGCCTTAATGGTGCTTCCTAAAGGGGGTATTGTCAAACCTGCTACTACTAATACTAAAAATACAGCATGAAGAAAGTCAAGGACATGCATGCCAGCTTCCGCTCATCCCAGTATTAAAGTAAATCTGGTCTTAAATGAAAATGTATTGGCTGTCATATGTGGCTCGTGAAAAAAATAGTGAGGATCACTGTACTAACGCATACCTGGGTAAGCTGGATAAAGTGTAGATTTCACACTGCTTCGTCCTGGTGCCCTTGGCTTTGGCTTTCGCACCACAAGTTCATCGGTAGGCTCTGGACAAATCCCCTAGATCACATTGATTTTTACACAAATAATATACAGTTGTAAGTTTAAAAGTGATGACAAAAACATATGCAAGTCACAATGTAAGTATACATTTTCAGAAGGCAGCAAAACCTGTTGCAGTCATAATACCTGTGTTCTGGGTCTGTGCCAGGTCTGAAGCATACTAGTGCATGAAAGTGGTGGTGGCACAGTTTTGAACCCCATGGTGCTGTAATGGGCAGTTTGAAAAAGCAGTGCAACCACATGGTTACATAAAGCCTGGCCAGCAACACATGAACAGGAGAAGCCTCTCAATACCACCGGTGTCCCAACAGCATGTAGTGCCACCTATAAAAGGAGGACAAGCACTTTAGAGGAAGTTTACAAAATAAGCAGAGGTAGAAAAGTCCAGCTTTAAAAAAGAAAACGTCCTTCTATGTATTTCTTATACCCATGAGGTGTTATTTAGCTAAGTCTACATTAAACCTAGACATAAATTAACCTGGCCAAAAAGTTGTGCTAATTATGAATATGTTAATGGTTATAACAGATACAGCATGTTTACTTCTTGAAGCCAGACATTTACACCACTGACAGAAGATTTCAGCATTTACTGAACACAAAAACTGAAAACATCTGCAACAACAGATAAACAAATGAACTTGAACTTATGTAGGTCCGAGACCACATCCTAGTCACTACTAGGCTACTCTTTAGCCTATGTGATATTTTGAAAATGCATAGTTGTCTGGGACATTAGAAATCTACTAAAATCCATCAGTGCCCAATGCCCATGAAGACCACTGGTCAAATGATGTAGCCCAGAGAGTAACGTTATAGCAAAGCTTGTTGATGTAGTTAATAGTGACCAGGGTATGATTTCGGACTCAAGCCTTAACTTCCTAAACACTGTAACCTGAAGTGTATGCGGTTCCTCGCTCTTTCTCATAGACCGGTAGCAGTTCGCTTGTACTACCACCTCCTCATTGACTAAATCTGACACTGTAGTGAAGGGGAAGATTATCACAGTTTATTGAACATAATAAGTCTTGACTTAACGTTATTCTAATGCTTCTTAACTACAGCCAAAGTACATCACAGACAAACTGTTAAAATACTGAATGTATCGACAACTTAGTTAACGTAATGCGTTAAGTTAAGCTAGCATGCTAATTAACATTGACATTAACGTCAGCTGATGAAACTCACTTACCTTTATAATTGATGATGTATTGTTCAAAAAACAACTTATAGCCTTTATTCAACTTTGACGTTTTCACTTGTGAATGTTCATTCACAAGTCGCACGACGTCTTCTTGCCCAAATTTCGGCAAACTTTTCAGTGAGGTAGACCACAGGTGAACACTCGCCATAATTAAAGGGACACCAGGCAAGCCTGATGCTTTTTCTCTACGAAACTCCCTCTCGCTCGGTCTGAAGCTCTTTTCCTTTTCTTTGCATTTCCGTCAAGGGTTTTCGCTGCTTCTTCGCCGGCTCTGCCATTATACACACGTTTGCAACAATCTCTAGCGTTTCGTTAGCCTGCCTCTGTGCTGTAAACTGATCCTGCTTCGGTCGGCGGGTACAATACACTGAACTTGCAAGCGGGATATTCTTCCTACAGGCAGTAGGGGCGGGCGAGAGAGTCTTCATTCGCCCTGTAACGAGTCATTTAACCATACCGACTTACGAAGATGAGTAATTAACACGAAAACGTTGCCTGGTGTCCCTTAGTTTGTTAGTTAGTTTGACTCTACCGGAAAGGGCGGCACACTGCTTCACTGGTACTTCCGACGTTCTATTGTGTCGAGACAGTGTTGCCAGATGCCAGCAAGGTTTTCCAGCCCAAAGCCTCGTCAAAAACCGCGAGAATGCACAAAAAACCGCCCAAATTAGCTTTTGCTTGTTTCTCATTTAAACACATTGAAATCATTAACAAGCTTTAAAATTACCCATTTTTGGACTTAGCCATATGTAGGCTAAAGGCTTGAGTTAAACTTGAGTCTGACACCTGTGATTTAGAACAATTAATTAATACATAGGCACTATCTATTCCCTGAGACAGGCAGTTAGGCCTAGATTTTTCATGAAAATCGCGCTGAACATAGGCTATTTAGGACAGTGTCAGTGCGCTCTTTGCAGAAGCAGTGTGTTCATGCATGGCAACTCTATACACGCAAAAAATATTTTCATACGCCAGATATAGGCTAAAGGCAAACTTGAGTTTGACACCTGTAATTTAGAACAATTAGTAGACCTGACAGGCAGTTAAACCTAGAGTTTTCATGAAAGTCGAGTTGAACGAACAGGGGTGTCAGTGCGCTCATGCAGAAGCAGAACGTTCATGCATGGCGGGCCATCTCTACACAAAAAAGTTCTAGTAGGCTTTGTCAAACTTCCTCAACAACTGTCGGGCTAGACGGAACGTGGGCCGTAGTCCTATGTCAAGCATTCGCGCAAGACCTGTGCGCAAATCCATCAACCCTGAAAGAAGGGAAAGTCCATCCTGTCTCGTAGGTAATCTTTCAGCAGTGTGCACCCTCATGAAGAGATTGACTGTAATGAGAAAATGATCTTTGCCCACTTTGGCATATTGATATTGTCAGTCAGCTAGCTAAATTTGAAAACCCCGCGAGCTGTGTGTTTGAAGGGCGGTCTGCGCCGCAGTAGGGGAGAACCAGACTGAAACACTTTTTAATTAAACGTAATTTACAAAGACATCGTAAAACACTGAAAGCTAATATTTTGTCACAAGCAACCTACATCTGTCCTCTGTCAAATACAGTTGCATTTTCAGGTCTGAACAAAACCATTCAGGAGTTATTTAAGGAGAAATCGAACGTGCGTTTTGTTTCATTCGTCCTGGCCGGGATAAATGAAACGACATGGGGGACGAAAGAAACATACAGCTTAAACTTCCCACAACTTCAATATTTGACAACATCATGAATGGTACTTAATATGTGTTATTTTAGATAAATTACTGCTGGGCTTTACTGTCTGCTATGAATATCTAACAACTAATTGCCGTCATTGTGAAGCGCATATCTCGCGGTTATGGAAATACCATGCACTATGCCATTTATAGCTAGAATGCATGTTTCGATACATAAGGTGACGTGAGCTGAGAGTGTCTGTTGTGAGTTTAGGGGGCACGTCAGCCAGAGGGTGTGTGAGTGAGTGAGTGAGTGAGAGACTGCTGCCTGCTGAGGGTCGCTGGAAGAAGGGTCTGAAGTGCCTATGTGTTTCGGCTACAAAAACCCGCCGAACTGATCCGAAACCAGCCCAATTTTTATACACCCGCCCAAACCCATTTTTGCCCGCAAAATAGATTGCAAAACCGCCCAATCTGGCAACCCTGGATAAAGGTCTATTCCCATCCCCCACCCTTGATCAAATTCAAATTCGCGTAGCACTCTAGAATCTTTGCTCCTTTTCAACTCCAGTCAGAGACTTCAACCGTCACTTTTCTGTCATGCCTCTGACTGAATGTGCAAGCTGTACAAACTCTGCTGTCATCATATCCCAGGTAAGAAATACAGTACTTTTGTATGCCAATTGAAAACGTGAATTTATTTGAAATATATTGTTTTCATAATGGAATGTTAATCAAACCCGTTATTCATGTTTAGAATTAGCTAGTGAGCTAACGCTAGCGATGTTAGCTGTTTACGTCCAACTCATCTAAAATGTGGTGTCTTGAAATACTTTGGGTTCTACACCATAGATGGTAAAGTAACCGTTAAATATAATGTTAAAGAATGTATCTGTGGATTGTGGCTTTACATCGGTCGAAGTTGACTAAAGTATGCGTTTATTCAAATATCTAGATACGTGTAAACAGGCCCTCCATGTCGTGATGTCTCACGTAACTCAAAGCCAGGCAAGCTGAGGACAGGCACTCTGCTCCATCATCGTTATGGTAACCAAACAAGTCTTCTTCTGTCTAGGTTTGTTTCTAGGTGTAAGTGTTGTTCTTCTTTGTGGTCCACCTACTGGAGGGGAGTGTTTACAGCAGTTCCGTTTTACACATGCGCAGTCTATGCGTCACTTTGACCATAGGCTTTAGCATTCTCCCGCGCAGGGCATCCTGGGATACGAGAGCGAACATTTGGGGGGTTTATGTCTGTATTTCTCCTTAGTTTTGAGTGTAATGTTAGCGTCTTTATTGTGACATGTTTCCCCCTTTTAGTTCTCCCTCGTGTGTGATCCTTTTTGTGTGGGGGGCTGCGTCCTCCCCTGTATGTGTAGTGTGTGCGTGTACTTGACCAGCCCCGTGTGTATTGTGTTCTGTGTCTGTGTCCCTGCTCTCGTTCTCAGCTAATAAACCTTTTGATTGGACAATTGTGTGTGTCGCTATCAAATTGTTACAATACATACATTCACAACTATATCCCAAAAGTCTACCTGTAGAACTAACAACGCACTTAAAGTATAGTATTCCCCAGCTGTCTAAGATTACTACAAGCACGTGTACACAGACATCAAAGGGGAACTGAGGCCCTGCCTCTTTTTTCCAGGAGAGAAAGTGCCCCTTTTTCTAGGGTGCTAAAATAGGAAATATATATTCCTGTACGCACACAGCTTCCTGTAAAAAATATATATTAGAACTACGCTAAATGAGGTTGGGAGATTAGACTTTGTTGTTGTGCGTTCCGGTGCCCTATCTGCCGCCCTCCTTCCTGCCACATTACCCATCCACAATTACGAGAAGTGCCCTTTTTTACCCCTGTCCCGCAAAATGAACACGTCCCTAATCATGGCAATAACCACGTTGTTTTTGGCAACACTACAAGACGGTCTCGTAGACACGAATGGTTCCACAGGCTGTCCACTGAGAGGTGCTGTTGGGCTGGGATCTATTACACTTTCATCCATATTTGTTGACAATGGAACATTTTGTTGACAAGGAAAATAACAATAAATATGATGATTATTGTGTTCCCACTTTCTCTTAAAATAATTATAGGATTTCTAGTAGTTATATATGGTATGATACATCTATGATTTTAATGCCTATATAGTAGGCTTATAGTATGTATTGTATGTCCCGAAATACTATACAATTCTTACAATTCTTTTAGGGTTAAAACAATCCAATCAGGATCAGAATGTGAATGAAATGTTTTACAATTTTATTCAGCATATGCACCACGTTATAATCTCATCCATAACATCTCTCAGCATTTGTTCATACTTATTTGATGTATGAACAAAAACACAAAAAAAAAAATCAGCTTGACAACCACCCTAATGATCATCCTTGCACATAAATTGGATTATATTGCACATTTGCCCAAAATTACAGTAGGTAACATGGAAGAAAATGAAAGCACTTTGGGGGGAAAAAATCCGCTTTTACCACTTATAAGAATATGGTGTTAAAATGGACAAAAAAACATTTTCTAAGCTGACAACCTGGCTAGAACACATGTTAAGGGGTTAAATATTAATACTGGATAGGTTGTATGCTTGTACCAAAAAGTGTCCGACAGAGTTTTAATATCAGTTTTGGCCCCCTGACTATAATGGCTGTCTGTCTCCTCTCTGTCTGGCTGTGTGTCTATCTATCATAATGTCTGTCTGTCTCCTCTTTGTCTGTCTGTCCATCTGTCTATCGTAATGCCTTAATGTCTTTCTCCTCCCTTCTCCTGGTGTCCAGACGCTAACTCGGGCTCCTCGCGCAACTGGGCTCGTCTGATAGGGATCCCCTTCTCCTACACCTTTGAGCTGAGGGACACGGGCCAGTTCGGCCACCTCCTCCCCGAGGACCAGATCCAGCCGGCCTGCGAGGAGGCCTTTGAGGGAGCCCGCACCATCATCACCTACGTTCACGACAAGGCCTTCCACAACCGCACTGAGATCGGAGCCGTCGGTTCAACCAGGGCCTTCTGGGCCACCGTACTGGCATCCTGCCTTGCCACCATGTACCTGTTATGAGGGAAACACAAAGATGGGGACAGCCTGGGTGCAGATGAAGAGAAAGTGTACTGTGTATTATACAGATAGCTGGACTGACTGATCAGATAGCGATGATGCTGTTTGACTGACCACTGTCTCTGTGTTTTGCCTGTACTGTCTCTCTCCATTCATACATCACGACATGGAGGGCCTGTTTACACGTATCTAGATATTTGAATAAACGCATACTTTAGTCAACTTCGACCGATGTAAAGCCACAATCCACAGATACATTCTTTAACATTATATTTAACGGTTACTTTACCATCTATGGTGTAGAACCCAAAGTATTTCAAGACACCACATTTTAGATGAGTTGGACGTAAACAGCTAACATCGCTAGCGTTAGCTCACTAGCTAATTCTAAACATGAATAACGGGTTTGATTAACATTCCATTATGAAAACAATATATTTCAAATAAATTCACGTTTTCAATTGGCATACAAAAGTACTGTATTTCTTACCTGGGATATGATGACAGCAGAGTTTGTACAGCTTGCACATTCAGTCAGAGGCATGACAGAAAATAAAGTCATAATGCAGAGGAAGTAGATTGGGAACCAAATAGAATGTTCAAGCATTGTTTTTGTTTTTATTGTTGAAAGGGTCTATATGTCTGATCACTATGCCCTATAAGGTAGACTTATTGAATGAAATTGTGATGTAATTGTTCAATTATGTGATCTGAATGAGCTGTGACCTACAAGGCCTGTTGGCCACTAATTGGAGTCAACTTGTGCAGTATTGCACTGTCTCTCCCTACAAGCTTTAAACTTGGCTTGACTCATTCCCATAGATAGGGGTACTGATTGATAGAGGTTTTGGGATACTATGTTATGTTTCCAAGCTGATATTCACTTTGAAAACTGGTTCTCTTTAGGCGGAGATTGTTTTTTTTCATGTTCTAGTTCTGTTATCTCTTACACTGTACAATAAATGTCAATTCTGACACTTCTGCTGAGAGCCCATGAGTGTTAGCTTTCATTTGATACCTTTTTTATGTATATGGTCATTGTGGTTGTGGAGATATTCAACATTTATTGCTGGCATGTCGTGTTGAGCATTAAACCAAAAGATTGGCCTGAAATTGCTTGTACAAGTCACACAAAAAAAAATTCAGCTTGACAACCACCCTAATATCTTACCTATGGGTGTCTTCTACCTAAAAAAAATAAGGTGACAGCTTGTACCAAAACATGTCCGCAAAAGTCTTAACGGAAGCCCTTTCAGAATTGGCCCCCTGACTATTATGATAGATAGACAGACAGACAGACAGCCATTAAGACAGACAGAGAGACAGACAGGCATTAAGACACACAGACAGACAGACAGGCATTATGATAGACAGACAGACAGAGAGATAAACACAGAGACAGACAGAGGCACACAGACAGACAGACAGAGAAATAAACACAGAGACAGAGGCACACAGACAGAGAGGCACACAGACCGACAGACAGAGAGGCACACAGACCGACAGACAGACAGAGAGGCACACAGACAGACAGAGAGGCACACAGACCGACAGACAGACAGAGAGGCACACAGACAGACAGACAGAGAGATAAACACAGAGATAGACAGACGCACAGACAACAGCATGGGCAAGCAGACACACAGACAGACAGACACACAGACAGACAGGCAGGCAGACAGGCAGGCAGACAGACACACAGACAGACAGGCAGACAGACAGGGAGACAGGGGAGGGAGGATACAGACAGACAGCGTCTGGAGACCAGGACAGAGGAGGAGGTGGTGGAGAGAGATGTGGTGAATGCTGTGGGCTTTCTCACACACACACACACACACACACACACACACACACACACACACACAGGGATATAGGAGATCATAGATAGATGTAGAGTGAATAGTTGTACAAAAGATTGACAGATAGAGAGACAATCAAAAAATGATATTTTAATAGACAGACAGACAAACAACATGGAGACAGAGACACACACACAGACAGACATAGAGTAACACATAGTCAGATTGAAAACATGCTTAACATACACAATTACTGTCAGACATGAATTCAGACAGTTTGACCAACAGACAGACATGAGGCCAGTCCCTTACAGAGTATCTCAGGAGAGGTTCCCACTCGGTAGACCATCCCATGTACGGCCTTCATGGCTGCAGCAGCAGCCTGACCCACAGCCTTCTGTGGGGGAAGCACACACACTGCACTTACACTATAGTGTATATGTGAGTGTATGTCTGTGTGTGTGCATGTGAGTGTGTGTGTGTGTGCACACACTGCACTTACACTATAGTGTATATGTGAGTGTATGTCTGTATATGTGCATGTGTGTGTGTGTGTGTGTGTGTGTGTGTATGTCTGTGTACTGTATGTGCATGTGTGTGTGTGTGTGTGTATGTGTGTGTGTGTGTGTGTGTGTGTGTGTGTGTGTGTATGTTTGTGTTTTCAGACATGTCCTCCGCACTATGCATTAGATATGATGCTTACATGTGGACATTATGTGGACATTACAGTATGTGTGAACGACATTGACGCTCATGAACAGAATCTCTGTGGGGTTGAACATGGTTGAACACACACATGAACAGAATCTCTGCATGTTCTTCACTTTGTTGAGACATGAGCTCATTTGCATAATGTCCGTGCAAAATACTAGGAGGGGAGAAGTGTAAGAGCTGGCTAGGTTCGGAGTTCCAACTGTCCGGTTAAGTTGGTGGGTGTGTGTGTGTGTGTGTGTAGTTGTCTCACCAGCTCGTCATAGTTGGGTGCTGAGATTTGTGGGTGTCCATAAGGCATAAGCAGCAGCTGCCCTGCAGAGTGGATGGTGAGGAAGCAGAGGATCTGGTCCACCCTGCTGCCCACAAACTGGGTCACAGCCTCGGCCTCTTTCTCCGACACGGCTCCAGAACCACAGTACGTGTTCTGACAGCAGTCTCTGGACACCCCCACAGCTGGGGCACGGGGAAGCAACACAGGAATGGATATTCACATTTAGAATGACACTTTACAATAAGGGTACACAATTTAGCATTAGTTAAGTATTAGTTAAGCATTAACATTCATCATTCATCATTATGTTTTCAACATTACTTAAGGATTAACAAATGTGCTTTTCCACATTATTTAGTAGGTGTTATCAGCGGGCGTGCCAGCAGGTGTCTGTAGATAGGTGTGGATACCATAGCATTTATTCTTGCAGGTGCCCTGGGTATTAGTGTGTTTTAGTTTGTTATAAATTATGAATTTCTAATGTGTGCATTGTTAATCCTTAAGTAATGCTGAAAACATACTTAATAATGATGACTTACGTGTTTGTTAATGCTTAACTTATATTTAACTAATGCTAAATTGTGTACCCTTTTTGTAAAGTGTTACCATGGACAGCTTAACTTAAAATAAAAATGCAGTCATTTTGTTTGTCCGTTATTCCTGTTGAACCTATTTACGAGATTAGTCAGTACACTGTCTCTAGTCCCTACATGGGGCATTTTTTTTAAACCATGGAGACGAATGATGGACAACATTCTCTGACATAATGACATAAACGCATTGTATGACAAGGGAACTTCTAATCAGTGCATTTCTGGCAGAATTGTTTTAATGTAATGGCAGAATGGGCATATGGGGGTGTCCTTTTCTCTCTAAGTCATGCTGAAACTCACTGCCCCAGTTTGCATTGAAGTTCCTGTTGAGATCCACGCCATGGCACGAACAGCCCTCTGGTGGAATTGACCTGGACTTCCTCCACAGTCGAGTCTAATCAATAGTCAAATACCCTTTCAAAGTCATCCGGATATGCATGACACCATTCATTTCTGTTTTTTGGGTAGGAACATGAAAAAAAATCCTATTTTCCTGATTAGAGATTATTCTTTCTCTTTCTCTCTCTCACCAGTTTTCATGTTAGCAAGTTGCCTGTACAGAGCTAACAGTTTTAAACCAGAACTTGCATAGTGCTAGCCTGACGAGCCAGACCGACATTAAAATGTAGGGTCTGGGCACTCACCGTTCGCAGTGCTCAGTCCGAGGGGCGGGATAATCGGTTGTCTTTCAAATTCCCTCTGCACGCAATAGGACAGCGTTATGAGTCCCATGCGTTTTCCCACCAGCGGAGCTAGTTGGCTAGTTCAAACTTTTGCCAACTTAAAAAAAGCTTAACTCGTGTCACACTATTCGCCAACAGCAACATCCATCTTCTTTGTTTTCAAGTAGCAGGGAATTCAAGCCAAACCGTTGCAACTAAAGATTCTAGAAAGTTCTCTGTAACTCATTATGTTAAGCCCGCCTAACGACTCCATACACAACTTGATTGGCCTGATAGAAGTTTAATTTTTCGAGCTCACAAGCCAACTGAGAGTTGCTAGACTAGCCCTGGCAGCAAATGTAATTTGCTGCCGCTAGGGTGCCTCTAGATTTCTAGGCTAGCATAGTGCTGCTACGTTACGTGTATTCTGAAGCAGTTGTAATTTTTGTCTTGAGTTATGTTACATGTAGACTTACAAATCATTTTACAAGTGTATTTTTGTTTACAATAGGCTTACGATATACGTATGGTCTTCGAACAGCCAACAGGTGCTTCAAGTTACAGGGCTCAAAACTTTACCTTCCAGTCATTGCTGGTTTGGACTAAAACATACAGTATATAACAGAGAATGGTGAAAACACAATGTGAACATAAAAATTATGAATTCACACTCACACTCTCATTAAACCAGCTGAACATGTAGCCATCAATGTTCAGAACGGGAGTCACGTAGAAGTCCATGTTCTTCAGCATCTCATTCAGCTTCTCATCTGTCTGGTACCGTTGTAAGATCTGAACATGTCAAAAAAGAAACTCTGTCTTGGCTTTGGAAGAAAAAGAAACAGCAGCACTGACATTATAAATAGGGCCAAAAATTGCTGGTTCACGCCAGACACTTCAACTTTTTTTGTGTATTTTTGAATATCTAGAAATACATTTTTTGTTAATTTCCCTTAGGATCTCCACATTGTAGCAATGTTTTACCTCTTTAACGAACCACTGGCAGAAGGCAGGAGCGATCCACTCTCTAGCGTGGATGCCACAGTCCATCCAGATGGCTTTCTTCTCCTTTCCCTCTGAGCCTAGGCCAATCTGACACAGCAAGCATTATACTTTCAATGTCAGATACACATGAGAGATGTTAAACTCTTAGTGCTACAGTCAGGTGATTTCCCAGAGCGGCCAATTAACAACCAAGCCTATTTACCATTAAGTAGTAAAAGTCCTGCCACATATTTACGATGTATTTATGTTAGGTATGTTGCGGTGTGGAACTTCACCCACCTCAGGGATTTTTGGAATGGACCACCCTGCTGAGTCCTCGTGTGACTGGCACCCCAGGCACGTGTGCGATGGTGGTCACTGATCATACCTGCGCTGGTGTCGACTACCCCTCACCATGCCTTAGTTATGCTGCTATAGCATAGTGCTGTCATGGACTTTTCATGTGCCACGCCGTACAACCCCCCCCCCTCTCCCCTTCTCTCTCTCTCTCTCTAAACTCTCCCTCTCTTCCCTATTCTCACTATGGTACATACTGTAACAATATATAGTACCACTGAATACTTATTGACATTAACCATTTTGATTTTCAGTAATACTAACCCACTCTATATCTCTTTTTCCCCCCCTTACCACACTTGTGAGGTATATCATCACCAGTCATCAGCGTGATGTTAACAGCGTGGTTGTCGTGAGAGCATGATTCATTGACACTTGCAGTGTTCGGCCGTATGTCTATGTGCACACCTGCCTACCATCAGGCTACTCAGCTACGAGTAGACAAAGAATTTCCCCTGTTTGTATATTCACTCCAAGTTAGCCTAGAGATGGGCAGGAACAAGGTCAATTGGTAGAAATGCTTGTCAAAACGTCAAAAGGAGCTGGATGTGTGGATGAATGAAGCACAAGTGCTTTACTATGTTAAGCATGCACACTGTTTAAAGTTAGGCTATACGGTAAACTAAAAGTAAACCAAAGGTAAATTTAGCCTTTTTAGGGCTGTATAAAGTTGACCAAATGAATATAGGCTGTTATATGAATATAGGCGTTAATAAATATAGGCGTTATATAGGTCGCCATATAACTCTTTCGTTCCATAGCTGTCAACATTGAACATTGAAAATAAGGGAGATTTCCCGGGTTTCTCACTCAAAATACGGGAAAATGTCAACATTCGTCTCCATTAACGTTGGATGGCCCTCCCCACAACAAAGAATAAAAAGACATGACCCTCCCCTATTTTCCTCTGGTGGCCCCTTCAATAAATAACAAACAGTCCCTTAACTGGCTAGTTCTGCTAAAATTGACACCTTTTTGAAAGTATAGCCAAAGGGAGAAATATTTTTCAAGTTTTGGATGAGTACACTGAGGCAAATGGACTTGATTGGTCTTGTTGTGCGGGAGTGAGTTTAAACGGGGCCGTGGCTATAAATGGGAATAACAGTGTAGTGACAGCTTTCATCAAGCTGAAGTACGTGTGGCTAAATGGATAGAGGATGAGCTTAATTTATTTTTTACATTTGCCATAGTATTGCCGATAGGTTTAATAAGACATCTTGCAAAAAGGGGGGGGGGGGACCTTAGCCAGAACCTAGTGGTATTTGGGGGGCCTTGCCGTGGAAACATTTGGGACCCCCTTGTCTACTGTAGCCTACATATATCCTGCCCCTTCCTGTACGCCTCTCCATTCACTTGAAAAGGAAAATAACTGCCCGATAACTTCCCAAAGTGGATTGCAAGATGGCCGCCAAGTGGGGGTGCTTGTCTAACAGGACTTTGATTTTACACCTCTGAATACTGGGAATATCCCAAGCCGAGATGGAAAACCATGAGGGGAAATTAATCAGATACAGGAGGGATGTCTGGAACAGGAACAAATATCTCACCTTGAGGAATGTGATGTTGCTGCCCTCAAAGGTCTCTCCGCACACAGAGGAGGACACCAGCTCTGGATTCTCTGACGCCACACGTTCCATCCAATCAGAGATCTGAGGGGACGAAGAGGGGGGGGGATTTTAAAGGTGAGGTCAGCGATTGTACGCAGTTTAGAGCCCATAGCCCTCCCTTGCCATCCCATGAGTAAACAGTAAAAAAAAAATGGTCGCTGTAGGCAGCCCAAGCTCTGAAAACCGGAAACAAACACATTCGGGGCAGATGTCCCCCAAACAAAAGTAAACACTTGTGGAGTTTCTATAGGAATATTGAAGGGAGGGGTGAGCTACCTCCCTGGTGGGTTTTGTTTGGGAGTTGATTAAATTATAATGTAAGTTTTGGACAAAAGAGTCCGCTAAGAAATTTATATATAAACATAAACAAGTTGCGACATTATGCGCAATCGCTGACTGCACCCTTAACTTCACAACTTTCTCATGACTTGTGGGTGTGACCAATAGAACATCTATGACTAAGGCCATGTCCACATGTAGCTGGGCATTTTAAAAAACTGATATTTATTTATGCATTTTGGTTTCAGTGTTCAGTGCGTGTAGACGGGGGGAAAACAGAGATTTTGGATTGTGATGTGATGTTTTCCCTTTTCTGTTTGGTTGACGTGTTCTTGACAGCCTTCAACGGCTGTTTCTATGTATCCGTTTGGATGTAGTTATTTTGCAATGCCAAGGAGGAAAAATCTGTTATTTAAAATACCCACTAACATGGACACGGCCTAACTCAAGGCATCTTTAGAAGCATATTGATACCAGTGCTTGGTTGTATGTATGTGTAATAGGTAATTTTGAGAAATTTGACTTCCCTTATTTCTGCAGGAATGGAATAAAAATATATTCTAAATATTGTGCCTGAGTTTACTAGTCTATGCAATTCTCAGTTAAAAAGGTGTAAAGCCGTGAAGACAGCTGTGGAAAAGGCTTTCAAGATTATAATATCCACTCACCTCTGACATTGGATGGTATCTGGTGTAGTTATAATTCCAAGTGATTCCATCCTGTGTAAGCCTATAGAATACAATATGACATGAAAAAAATGTCCACACACAGACAACCATTGTCAACTCAACTTTACATTTTCCCCAGAGAGCAATTGATTTGACAGCAAGGCAACATAGACACAGACAAAGAAAAACAAACATGAGACAAAGGACAAAAGGCAGTAACCCAGGGCAAAGGGCGCTGAATACAACAGTGTTGCACAGCTGTCTATTTTTTAGCAGTTCTCAATTTAAAAAAAGTGTTTAGGCTACACAACATTAATGCCATGTACAGTATACCATTCCATACACAAAATGACAAAAGCCCCTGGTATAAATAATAAATGGGTTACATATTTCTAATATAATCCACAAAGTTATATTGGAATGCTGTGAATGTGTTTGTACTGACCAAAGCAACAGTCATACCACATAAAACATTGTCAACCTCCTCAAGAACATCATCGTCATCATAAACAACAACATAAGGTTTCAAGTCTGAAGAACTCCTATACACCATACCTAAGAGGGACAAAAGGTCAATACTTTTACATTAATGCAAAATCAATGCCTTCTGGGAAAAAAAACACATTGAATATTAGCACGGTGGCTCACTTGTTTGAGGTGCAGTCTATGTTCTGCATGCACAGAATCAGAAAAGCCAATCCAACAACGATCATCATGTTGTCTTTCCACATCACGACCAAAGCACATTTAAGTCACAAGTCAGAAAGTCACACTTGTCTCGTAGTAGTATAGTCCGGTAAGATCGTAAACTTAGATTAGATCACCTTAGATTACACACTTTAAAGGGACGAAGGTTACTACACTTCCTCCTTACCCAGAACTCGTGAGTATCGCTTATCATGCCACCTGTCTGCCTGCATCTGTCTTGTGAAACATCACAGGCCTGCCATGGGGGTAGAATTGTCTCTAAAAGGTTTGTACATACTCAAAAAGATATGCACAAATAGACGTGTATTTGCAAATGTTGTACACAAAAGAGAGAAATAGAGAGAGAAACAGAGAGAGAGAACTGTGGTTGGCACAATCTCATCAGGGTGAATCACTTTGCATTAACCAGTATTGTTATGCTACAATGGATACTTAGCTTTTTCGCAGTGGGACTGGAGGCTGGAGTTACCTTTCTGCCGATCGCTGGGGACACCAAGGGCCAAGCCAGAGGCGTGCAACCACCCTGATCACGGTAATGGAAGATTACCTTCACTGCACACACATGTACACACACACTCCCAACAAACACACACACACACACACACATGCACAGAAGCTGCTGTCCCACAATGTGAACGTTATGTTCACAGGTGAGTCAACACACCTGTCAATACTGTGTATAATAGCATTTATACATGCTTTGACCAGACAGCACATGGTGAACGCAACATACGCAAACATACGCAAAGCATACTTTACTTGCGGGAGCATTCATCTGACGCTGGCTACACCAGCCAATTTGTGATCCACACCACCAAACTTACCACATGTGCCCCGGAAGACAGGAGAGATAGGAGGTAGCCCATTCAGGTAGCAGTTACCTGGATCTGCCTGGGTCCACTCCATAGTTAATGTAATTGCAGCTCCACCAATTCAACACAGGAGGAGAGGGGAGAAGCAAAGGAGCCCGGGCAATAGGGAGAATGGAATTCAAATTTGTATTCCAAAATTTGTTTACAGATTATACACAAGGTTGTCAGTAGTACAAGAGTAACCTGAAACTGAAAGAAAGACAATTGTTTGGGACTCCAACCCCAAACTCAATCATATTCTATACATACTGCTGGACGGTGGTTAGCATCTCTTTGTGAGGAGCTGACAACAGAGATCAATTTTCCTCTGAAAGTAAAATCCATCTTTGGGATCTATGTAGCTATCAAACAAATCATACTTATATGGCTAACTACCACTAGAACGTGTGAGTTTTGGAATTATTCTAGAAAATATTATTGTCAGTAACCTTAGTATTTTCAGACTCTATTTACTTGTAGCCCTCTGCTGGCCTGCTTCTGTATTTTTTCACTGCCGGCATTTATTTTGGTCCACCACGCCCCTACTTCCTGCCTTTGCAAACCCCCCCCCCCCATCTTTTGCTCTCAGCTGTTCCTTATGTTTGTATTGCCTGCCCTATTTATACCCTGCCCTATATGGGGCTCATTAATGGTCTTTCTCTGTGTGTTGTCACGTCCTAGTTCTTTGTCCATTGCCAGCTAGTGAAACTTCTGAGTTTTTGAGTTTTTCCTGTTTGTTTGACGAGTGTTTTACTGAACCTGCTTTTGGACATTGAATATGCCTGTTTTTCCGACTCTTTTCTGACTAAAGCTGCATGCAACTCTGACTTAGCCATGCCTGCTGCACAGAAGTCCGTCTGGACTTCCTTCCTTGGGCTCTACTAAGGGTGGGAGGCTGTTAGTGATACCAGCAGATGGCAGCCATTAGACAAGCATAAAGCCTCTGGTGGAGGAACTGTGGAGGAACTGGGGAGGAGAGGCAACCATATGGTGGTCGTGATCCCAGAGGCCAGTCTCAGCATGGGCCCTTCTGACCACACCACCACCCTGACCTTTCCTGTGCCCTATACCAAGGAGAATATGACTAAGGAGCAGGAAAAATCCCTGAACCGTTTAATGGCCACTGCTGTGGCAAAGTTAAAGCACTAGGGGCAGCCGTGGCCTACTGGTTAGCGCTTCGGACTTGTAACCGGAGGGTTGCCGGTTCGAACCCCGACCAGTAGGCACGGCTGAAGTGCCCTTGAGCAAGGCACCTAACCCCTCACTGCTCCCCGAGCGCCGCTGTTGTTGCAGGCAGCTCAATGCGCCGGGATTAGTGTGTGGTTCACCTCACTGTGTGATTGGGATAAATGCAACCAAAAGAGACCAAATTTCTTCTCACGGGATCAAAAGAGTATATATACTTATACTTATCCTACTGGACCACCATAACCTACTGGACCACCATAACCATGCTGAGTCATGTTGCCATGAGGACCTGTGAAAGCATGCTGTACAACAAGGAGCTGATGCTGACCTTACGGGACTATGACTTTGATCTCTCCAAAGTCCCCACGACATTATTGCTACAAGATGTCCTCACCCTGTTTCATACCTGCCACTACGCTACACACACTACAGCAATCGCATGACCTTGTGGGAGAGGACCGTCAACCTGCTGAGGTCCTTACTGGAGCCTGTGGCCTGCAGTCGTCTTTACGTTCACGCAGACAAGATGGCGTCTGATATCCTGCAGAGGGACACATCCATTGTGGAGCTGGCGAGTAACGCAGCACTGTGGCTGATGACCTTTGTATTTGTATTTTATATACAAGGCTATTATTGATCTTTTTCAAACTATGTAAAACAAAATACTGTACAAGTCTGCATGAGTTAAAATAATCAGCCGTTTTGCTTGACCATCATGACTTGCAATGCTGAGCTGAAGTTAATCAGTGTTGATGTTGACATTAGTGTGAGTTTGGGCAGTCAAATATTATAGTACACAAAAGACTAGGCTTTAAATCAATTCTACTTCAATGGAGTTTCAAATGTTTTTTACAAATTGCCAGTACTTTCAGTTCAACTGAATTATGCAACATTATAGTTTTGTACATTTGATATGTTTCTGTAAGTAGTTAGTGTGCATTGTGTTGTTGACTTAATTTCAGTGTATGGTAATTTTATGTGGGCATAAAGACCCATCATTCCCACTAGTAACCTGTGCAGCATGATGCTACTAAATATATTGTGTCTAATTCTGCAATACATTTCAATACATCCATATAGATATTATTTCAGTTGTTTTGTCCTTCAGTTGTTCAGCCCTGTTTTGTATAGTCTTGTCTATCTGGCTGGCTGCCATCACACTTGCATGATGATTAACAAGAAAAGATACAAAGTCTAGCTCACTGAGAGGTAAGCACATGGCATTTGTATTTCATCGTGGACTTGAAATGCTGCACAGACATCCATGAGTATTAAACATTCAAAGAGAGCCCATGAGTAACAGGGGCGAGGAAAAACTCCCTAGAATTGGAGATACATATACAAAGAAACCTTGGGCAGATCAACGACTTAAGGGCCATCTGCCTTGGGTCAGTTACAGGGTAGTAAGGTCTGTACATAAGTGAATAGGTTAGTTGTGTTACAAAGAGGTAGGATGGTTACATAACCAGTATGATAATGCATGAATCCCATGCAGTGTCAGGAAGTTCAAATAGTCCAGTGTAGGGATTAGGGAATGAATTGTCCATAGGGATTAGGAATTGTCATAGGCCAAGTAGTGGGTCGCTAGGGTGCACGGCGCAGGAATCGGGGCAAGGGGACAGCAACGGGGACAGCATCATTGCAAGTTAATTGCAATGTTGATGTTGACATATGTAGGTAAGAGACACTGCAAAGTCCAGCTCACAGCAGGCAGTAAGCACACAGTATTTCTATGTCACTGGGGACTTCTCCATGGCTGCTGTGCATACATCCATGAGGCAGGCTGTCATCGTGCTGCTGATCGCTCTCCTGTGCCTGGGCTCGGTTCAGGGTGGAAAGCTGTTAGTAATACCCTCAGACGGCAGCCCCTGGAGAGAAACAAAGCCACTGGTGGAGGAACTGGGGAGGAGAGGCAACCAGGTGGTGGTCGTGATCCCAGAGGCCAGTCACAGCTTGGGCCCCTCAGAGCACACCACCACCCTGACCTTTCCTGTGCCCTATACCAAGGAAAGCTATGGCAAGGGCTTAGACGAAGACCTGCTCCGATTAATGAACACTGATGTCTCCACTACTGTGGCAAGGTTAAGGAATTACCGGGACACCCTGGACATGCTGAGTTATTACATGACGGTGACCTGTGAAAGCATGCTGTACAACAAGGAGCTGATGCAGACCTTAAGGGACTATGAGTTTGATGCTCTCCTCATTCACCCTTTTTGGACTGTTGGAATCATCGTTGGGGCTTATCTGGACATTCCTTCCGTCTACATGAGTGGTCCTTATCCTTGCCCCCTTGACATTATATCCACAAGATGTCCTCACCCTGTTTCATACCTGCCACAGCGCTACACACACTACAGCAATCGCATGACCTTGTGGGAGAGGACCGTCAACCTGCTGAGGTCCTTACTGGAGCCTGCGGCCTGCAGTCGTCTTTACGTTCATGCAAACAAGGTGGCCTCTGATATCCTGCAGAGAGACACATCCATTGTGGAGCTGGCGAGCAACGCAGCACTGTGGCTCGTTCGGTTTGACTTTACCTATGAGTTCCCCATGCCTCTGATGCCCAACATGATCATGATTGGTGGAATGAAAGCAGGAAAGCCAAAACCCCTACCACAGGTGAGTTGGATTTGCTCAGTTTTATGTTTGTGTTTATGGTATTTGGCCCTAGTGACCTTACAGTATATGAACACATTAGTTTATAATTCATTAAACTATCTGCCAATCAACATGCATTAAACTATCAGTCTATCAACAACTTCTAATCTGTCTATTTTTAAACTATCAACTTTTATTAAGCTATGCAACCATCTATTTTAACTGTACATGATATTTTCACATTATCACAACTTTTGCATTTTCATGCACTGGTAAATCCCTGGAATTACATTTTATTATTATTATTATTATTATTATTATTATTATTATTATTATTATTATTATTATGCTAAATGTATGCATTTGAAATTATTATCCTATTAAAACTGGTGATAACAGCACTAATATTGTTAGGACAGCTAGATCATACTGTCAACATACTGTACATTTAACACCCATTAGTAG
This sequence comes from Alosa pseudoharengus, assembly GCF_046254945.1. Taxonomy (NCBI): domain Eukaryota; kingdom Metazoa; phylum Chordata; class Actinopteri; order Clupeiformes; family Clupeidae; genus Alosa; species Alosa pseudoharengus. Next base: position 11,643,843 of record NW_027468718.1, on the reverse strand, counting down.
GCTATTTCTGGGCTAGAATATTGCAAAGCGATTTGGTCACTTTATTTGTCATGCTCTTATCAGTTGTAACATAGTCAAAATGTTAAGTATTTCCTATCAGAACATGAAATAATATCTGTATCAATAGCTGTCATACATACAGTACACACTATTATTAGTATCCTAGCTAATGTTTATCCTATCACCTAGGACTAACGTTAAACTCATCAGTTTGTATGTTGTCCAGGGAATGAGCTTATTTCTTAGAGTTCTTAAATTAATTGTGAGGACAATATACAGTATGAAAATACCAAAGTATGTTGTTTTTAGAGTAGTGTGCTTGTTATGTTTATGATGTGTGTGATTTTAATGTTGTGTGTTACATTTGCGTTACATTTTACAATGTAAATATTTAGTGTTTTAACAGAGTAAGCTAATCCTGCTAATGCACACCAGTGAATTTGAGGGCTGTTGTCCTGTTGCCCTCTAGATAATCCCAGGGCGTAGCATAGTGTCTTTGAGTTAATAAATACTAAAGTCAGATAAATATTTTTCTTATGGGCTGGTATGTTTTACTGACAACAGACTGGTTGCACTCTGCCTGATGGGCTACAAAGTCAGTTTTACAGTAGATATTTGCATTATCAAATGTCCAAGATGGCCTGCTTTCTTAATGTAATTGTAGCATTAGATGTGTGTTCTATCTTGTCATTGCATGTTGTGCTATATCTAGGACATCGAGTGGAATTGGTGGTAAACGGGGTCATTCTGTTCCCTAATGCAACCTGTTGCTTATGAACAGCATCTGTGTTGTGTTTTCATTTCAGGTGGAGGAGTTTGTGAATGGATCTGTAGAAGAGTATATGTATTGTGTTTTCATTTCAGGAGGTGGAGGAATTTGTGAATGGATCTGGAGAGCACAGCTTTGTGGTCTTCACCCTGAGTTCAATGGTGTTGTGTTTTAATTTCAGGAGGTGGAGGAATATGTGGGGTTTGTGAGTTTGTGAATGGATCTGGGTTTTGTGAACAGTATCTGTGTTGTGTTTTCCTCTCAGGAGGTGGAGGAGTTTGTGAATGGATCTGGAGAGCACGGCTTTGTGATCTTCACCCTGGGCTCAATGGTGTCCCAGATGCCAGAAGAGAAGGCCCGAGTGTTCTTCGAGGCATTCCGGAAGATTCCACAGAGGGTGAGGGGGCATTTAGCAGATATGCTTTTGGTCATTATTTTGGTTTCACCTGGCCTGCTTGCTTTACTGTAGTAATCAAGAAGGTCTTTATTGTCTTAGAGTTTGTTTGTAGTTTATTGACGTGCACTTTCAAACACACGCTAACACTGACTGGTTGACTAGGTGTAGGTTGGCACAGGATGGCATTGCCTGTCCCTGGATTGTGTTTTGCCTACAGTCTGAACTGTTACCAATTAAAAGTTGTTTCCTACGAGTTTGGATCTGCGCTTGATTCCGAATCTGGGTTCTGACAGTGTCAATATGTTATTCAGTCCCGGCGTCATGGGGGGGCTTTGGGGGGCCAGGCCCGTCATCTGTGCCCGCCCTGGACGAGCTTGGCTGCACCAACCAACCCCAATCCCATAGATTGATTTCGAACACTTATTAAATGTAGGCCTATAATATACGTTTGTCAATCTAGCAAGTAGCAAATAAAACTTGTAAAATCTGTATTATTCCGTAGCTAATCAATCAGGAACATTAGGTAACCCCATCACCTAAATGGAGAGGAGGTTACGTGGCACAGTCTACTTCACTTCTGCACTAACCCCTGTCATCCGATGACAAATATGGCTTATCGGCTCGCAGGTAGGCCATAGGCCTATCTCATATCGATAGTTAGTAGAAGTAGGCCTAGTAGTTTCTGGGTTTGTTTGATAGCGTTAACCTTTACTGTTTTTTCTTCTGACCTAGTCGGAGAACAGGGAGCTTGTTACCACTCCAGGTCCGAAGTTATCCTTAACTTCGGGGCTAACTCCCTAACACTCTATCTGAAAGTGGTTAGCAAATGAACGAGGATTTTGGTTTTATCTACGGATTTATTTTTTGAATTATTTTGAATATGACTAGCTCCAGTCTCAACAGCACGTCTACTTTTTCCACACGCATCTCAGTTCTAACATGCATATCCCCTCTCGCTTTCTCTCTCTCCATCCCTGCGCACGGGGCTCTCTTAAATGAGCTGAACCATTCTACAACAATTGCATCTATATTTTTATATTAGAATGTTTTGTCAAGTGTAAGCTTAAACTACCGTGATCAATTTAAGTTCCTGTGCCCCCCCTAGAAAGGTGTAATGCCCGTCCGTGAATTTGTGTTTGCCGCCGGGTCTGATGTTATTTATAAGAATAGAGATGTGCTGTATAACAATCAAACAGAACAAACTGTTCCCTAAAGAGTGCGCTTGTGTCTTTAGATGGTTTAAGTTTTATTGTCTTCCCTCCAGGTTTTGTGGAGGTACACTGGACCTGTGCCTGAGAATGCCCCAAAGAATGTCAAACTCATGAAGTGGTTACCTCAAATTGACCTTTTAGGTTTGTTCTAAGCAAAGCATTTCATGTCTGTTTGATGAAAAATGTTGTTGTTGCTGTTGAAATAAATAAACAAAACAATGTGTTATTTTGACCCGTACAACGTTACTCTATGGTGTTATATTCTATTTTGCTTGTTGAGCAACCATTTTGTGTTTGTGAATTCAGGTCACCCGAAGGTGAAGGCTTTCATCACACATGGAGGGTCCCATGGCATCTACGAGGGTATAGCGGTGTTCCCATGGTGACGATTCCACTGTTTGTAGACCAGGGAGACAACGCCCAGCGCATGGTTGCGCGTGGTGTTGCTGAGTCTTTGACCATTGCTGACGTGACCACAGCCAAAGTGTTGGAAGCACTCAACAAAGTCATTGGTGACAAGAGGTATGATGCGTTTGATTGTAAATTGGCATTTGCAGAAGCATCTTAATTATCCGTTTGGTGGAGTGAATATGACACTGCATAAACAGCACTTTTTTCCTGAATTCTCTAGTTACAAGGCAAATATGATGAAGCTGTCAGCTGTGCACAAGGACCGTCCGATTGAACCTCTTGACCTGGCCGTCTTCTGGACCGAGTTTGTAATGAGACACAAAGGAGCGGACCACTTGCGGTACACTGCCCACGAGCTGAACTGGGTCCAGTACCACAGTCTTGATGTGATCGCGTTGCTTACAACCGCCATACTCACTGTTGTTGTTGTCACCATTAAATCTTGTATGTTCTGCTTTAGGAAGTGCACAGGAAAGGGGAAACAACACAAAAATAAGAGAGCATAGTTGAGAAGTAGGCCTAGTTTTTTTGTGAGTGTAGGTGAAAGGACAAATGTCAGGTTAATGATTTTTTTTAAGTAATGTTAATTAATGTGTAGATACATTAGTGAAGATATACATATTTTTAAATGATTACTCTATATGCACTACGACAACATTTAAAGCCATTTCTGTCAAGATCTCATTTCAAAACACAACTGAATAACATCTGACATCATAAAAGTTAAAAGAGCAATTGTCAGGCTACATTTGTAATTAAATACTTTTTTGGATGTCCTCGGCCTCAAAAAACCCTCCATATTTCCATATACTTTTATATATTTACATAGTGCTTTCTTGGCACGACTCCCTTTTATGGTCATCACTGCTGGCTGTAAATGTTGTCATAGAAATGGCTGTAAATGTTGTCATAGTGCATTTAGAGTAATCATTTTAAAAATGTATGTCTTCACTGATTTATCCACATATTGACTGACATTAATTAAACATTTTGACAACCTGACATTTGCCCTTTAAGAACTTTGTGAAAACACTCGTAGATCTACAAGTGATCTAGAGCAGTGTTTCCCAACCTTTTTTCCTTGAAGGCCCCCTTGCCTGTGTCCAAGCGAGGGCCCCCTACCCGAACTCCTACCCGTATACACACACAAAAATTACAAACTTATAAGTTCAGAGGTAATAAATAGCTATATGAATACATGAAATAGCTACAAAAATATGTTTTAATTTGGATTATACAGAATTTTGATTATCCAATTGGGTGTGTTATTGGGATTTTATACATGTGCGCAAATATAATTTTGGTAACCTTACTACCTCAGCACAGGCAACATTGTGCAAGCTGGAGGCGTAGACTCTGTAGAAGTTTGAAACGATTGGATCTGATTTCACCTAATCGCTAACGTTTGGCCTTGACGTATGTTATGCGCCAGCTCGATCGTGAAGTAAGCTACACTACGTCGCTCACCGGAAATTGCGTGTGCTGTATACAATAACCCCACTACCAAGACATAGCAAACAAGATGGATGTAAATGACTGATGCCGGCTTTGCGATACAAATTTAAGAGTTAGTGGAATAATAGCAAATAGCAGATTACTATTCGACAGTAAGGTTGAAGATAACATATCATCACAGTTGTCAAAGCTAGATCATTGAATTGCTTCATTAACTTCCGCCATTGCCAACTCCTCGAGGACAACAATTCAAACACAGCGCATAATCTCGACGTCGTCTCTCACAACTCCTGCCTCCTGCTCGCTGATTGGCTCGGGGTCGAATTGTTCATTGCAAGCGAGGCCAATGGCCGGAATCCCAGACGGACAAGTCATGGAGGGAGATGAAAATCAAGCGGAGGTACGTAGGAAGGCAAGGCCAGGCTAGAATTATTTGTCATACACTGTATGTCTATATCAGAACCTCACACCCATCTTTTCACACCAAATAACCAATTAACTGTAGGCCGGATAGGAGGGTCATGCATATTGAGATGACACAACCCCCCCCCCTCTCTCTTTCTCCCTTTCCTTACCTTGATCTTTCCCTTTCTCTCCCCTTATATTTTGGGGTTGGTCTGTATTTTATGTTTGTTTTATGAATTGTTTGATCTGGTGTATTTGACATTCTAACTTGTTAAGTTTAAGTTTGTTGTTTGGTTAAGCTTACTTTGACCCTTTGTTACAGTATGTTTACCTACCTGAGTGTTACTTACATTCAACTTAAATGATATTGGTTACATTTACCTTTAAGCTTGGTTTAATAAATTGTTAATTTACCGACCAATTATATCTCTCATCTCGTATGCCATGTCAATACTCTTGATAAACTAGCCTACTTGGGAATTATTCAATAAACTAGCCTACTTCGTAATTATTATGACCACCGCACAGCGAAGTGGCGGTCATATCTATAGGTTTAGTCAGATTTTTTTTTCTTTTTCGCATGAGTAATTTTCCGTCAAGGATTCCCGGGACACTGAAAGACCGGGGTGCACGAAACTTGGTGGGCATGTAGCCCCACAAGGATAGCATGGAACCATTGTTTTTCGTTGTGATCTGTAGCCCATGTGCATAAACAGATACACACACACATACATTCACAGCAACCATACATATGACACATACACACACAGTAGACATGTACGCATTCATGCACATGCAGACACACAGACACACACACACACTAACATAAACACGTACATCTACACATGCGCACAATTCAAGAATTTCTCAGAATTATGAAGAGGCAAGATGGGGGTGGGGGCTTGTATAAAATGTATTTTACATGTGAAATCTATGAACTAATCATGTTTTGGTACTTGTTGTCTAGCAGATACCAGTAAGAATTGAGTGTGAATAATGCAATTCAGTGAGACAGTTAGAATCATATATGCCTTTCACCTTTTGTTTTTATCCAGCAGCCAGACCAGCAGATACCCTGACTTTGCTGAATTACTGAAGCTAAGCAGGCCTCATTAGTACTTGAACTAGATGTACAAAATATGACCGCCGCCCAGTCCAGCACATTTTTTCCACAAAAATAAATCACGTTGAAAGACATATATGATTCTAACTGTCTCACTAAATTGCATTATGCACACTCAATTCTCACTGGTATCTGCTAGATAACAAGTACCAAAACATGATTAGTTCATAGATTTCACATGTAAAACTAATTTTATACAACCCCACCCCCATCTTGCCTGTTCATAATTCTGAGAAATTCTTGAATTGTGTGCATATCTGCGTGTACATGTTTATGTGTGTGTGTGTGCCTGTGTGTGTGCATGTGCATGCATGCGTACATGTCTACTGTGTGAGTATGTCATACACATGATTACTGTGAATGTATGTGTGTGCGTGTGTATTTGTTTATGCACATGTGTGCATATGGAATGGGTTAACAAGACCCCTGGAGGCAAACATACAAAAAAATTGGTCATACTAGGCCCTACGGTTCTCAAGATATTCACAGAAAACTCTGTTGGTGTACGGTCACTAAATGTACACATAAATTATTTTATTGTAAGGCCCCCCATGAACGAAAGTTCACAAAACTTGGCATGCATTCGGAGGGTGTCATAATGATCCTACACTTTCAATTTCGTGCAGTTTTGACCATGTCAGCCAGAGATATTGTGATGAAAACACCTAATTTTTTGCTTTTTAATTTTTAACTAGGTGGCGCTATACATTAAACAAGTGGTAATGGGATGGGTTGACATGGCCCCTTAAGACCAACATACAAAAAAAAGGTGGTCCTCCTAGGCCCTACGGTTCTCGAGATATTCACAGAAAACTGTCTCCGGCCACCTACAGGCCAGTTGGTGTATAGTAACATAAATGAATTTATTGTGTGGCCCCCCATGAACGGAATTCCACGAAACTTGGCGTGCATTCAGAGGGTGTCATAATGATCCTACACTTCCAATTTCGTGCAGTTTTTACTTTGTTAGGTCACAGATACCTGCAATTACAACACCTCATTTTTACTTTTTTGTGTTTAACTAGGTGGTGCTATACATGAAATGAGTGGTTATGGAATGGGTTGACATGGCCCCTTGAGAGTCAGCAGCTGTTCTAACGCATCTTTGATACATTAAATTATGTACACATAAAAATGGCGAAGCGGCGGTCATATAGGTTTAGTCAGATTTTTTTCTTTTTTCTTTTTCGCATGCCCAAATTTCCGTCAATGATTCCCGGGACACTGAAAGACCGGGGTACACGAAGCTTGGTGGGCATGTAACCCCACATGGATATCATGGAACCATCGTTTTTTGTTTTGATCTGTAGCCCCCCCGCTGGACTGGACACCCCGAAAGGAGGGTAGGGCAGACACAGTTTTCTGTGAATATCTCGAGAACCGTAGGGTTTAGGAGGACCATTTTTTTTGTATGTTGATCTCAAGGGGCCATGTCAACCCATTCCATAACCACTCATTTCATTTATAGCGCCACCTAGTTAAACACAAAAAAGTAAAAATGAGGTGTTGTAATCGCAGGTATCTGTGACCTAACATAGTCAAAACTGCACAAAATTGGAAGTGTAGGATCATTATGACACCCTCTGTATGCACGCCAAGTTTCGTGGAATTCCGTTCATGGGGGGGCACACAATAAATTAATTTATGTTACTATACACCAACTGGCCGGAGACAGTTTTCTGTGAATATCTCGAGAACCGTAAGGCCTAGGAGGTCCACCTTTTTTATGTATGTTGGTCTTAAGGGGGCATGTCAACCCATCCCATTACCACTTATTTCATGTATAGCGCCACCTAGTTAAAAATTAAAAAGCAAAAAATTAGGTGTTTTCATCACAATATCTCTGGCTGACAAGGTCAAAACTGCACGAAATTAAAAGTCTAGGATCATTATGACACCCTCCGAATGCATGCCAAGTTTTGTGTACTTTCGTTCATGGGGGGCCTTACAATAAAATAATGTATGTGTACATTTAGTGACGTACACCAACAAGGATTCCCGGGACACTGAAAGACCGGGGTACACAAAACTTGGTGGGCATGTAACCCCACATGGATAGCATGGAACCGTCGTTTTTCGTTTTGATCTGTAGCCCCCCCGCTGGACTGGACCCCCCGAAAGGAGGGTAGGGCAGACACAGTTCTCTGTGAATATCCGTAGGGACTAGGATGACCATTTTTTTCCGTACGTTTGCCTCCAGGGGTCATGTTAACCCATTTCATGTGCACCCATGTGCACAAACAGATACACACACACACACACACATACATTCACAGTAATCATACGTATGACACATACTCACCCAGTAGACATATGTACGCTTGCATGCACAGGCACACACACAAGCACGCACGCACACACACACACACACACACACACACACACACACACACACACACACACACACATAACATAAACATGTACATGCATAGCCTAGAAATCTAGACGCGCCCCAGGGCTAGTCTAGCAACTCTCCGTTGGCTTGTGAGCTCCAGATATCGAAACTTCTCCGGGCCAATTAAATCGTGTATAGAGTCGTTAGGTGGGCTTAATATAATGATTGATGGCAGAGTTGCAACGGTTTGGCTTGAATTCCCTGCTACTTGAAAACAAATAAGATGTATGTTGCTGTTGGCGAACAGTGTGACACGAGTTAAGCTTTTATTAAGTTGGCAAACGTTTGAACTAGCCAACTAGCTCCGCTGGTGGGAAACGCATGGGACTCATAGCGCTGCCGCTGTCCTATTGCGTGCAGAGGGAATTTGAAAGACAACTGATTATCCCGCCCCTCGGACTGAGCACTGCGAACGGTGAGTGTCCAGACCCTACATGTTAATGTGGGTCTGGCTCGCCAGGCTAGTACATGCACACAATTCAAGAATTTCTCAGAATTATGAACAGGCAAGATGGAGGTGGGGTTGTATAAAATGAATTTTACATGTGAAATCTATGAACTAATCATGTTTTGGTACTTGTTGTCTCGCAGATATCAGTGAGAATTGAGTGTGGATAATGCAATTTAGTGATACAGTTAGAATCATATAGGCCTTTCAGCGTGATTTATTTTTGTGGAAAAAATTTGCTGGACTGGGCGGCGGTCATATTTTGTACCGCTCTGCGGTACATCTAGTTTAATTTAATATTTGGATGGGTTCATATCAATTTGGACATTCTTGGCAGATGGCTCAGAATGTATGTGGTTTTTGATCAGATAACACATTGCCCTGTTGTACAATGCCCTGATGTATAGCCCTTTGAGGCTGGCTGTCAACACTGTTGTGTAATGTTTAACCAGAAAAGATACAAAGTCCAGCTCACTGAAAGGGGAGCAAATGGCATTTGTATTTCATTTGAGACTCCTCCATGGCTGCTGTGCAGACATCCATGATGCGTGCTGTCATCGCGCTGCTGATCGCTCTCCTGTGCCTGGGCTCTGCTCAGGGTGGGAAGCTGTTAGTGATCCCAACGGACGGCAGTCCCTGGAGAGGCATGAAACCCCTGGTGGAGGAACTGGGGAGGAGAGGTAACCAGGTGGTGGTCGTGATCCCAGAGGTCCGTCTCAGCTTGGGCCCCTCTGAGCTCACCACCACCCTGACCTTTCCCGTACCATACACCCAGGAAAGCTTTGACACAGGCTTAGACGAAGATCTGCTCCAATTAATGAACACTGATGTCTCCACTGCTGTGGCAAGGTTTAGGAATTACTGGGACACCCTGTACATGCTGAGTAATTACACCATGATGGCTTGTGAAAGTATGCTGTACAACAAGGAGCTGATGCAGACCTTAAGGGACTATGAGTTTGATGCTCTCCTCATTGACCCTTTTTGGCCTGTTGGAATCATCGTTGGGGCTTATCTGGACATTCCTTCCGTCTACATGAGTGGTCCTTATCCTTGTCCCCTTGACATTATATCCACAAGATGTCCTCACCCTGTTTCATACCTGCCACTACGCTACACACTCTACAGCAATCGCATGACCTTGTGGGAGAGGACCGTCAACCTGCTGAGGTCCTTACTGGAGCCTGCGGCCTGCAGTCGTCTCCACGTTCATGCAAACAAGGTGGCTTCTGATATCCTGCAGAGGGACACATCCATTGTGGAGCTGGCGAGCAACGCAGCACTGTGGCTCGTTCGGTTTGACTTTACCTATGAGTTCCCCATGCCTCTGATGCCCAACATGATCATGGTTGGTGGGATTATGTCTACAAAGCCAAAACCGCTACCACAGGTAAGTTTGACTTGGTCTGCCCATTAGTTTCAGGCCATTTTTATGTGTACATAATTTAATGTATCAAAGATGCATTAGAATAGCTGCTGACTCCGGTAAGACCAATAGATGGGGACTTGTGCATTTATGTTAACAAAACGTGGTGCAGGGACACCATCATCACTGAGAGTCACTCCTCAGCTAATCTAGTATCTCATGGTTAAGTGTAGACCTTTATTTCTGCCCAGAGGGTTTACATCAACTGTAGTAATGGCAGCCATCGGATTGGGAAGTGGGAAATCCCGAAGTGGGATTTTTTTAAGCCGCTGGTTAACTTTTGCAGTTTAGACGTAGAGTCGGTGAAGCACCCAATTTAGTTCCGCCAGAATTCCTGTTTCCTTTACGCCACTGTATTGAAGTTCTTGCGTTGTGACTAGGTTACAGTGTGTTTTCACAGTACTGCGTTTTTCCGCGTTTCTCAAACTGTGGGTCGCGACCCACTACTGGGAAGCGCTCGTGTCAAGGCAGCTTAGTTAGTCCCGACCTACATGAGATTTTGAACGTTGTTGTGAGAGTGGTGAATTTCATCAAAACCCGGCCCTTAAAAGCGCGTCTATTCTCCGCACTTTGCGAAGAGATGGTAGCTGAACAAAAGGCTGTAGCCTACTGTTTCACAGCGAGGCAAGGTGGCTTTCCCGAGGTAAAGTGCTGTCGCGCGTGTTTGAGCTCCGAGTCGCCTCTTCTTGGAAGAAGGGCGCATGTTTGAATCTGCAAGCACGTTCACTACGTTCACACAAAGCACATTTCTTGACGAAGCTGGCCTATCTTAGCGATATATTTGATATAGGCCTATCTTAGCGATACATTTGAGTTAAATGTCCAGTTACAAGGCAAAGACAAACACCTACCTCACCTAGCAAATAAGATTAGGCTACTGCATTCACCAAAAAAACTTGAGTATGGGACAGGCGCCTCGATCGCGACAGTATTATGCCTTTGAGATTTCTGAGCGAAATTGCTGAAACGTCTGATTGGGAGGCACTCTTGTGATCCCATGTATTAAACAGTAGGCCTACATCACATCCCTGCAAAGTTTATTTCAAAAATATTTCCCAACCAGCAGTGCTCAGTATGACTGGATTATAGATCCATTTACATTACATTACATTACATTACATTACATTACATTACATTTGGCTGACGCATTTTTAGCCAAAGCGACTAACAACATGGTAAACAGTTTAAGTTTTAGAGCAATTCTCAACAATATTAGGACAATTTAAAAAACATTAGAGTACAGTAAGAATAAGTGCATCAGTGAGTGCTGTTTTTAACAGTTACGTGTCAGTTTAAGACGGCTGATGAGTGCTAGGATCAGCAAGACTTGTTGTAAGTGTTGCTATGAGAGATGTTCTCTAAAGAGCTGGGTCTTCAGGAGTTTTTTGAAAATGGAGAGGGATGTCCCTGCCCTTGTAGGAACTGGCAGTGTGTTCCACCAGCGAGGAACAACAGATGAGAAAAGTTTGGATTGGCCTGAGCGTACCGGAGGTAGAGCTAGACGTTGTTCGTCTGAGGAGCGCAGCGGTCTGGAGGTAGCGTATGTCTGTATGAAGGCATTCAAGTAGGTGGGAGCAGAACCGGAGACTACTTTGTAGGCAAGCGTTAGAGCCTTGAATTTGATGCGGGCCGCCATAGGTAGCCAATGTAGCTGGATGAGTAGCGGGGTAACATGTGCCCTCTTGGGTTGGTTGTAGACCAGGCGCGCCGCCGCGTTCTGGATCATCTGAAGTGGTTTCACTGCGCAGGCTGGGATTTAATGCAGGCATTTAATGCAGCATGTTGGTATTTCATTGAATATATTGTACAATGCTGTAAAATGGCCTATGCTTCCTAATATGTTGCTGGAAAACAGAAATATGTGTGTTATGTATTTATTTATTATTATATCTGCAGCACCAGCTGATTTTAACTCTGTTGAAGAGGATATATTTAGAACTATTTCAATAAATTTTACAATTTTAAGCTTGACCTACCACTTTCTTAGAGCGATGAGGGACAGGTGGGGCTCGAGAATGCCCCCTTGATCAAAGTGGGGAATGAAAAAAAAAGTTTGAGAACCACTGATTTAGTTTGTTAACTACCACAGTCACGAGTTGGGTCGCGATAGTCTATCATTTTTAAAAAGTGGGTCCCCAGAAAAAAAGTTTGAGAAACACTGAGTTACGGTAACCGACTAGAGCATCTGGGTAAATAACTATGGTAAATACCTACTTGAAACACAAATTCCATGGTAAACCAAATTGGGTGCCTCACCGACAATCTTATGATGACATAGCCCCACCTCTGACCATAAAGGGACACTTCACCCATTTGCATTAAGCTTTATATCGTTAGGAGCCCAGTCATGCTTTTGAATGGTCGTGCATCATTCCCTCATTTTCCCCTGAAACGGGAGAAATACGGATTTCAATGTTGCAGTTCCAGCTTTCAATGATGTAAAAAACGTAATTTTGCGTCATTGAAAGCAGGAAGTCCTATATCTTTGTAGAGGGGGTGAGACACAAACACTCCTTCCTCATATTTCCAGGCGGTGGGACCTCCTCATGCTACAGACCTATTACAGATCAGTGGGTGGGACTTAACTTGTAGATACTAAAAGATTGACCACCATCTTTTTTTTAAGCTGAGCTAACAGGCTAAGCTCTCGCTTTGTGGAGAACGCTGATAAGTAACAACGATGGCGGATGGTAATTTTGAAACTAATATGGCAAATGGGGATTCTGAAGATCTGGTGTGCGAATCCAATGCTTGCGTCCGAAGGAGACAATGCAGACAGGAGATCTCTGAAGACTGTTGATCTTTATTCACCATATTGCAGTGATAATCCAGCCTAAACGATGTCCAGACCAAGTGTCAAGCAATAGGGTGATGTGAGATGTCATCAGCTGGCGCCCCGATGACATCTGACTAACAGGTGGCTGCGGCCTATCTTTTATACTCCTTAACCTTGGGCCCTCTCCTCTCGCCACTCTCGAAAGACACCTGTTGGCCAATCAGCATCCACCAGGGTTACGACTATTGGTGGAACCCATTGTCTCATCATGCATAAAATTATATGCAAAACTGTCTTCTTCTGGGTTTTTCCCAGATTCTGTTTTTTCCAGTTGGGTGTAACAGGGCTTCTTATCTTGCCACCTGTTACTTGGCCTTGCTGTTACCAGCATTACATCATCCTCTCGCTCTCGACCATCTAGCCAGGTGTCACTGTGAACTCCTTCACCTCCTCGACTATCTAGCCAGCTGTCACTGTGAACTCCTTCACCCCACTCCTTGACTGCTGGTCTGGTCTGTTTAAGATGTGTACAGGCCTTGAAGTCTCATAATAATTGCAGTAATATCAAAGTTTATAAAAACCATACATGCATTCGTTAAGTCATAGAAATCCACCACACTGCCCTCCCCTTTCAGAAGTAGAAATTAAATAGCAATACAGCCTTTGTTCCATTTGCCCAACGTGCTTCTTGTGCCCTTGTTACCTGGTGATTAATCTGATAAGACGCCCAGTCCAGTCTGGTGAAAGGTAAACACACCTCACAGTAAGTATGATTGTGAGTCAGTGAGGAACTCCTGAGTCACCGTGAGTCTCTCCCCTGAAGCCTAGCATAGAAAGTCTTCTTGACCTGCCACAGTTGCATGCCACTCTGACTTAGCCATGACTACTGCACTGAAGTCCGTCTGGAGTGCCCTCCCTGGGCTGCTAATTGCCCTCCTGTGCCTGGGCTCTGCTAAGGGTGGTAGGCTGTTAGTGATACCAGCAGATGGCAGCCATTGGACCGGCATGAAGCCCCTGGTGGAGGAACTGGGGAGGAGAGGCAACCAGGTGGTGGTCGTGATCCCAGAGGCCAGTCTCAGCATGGGCCCTTCTGACCACACCACCACCCTGACCTTTCCTGTACCCTATACCAAGGAGAATATGACTAAGGAGCAGGAAAAATCCCTGAACCGTTTAATGACCACAGATGTCTCCACTGCTGTGGCAAAGTTAAAGAACTACTGGATCACCATAACTGAGTCTGAGTCATGTTGCCATGAGGACCTGTGAAAGCATGCTGTACAACAAGGAGCTGATGCTGACCTTACGGGACTATGACTTTGATGCTCTCCTCACCGACCCGTTTTGGCCTGTTGGAGTAATCGTTGGGGCGTATCTGGACATTCCGTCAATCTACATCCAATCATCTCTCCATTGTCACCTCGACATTACATCCACGAGATGTCCTCACCCTGTTTCATACCTGCCACGGCATTTAACACACTACAGCAATCGCATGACCTTGTGGGAGAGGGCCGTCAACCTGCTGAGGTCCTTACTGGAGCCTGTGGCCTGCAGTGGTCTTTACAGTCATGCAGACAAGGTGGCCTCTGATATCCTGCAGAGGAACACGTCCATTGTGGAGCTGGCGAGTAACGCAGCACTGTGGCTGATGACCTTTGACTTCACCTTTGAGTTCGCCTTGCCTCTGATGCCCAACATGATTCCAATTGGTGGGATGAAAGCAGAAAAGCCTAAACCCCTACCACAGGTGAGTTTTGTTTTGAGTTTATTTTTAATTGATTTTTTTCCAAATTTTAGTAGGCCTCCGCCCTACTGTTTCCCAGTAATCCGTGCATGCGTGTGTGCTTTTGACCATTATGGCACGTTTGTCCGATAGCTTGTCTGTTACAGTTTTTTTCAAATGCTTACACACTAAATCTTTGCTTGTCACACAATTTTCTAAACATGTCTTCCAAACATCATAACCCCACACCAAATCTGCAAAACCATACACTAATTCTCAGTTTTTGACTCAGTTTTCAATTGACTAAAACACATTTTGCAAAACACCACACACAATTTTCTACTTACAGTAACACACAAAAATCGAACAGGAAGCAACTTGATTTCAAACACAACCAATCAAAATGCCACACTAAATCACATGTGTAAACACTCATTACTCTACGGAACACCATCTAGTCATTGCCTTAGTATAGGCCTATAAATAGATACTCTATGTACAGAGTAGGTATGGAGCCTTTCAATCTGGCCCTAGAGGATTTCAGAACCAATGCAAATACTTTGAAAGGAATGTTCTACAAAAAGTCGACTTTATGTACAGTAAAACATTTTTCTATAGACCTGTCATTTTGCTGGAGATTTGAGGCATTTTGCATTTTGTGTGAGCAATTGTTGGTTTTGTGTGTGGAGTTTTGAAAAATAGACACAGAGTTTTGAAAACGTGTTTAAACAGTTGTAAAAAACTGTAAGTAAATGTAAGCATGTGTTCACTGACTGCATATTGTGTGAAAACAACATGAAATGTGTGAATGGTATGGCCACAAAAGGCCGATGCTGTGATAATTGTGTTTAGAGTTTTGAAAATATGACAACTGGTGGGACAAACGCTTGTTAGCGAGTGAAAAAAAACTGTAACTTCCTCCAATATGTAGTGTCTTTATTATATGACAAAAACTGAAGACTGGCCTAACTGACACAAATAGGCTCGGAGCCAAGACATGGGTGGCCCATAGGAGCAGCTGCTCAGCAGGGATTAAATAAAATGAAAGCCTAAGCATAATTCATTTTGAAACTTAAATGTAGATCTAATTATAAAAAAAATGTTTTAAGTTAGAATGAAAAATTCAGAATGCAGTGCCTATTTTAGAGATGGGTTTTATTGTAGGTCTAACACACTAGGCTTTGTTTATTAATTAGCAAACTGTGTAACTGATTGGCCGAAGTAAGCTATTAATACTTGGGAAAATATCCTTTGAACAGACATCAACAACCATGATCAGTGAGGAACAGGAGTTACCTGCACTTACTTTACTCCTAATTAGCTGTGCAAACATAATTTCATTTCGGGGTCTCCGATGGCGCGTCCATAATGCGTGCTGGCTGCGTTTTGACGGGTGCAATGTGAGACTAGTGCAAGACAGCAGGGCTTGGATTTAAACATGCGAAACAATTTCATCATAGATTGCTTTCAGGGGCTTCTGGGGAATGCATGGAGTTGCCTTCATTTATTTAGAGAGTGAATAAAGTTGTGAAACAGAGAAGTATCTTCATGTAATCCATTGATTTCAACAATGTAACTGTATTTTAAATACAAACTATTTAAAATGTAACTATAACAGACTACAGTTACTCATAATTTGTATTCTGAATAAGTAACGCCAGTATATGTATTCCGTTACTCCCCAACACTGAACAGGGTACAGCTAGCGTGCTTCATGAACCAATGCTTAGGAATGGTAGCCTGGAAAATCCAGACCCTGGTAATCTAGAAATATTAGGGTCTGGCCACGAACAATGTAATGGTCCAACTCGAGGGGTGGCGTAGATTTGCGTGGGGACCGAAGGACGTGTCCACACCAATGTCAAATTACGACTGAAATGTCCCCACCAATATTCAGGTTGAAATGGGGAAAAAAGCGCTCACATGCGCTACACAAAGAGTTAAATAATTTCTCACTTCAGTGCTGCGGATCATCTCGTACATCTTGTAATGTGCAGTAGCCTAAGTGTAAATTACGCTTATGTTACATAACTACCACTGAGCCGCAGTCTTCTGCACAGCATGGCGCAGCGTTTCAGCTTCACTTCACTAAGGCATATGAAGTGCGTCCAAATTCACCCATTCTTCTCTTTTGAACTCTTCGAGAAGTAGGCTACTCATCCAATGTGTCACATGATAGAGCCTTTTCTCAGCTTTTAAACGGAGCTAGCCACTATTTTCTGTGATCAACAGTTTGCGAGAAAAATAACTTAATTTAATAATTATTCTCTGCGCCCATCTCCACATCCATTTGTCTCGGTGGAATATCGTAGACCTACACACTCTTCACGCAACACATGGCAAACCATATATCAGAATAAACAGCAGACCTTACCGAACACAGAGGTGTAATGCATTCCCGTGTATAGTTAGCTGTTCCAGAGTAATCCGGTTTTTAAATAAATTGTAGCAAAATTCAACATGGTCTTTCGGCTTTAAGCATTTCTTAAAACTGAGCTGTGCTTACATCGCCTAGATATCTGTAATTATTAGAATCAGAGAATATACCGGCAGCTCACGGATAAGAGTTTGTCAATGTAGCCTTAATGATTTCTTTTCACAAAATGCTAAGCATGCATGTATTTAAGTTTCTTAAAACTGAGCTGTGCTTAAATGGGTCAATGCATGATTTCATAACAGACCAAATAGAAAATAAAGGTTAAATGTTAAATATAGCCTATATATCTGTACATATTAAAATCAGATTATGTAGGCTATAGTTAGATCAAGTTGGACAGTAGCACATTTTAATCATGGATAGTAGTTGGACAGTAGCACATTTTAATCATTTTATGTATCTATAGTGGCTGGTGAAAGAGCTGAGTGGCTTTTCTTTGCGTGGGGGGGGGGACCAAACCTACGCCCTTGGGTGGCAACAAGCATGCATTTAAAAATCTCACTGCACACAATTGGATAACACTAGACAATGTTTACTCTGAATGATTTCGGACTTTGACACAATCGGGTGACACTACTACCAATGTGTACTGTCCTCCAACGTTGCAGCGCTGTCTTGTCATCAGTTTAGCTGGTTCCCCGGAATGCAAGGGGGAAAAGTAACTTGCATCATTGCTCATTGCCAGAGTGTCTCGGAGAGACAATTCCATTGTGCTCTCGCGAGAACTCTGTATTTCCAGGGTACAGGAATGCATTAAAGCCTACACCTTCTGCAGTATCCTTGTGCTTTGTCGAAATTCTTCTGAGTTTGAATCAATTAATCCAAATTAGACACAACAACTACTGTTGAATGTTAGCCCTGTCATTAGTTTGGGCATTCTGCCTCCACAATTAGACATAATAAATTATTTAATTTAATATTTGGATGGGTTCATATCAATTTGGACCCGCAAATGGCTGGCTGTCAACACTGTTGTGTAATGTTTAACCAGAAAAGATACAAAGTCCAGCTCACTGAAAGGGGAGCAAATGGCATTTGTATTTCATTTGAGACTCCTCCATGGCTGCTGTGCAGACATCCATGATGCGGGCTGTCATCGCGCTTCTGATCGCTCTCCTGTGCCTGGGCTCTGCTCAGGGTGGGAAGCTGTTAGTGATCCCAACGGACAACAGTCCCTGGAGAGGCATGAAGCCCCTGGTGGAGGAACTGGGGAGGAGAGGTAACCAGGTGGTGGTCGTGATCCCAGAGGTCAGTGTCAGCTTGGGCCCCTCTGAGCACACCACCACCCTGACCTTTCCCGTACCATACACCCAGGAAAGCTTTGACACAGGCTTAGACGAAGATCTGCTCCAATTAATAAACACTGATGTCTCCACTGCTGTGGCAAGGTTTAGGAATTACTGGGACACCCTGTACATGCTGAGTAATTACACCATGATGGCTTGTGAAAGTATGCTGTACAACAAGGAGCTGATGCAGACCTTACGGGACTATGAGTTTGATGCTCTCCTCATTGACCCTTTTTTGCCTGTTGGAATCATCGTTGGGGCTTATCTGGACATTCCGTCTATCTACATGAGTGGTCCTTATCCTTGTCCCCTTGACATTATTGCTACAAGATGTCCTCACCCTGTTTCATACCTGCCACTACGCTACACACACTACAGCAATCGCATGACCTTGTGGGAGAGGACCGTCAACCTGCTGAGGTCCTTACTGGAGCCTGCGGCCTGCAGTCGTCTCCACGTTCACGCAAACAAGGTGGCGTCTGATATCCTGCAGAGGGACACGTCCATTGTGGAGCTGGCGAGCAACGCAGCACTGTGGCTCGTTCGGTTTGACTTTACCTATGAGTTCCCCATGCCTCTGATGCCCAACATGATCATGATTGGTGGGATTATGTCTACAAAGCCAAAACCGCTACCACAGGTAAGTTTGACTTGGTCTGGTGATGGCCCATTAGTTTCAGGTCATTTTTATGTGTACATAATTTATTGTATCAGAGATGCATTAAAGCAGCTGCTGACTCCGGTAAGACCAATAGATGGGGACTTGTGCATTTATGTTAACCAAACGTGGTGCACGGACATCACCATCACTGAGAGTCACTCGTCAGCTAACCTAGATTATTATACGGCTCTTCACAATGCTAGTAGAACGCTCCATTGATTTCCCAAAGTTCTAGCGGTAAGATATATCATGTAATTACCGCTGCAAACATATAATTACCGCTGTCAATGGCAACAGGTTTTGTGCTTACGATACGTCTTTCATATCACTACGCAAGGACTGGAACTTCATTCAAACGTGAAAGCAGACGGTTGATCAGCTGTGTTCTAAAGAATGTTTGATTCAAGTTCAGCAGCGTGTGTTGCGAACTATTTGTTTCTCAGCAAATGCCACGATGAACGGTAACAAATAGGCTAGGTTATGTAGGCTAAAGTCATATCGTGGGGAGTTTATTATTTCGTTTTGGCAAGTAGCCGTATAATATGCGGGATAATGTATAGAACACCGGTCATTACTGTGAAAATAAGTCCCTTCAGGGCGGAACAAGACCCCTCCGCTGCGCGTCGGGGTCCGGTTCGCCCTGTCGGGACTTATTTTCCCAGTAATGACCGGCGTTCTATACATTATCCCTTACGTATCTCATGGTTAAGTGTAGACCTTTATTTCTGCCCAGAGGGTTTACATCAACTGTAGTAATGGCAGCCATCGGATTGGGAAGGGCGAAATCCCAAAGTGATGCTGGCTAACTTTTGTCATGTAGACGTAGAGTCGGTAAAGCACCCAATTTACCTCTGCCAGAATTCCTGTTTCCATTATGCCACTGTATTGAAGTTCTTGCGTTGTGACTAGATTACAGTGTGTTTTCACAGTACTGCGTTTTTCCGCGTTTTCAGCGGTTCAGCTACGGTAACCGACTAGAGCTTCTGGGTAAATAACTATGTTAAATTGGGTGCCTCACTGACAATTTTATGATGACATAGCCCCACCCCTAACCTCTGACCTTAAAGGGACACTTCACCCATTTGCATTAAGCTTTATATCGTTAGGAGCCCAGTCATGCTTTTGAATGGTCGTGCATCATTCCCTCATTTTCCCCTGAGACGGGAGAAATACGGATTTCAATGTTGCAGGTCCAGCTTTCAATGATGTAAAAATCATCATTTTGCATCATTGAAAGCAGGAAGTCCCATATCTTTGTAGAGGGGGTGAGACACAAACACTCCTTCCTCATATTTCCAGGGGGTGGGACCTACTCATGCTACAGACCTATTACAGATAAGTGGGTGGGACTTAACTTGTAGATACTAAAAGATATGACTACCATCTTTTTTTTAAGCTAAGCTAACAGGCTAGGCTCTCGCTTTGTGGAGAAAGCTGATGGTTATGGATTTGGCAGACGCCTTTGTCCAAAGTGACACATACAGTATACAAAACAACATAATATTTAAAATTGAACAGGGAACCGATTAGAATGTTGGTCAAATATAATAAGGAGAATAGTAATAATAAACAACAATATCAATTCAATCAATAGCCTGATAAAAATAAGCAATGAAAATGAGGGGAAAGGCAATAATAAAACAATAATGTTCATTCAATCAATAATATAAAAACAATGACATGGTAAGACTACATTAAGGAGAATATCAATAATAAACAATAATGTCAAATTAATTAACAGCCTAATGAAAATAAAACAATATTATACAAGTACATGTTGAATAGGAATGTCTTTAGACCCCTCTTAAACGACCCAAAACTACCACAGGAACGGAGAGCACTGGGCAACTCATTCCACCAACATGGAACCTCTGAGGAATAGAGTCTGGAATTAGACCTAGTTTTTATGACTGGTCTACATAACAGACGCTCATCAGAAGACCGCAGTGGGCGGTTGGGGATGTAAGGCTTGATTATTGAATTAAAATAACTAGGAGCAGATCCAGTCAGTGTCCTATAGGCCAAAGCTGATAAGTAACAACGATGGCGGGTGGTAATTTTGAAATGGGGATTCTGAAAATCTTGTGTGCGAATACGATGCATGTAACTACCTGGCGCTGAACAGTTGAGGATGATTGAGGAACTAGGAGGCCTGCAGCAAGACCTGCCTGTCAGTTAGTAGAAAGCCCGGACCGGCTTGAGCTGGGGCGGACTGGTGGGCCTTGCGAAATCGGCTGAGGAAACGGCAGTAGGCTACTATGCATTTGGATGTGCAGTGGCCTTACCCAGGTAAAAACAGAATTTTGTACAAGAAACGTATTATATAATATAATTATAATCCACCACAATCTAGTTAGGCCTACGTCCAACAATGTGATGTTCCTGGGTTTCCAGGATTTCGGGTCAACATAAAAAAAATTAAATTGAACTTGCTGATTGATGGGTTCAAGGAACCAGCTGTGGAATATCCATCCTTGTCTCAGCTGAAATTGTATTTTAAGTACATGTTAAGATCTTAAAATTAGTCAAGGCTACTCAGTTTTTCTCCCCAATTCCCTGATTTCTCCTCATTTCAAATGTTGCCTTTTAGGCTACTTATTTTATTTCACATTAAACATTAGGCCGAAGCCTACAACTAGGCTCCATCCATCCATCCATACAGTGCAACCGGAAAGTATTCAGACCCTTTCAAGTTTTCCACATTTTGTTATATTTCAGACTCATCTTGAAATGGATTCAATTTTTTTTTTCTCATCAATCTACACACAATGCTCCAACACTGGAGTGTAAATGTATTAAAAATAAGTATACAGACCCTTTGTTGAACACTTGAAATTGAGCTCTGGTGCATCCTACTTCTATCAATGGTCCTTGAGATGCTTCTACAACTTGATTAGAGCCCACCTGTGCCTAAATTAAAGGACCAATTCCAAGAACCCATTCTAGCCCATTTCCAATTTTCCTAGATCTAGGCACCAATCAGAACCCTTGAGGCGGGCTTTACACGATGACAATAGCACACCCTGTTGAAGAAGCCGGGTTTTTTTTTAAAAACATCAACGATTGCTGCTGCCGCTTGTTTGAAGCTGCTATCACGTTGGTTTAAGACAGGGAGTAAGAAGTTTCTTAACTGCTTCCTTATGTTGGAATATGCAACATTGTACAAACATGTAAGGCATACATGGGCAACATACGGCCCGCGGGCCACATCCGGCCCGTGGGCTTTCCCTGACCGGCCCGCGTAAGGTCCGTGAAAGAACAATAGTCAAAAAAGAGCCTAGCATAGAGATAATGCATGCAAATCAATATCGTTGTTTTTATTTTGAAAGCGACTGCTATTTGTACGCCCATACATTTGTGCGTGGATGCATACGACATAAACACCCTCACTGATGTGCTGGTGAACAGAATTTATGCTTCTGCGTCGACACAATGCAGTTGCCTTTACGTCGGCGTAAACCTTTCAAAGTTTTGTGTCTCTTGTCTGCGTCGCTCACCACCGCAAAGGTTGTTAGAACGACTGGAATTCCTACTGCTGCTCGTTGGCGATACGAAGTGTTCATTTCAAAACGTTACTGGCAGATAGACAGTTTACAATCGGATAACCCCGTAATTGTAACCAAAATATGTCTGAGTTTATTTGCAAAGCTTATGTTAGCGAACTAGTATGATGCTACTACCCACAGGTTGCTTGAAGCAGCCGGCTCAACACACAGAGCGAGTTGACCAATCACAGTTATGTGCATAAAGTTAAAGCAAAAGAATAGCCTACATTTTTAAAATAGTTTTCTTTGTGCATGTTGATTAACTAATGACAGCCTACTATTGTCTGCTCCACATTTTCGTAGTCTAATTCTGCATAGAGTTATTTTAATGATGGTAATGATTTAATGATGAAATATTGCTAAGTGTTGATGAAATGGTGGCACAGGCCTATCGGTTGTACTGACTCCTTCACATTTTCATGACCTAGTCTAATTATATAGATATTGTAGTACTTTTTTATATCAGTCTTTGAAAACTGAAAAAAAAATGTCAATGTCAAAAAATAATTTTGGAGAATGAGGATTAAATACTGGACATAGATTAAATATTGCTGTTTTTCCTTTGTCTCCCTCACATTTTCATCTGTTCTTACGACTAGTAAACAAAACCATATGATTTACTTAATGTTATACAATAACAGAATAGAATTGAACAGAATTGAGTTCAGACTTGAGTTCGGTATTTTGGGTCCAGCCCTCATCAACAGTCCCAGTTTGTCATGTGGCCCCTTGGGGAAATTAGTTGCCCACCCCTGATGTAAGGGGTACCTATGTGATATCTGCAACAGTGGTAGGCTACTGAAAACGGTTTGATATTCTGTTCATTTATAGGCCTACAGTAGCTGGACACATAGCCGACAGAAAACACATATGCTACTTTTGAATTGGTGTGCTATGCGAGCATAACCCGAATGCTACACTTCAGTGTTTGCCTTGAAACAATTCCGGCATAATTTCTTTGAACGTTTCAGTCTCTCGTCCCCCATTCCTGCTTAATATGTCCCGGTCAGCCAGAAAGGACATTGAAACAAAATGCTCGTTTGAACGTGAACGGTTTTGTTCAGAGCTGAAAATGCAATTGTGTTTGACACAGGGCAGATGTAAATTGCTAGTGACAAAATATTAGCTTTCAGTATAGCACGATGTCTTTGTAAATTAGCCTACGTTTAATTAAAAAGTGGTTAATTCTTCCTGCTTCTCCCTACAACCAGACAGTGTTGCAAATTGTGTCTTGCAAATTGTGTCTGTCTCTTTCGTTGCTCTGATTGGTTTTTGTCCTCTCCTATTGCGTCCGAGGCATTTTGATCGGTGTCTGTTTGGGAACGCCCTTTGGAAATGGACTGTGAACGAACCTTCCCCAGACCCACTCTCAGTTACGACTGAGAAGGGTCTGGTTTCAACCGGGCTACCAATATGTAGGAAATAATGGAAAAGAAATTGTAACCATTCCAAAAATTATCACCATATGTTGTCAGAGAGTAAGGAAACACGCTGAATTGAAGTAATGGCTTATTTGACAATATTACTATAACCCGTAAAACCCATGAAAAAAAAAAGAATTACGGGGCGGAATCTCTTGGAATTTTTTTCAAAAATGTTTTGAACGATTAATTCTAGAATAGCGTATTAATAATGGGCTGGCGTGTCCTCCTATTTGTGTTGCCATGTTAGCAAAGTCATGAACGCCTATGAGAGGCAGGCAAATTTCCAAAATTAAAACAAGAAACAAATTAAGTGGACATCGGAGGAGCTTCCTGAGATGGCAACGTCTGCGTCAAACGAAGAATATCAAGTCTGACGCAGAGCTGGCCATATTTCTCCACGACAGGTAGCCTAGGCTAAACTTCATCTGCATCGCTAACTTCAGCTAAATATGTTACGTTGGTTAGAGAGGTATTTTTTAATTTCACTGTTTTATTTCCGTAATGATGTTCCGTCGTCTGATTCTGAACACACAGCCAGCAGCACCAACAGCAACGTCCCTCCAACTTCTGCTAACATTGTTGTCCCTTCTCCTCCAACTTTTGCTAATGCTAGCATGCTAGAGGTCGTCGCGGGAAGCTCCGTGGACAGCAGCTCACCTTTCCTCATATGGACTGAGGAGATGTGGGCGAAAAAAAAGATGGCATACCCCTGGTTAGATGCCAGACATGGAAAACTCGGCTGTAAAGTATGTTCTTCCATTGCTGATTTGTCGGTTTTTAAAACCCAAGGCTCCAGAATGGGAGATGAATGGCGGTCCTATACTGTCACCCACAGTGGAACAAAGAGAGTACGATGCTATCCTCTCTTAGGAAAAAGATTCTGAAACACCTACCGTCTAATGGCCACATTACCGCTCAACGCATTCAGGAGAATGCCAGAAGAGGGATACTGGAAACAGTTTGTGACGACATGAACGCTTCCTATATGAAGGCTTCTTGTGCAGTGTTCCGCAGTGTTTACTACTTGGCACAGAACGACAGGCCATTTTCAGATCATCATGGACTGTTGGAGTTACAGTGTGAGAACGGGGTCGAAACTGGTATAGGTTTGCACTCCCGCTATAGCGCAGCACAGATAACGGACCATATAGCTTCACAGATGCCAACAAATCCAAGCCATAGAAGGTAAAATTTCAATCCTCATTGATGAATCGACTAATCTAACATCTAAAACGTCTGGGTTACCTCGGTTCCCTTAGCAGGGACCAGATATAACACATGGGACGTGATGTAGGCACGGATCCAATCGAAGCACTTTTCACTCACGCCGATAGGCTGAGAAGGCGTCAGTCAATCCCTGAGCCCGCCCCCAGGGCTACAAATATCCATGACGGACGCCGCCTCTGCCTCTTGCAATACTGAGCGCAGATGCTCAGGAAGACACTGTAAACGCCACATTGTGTTAGATCTGGTCCCTGCTAAGGGAACCGAGGTTACATATGTAACCCAGACGTTCCCTATCGCAGAGACTGCGATCTAACACATGGGACCGTATTCCCTCACGCGTGGATTACAGTGGAGACCAAGAGCACTAACCCACAGGGCTAGCCCTCCTCTGGCAACATGCCTGGCGAGATTATTATACACAGTGTGGTTCGCTTATGCACAGTGTGAGATATCTCTCTTTTTTTCTTTTTTTTTTACAGGGTTCCAGATGACGTTTCAGTCCCCGCCCCCAATACCTCCTGTAAAAAACTAGGCCCAGCCACATCCAACATGTAATAACGAATGAATGTGTGGTGAGAATACCAGCATGCAGAACGGCAAATTTCTTCCACTGTGACTCCCTTTAAGAGAGCCCAGGAGGAAGACACCCCCCGAGTAGAGTGAGCACGCAGCCCCTCAGGAGGTTCTAAAGACAGACTCCTGTAGGATAATACAATAGCTTCAACAATCCAACGTGATAGACTTGGTTTGGTCAAAGCTCTGCCCTAAAGGCCTGTGAGCCAAAGCACACAAACAGCTGATCTGACTGTCTGAAGCCCTTTGTGCACTCCATGTAAAACCGGATGGCCCGCACTGGGCACAGTTTACTCATCTGCTCATCTTCCGCTGATGCAAAGGGGGGCGGTGAGAAAGCTGAAATCACCTGATTACGGAAAGGTGTCGTGATCACCTTGGGTGTATAATAGGGGTGTAACGGTACACAGAAGTCACGGTTCGGTTCATACCTCGGTTCGGACATCACGGTTCGGTACGAGTTCGGTACAATGGAGGGAAAAGCAAAACAAAAATGCAGAAAGCATTTTTTTTTTTGTACATGTCTCAGGCTGTACCACCTAGTGTCATACAGTCTCTTCCCTGAGTTATCTGCAACAGCCTGAAGTGTGTAAGATGTAGGCTAAACAGTACAATAAGTACCCAGACTCCATCTGTAACTTGTAAACAAAATAAGACAATCAGCTATGAAACTGAAAATAGGCCTACAGCATCTCTTATTTCTGAAAGTGCAAATTACATAGAAAATGATTTTTAAAAATCCACTTAAGCAAGACCTTCAACATCTGTGTTTAGTTGTATATGGAAGGGTCTACAAGTTGCCTCAATATTTTTTTTTATTGTGTGTAAAGTAATAATCTAGTCTACTAACTGTGAAAATATCACACTATTTTGCCTTTAAAAAAAAAAAACGAAATTGCTCCTTTCATTTCATAAAGACTACAACTAGAAGTCACGTGACTGCCCTTTGACGTTAACTCACCGTAGCATGGTTTGTTTATTAGCCTGGTTAGCGTTGTCACTTTATTTTACTGTCTATGCACTTAACACTACCAGCTCCTCATGTGAGAAGTTACAAGTTACCCCAACTTAAAGGTAATTACCACGCGATTTACATAGCTTTCTGTCATTACGAAATCATTTAATTTAAGCCATGGGTTTTGGCCCTATTTGTATGTGTATCCAAAGGCTGCTGATGCGCAGGCGAAGTTTTTTCCCCTCGTTTCAGTGATTGGTAGCCTACATAATCTGGGTGATGGCTTCGAATATGTGTAGCATTTTTTCCACTCACATACCCAACAACTGCTGAACAACGCCGACACACAGTTTCATCTTATCCACCACTCTTTCGCCTGTACTAACGTTACTGTAACTGAAGTTTTCAAACTTGCGATATTAAAGAGACCAGCGGATCCTCTAACTCTTGTGGGTCTAACCTTAGTGCTGCTAATGACTGACGGACTCGACCGACGACCTGACAAAAAAAACATAGGCGCCAATCAGAGCTAAGGCGAGGCTACAGATTAGCGTTAGGTGTCGCTAAAGAACTCCCGTAACTCTCGCTACTTAACAGTAATTGCGCATTACATTAATTAATGCGCACACGAGTTTTATGTATTTTTATACCGTGTATTCTCCGTGTAAATTCATGCACCGAACCGTGACGCCCGTACCGTTTCGGTTCAATACGAATACATGAACCGTTACACCCCTAGTGTATAAGCAGCATTGGGGCGCAAAATCACCCTATCTCCATCCCCAGAGAACTGAAGACATAAAGGGCTGATAGACAGGGCTTACATGTCACTTACACACTTTGCTGACACCAGCGCCAGTAGGAGCGCTGCTTTTAATGAAACACATTTTATGTCCACTTCTCCCAGGGGCTCAAAGGGAGGCCCTGTAAGCGCACGCAAGACCACCAACAGATCCCACATGGGCACCAGAGATTTATGAGGCACCCTAAGGCGCCTCACACCAGCCATAAAGTCGAAGCGGCTTTGCCTTCATTAAACATCTGCTGTAGAAATTCTAATATGGTACCCAGTGTACATGTGATGGGGTCATGCCCCCGTGGGGCACACCACCGTTCAAACAAACGCCACTTTACAGTATAAAGAGAGCGGGTTGAAGGTGCTCTCGCACTTTGAATCGTATTGACCACTGCGTCAGACAGACCTGAGGCTAGCAACCTGCTCCGTTCAGGTGCCAGGCTCTGAGCTGCCACAGTTCTGGACGGGGGTGCCACACAGTCCCGTTGGCCTGTGACAGGAGGTCTCTCCTGAGAGGCAGCTCCCAGGGCGGCTGCACCGACATCCTGTTCAAATCTGCAACCCACGGCTTGCTGGGCCAGAAGGGTGCTATCAGCAACAGTTCTCTCCTCTCCTCCACAACCTTGTTCAGCACATGTGGAATGAGAGGCACTGGTGGGAAGGCATAAAGACGCATGTCTGGCCATGGGTGAGCCAATGCGTCCACGCCCAGCGGGGGATCGTCGCCCCCTGGCGAACAGGTCCACCTGAGCTTTGTAAAAACGCAGCTATATCTAACCGACCACTTGCGGGTGGAGACGCCAGTCCACCGCTCGAGGATTCCCCCTGGACAACAGGTCCGCGCCATAGTTGAGATGGCCCGGAATATGCATCGCTCTGAGAGAGAGGAGGTGTTCCGCAGCCCATAACAGTAAGCGGTTCGATAGGAGATGTAGAGACAGGGAGCGCACACCTCCCTGGCGATTTATATATGCCATGGCCATTGTGTTGTCTGTCCTGACCAGCACATGGTGACCCCTCAACATGGGAAGAAAATGGCGCAGCGCCAGCAAAACCGTCTGTAGCTCTAATACATTTATTTGCAATTTGGCCTGTGCAGCTGACCAGCACCCGTTCACTGACCTCCCATTGCATAGAGCTCCCCATCCTGTCAATGAGGCATCTGTCATGACCACCATGCGGTGCGTCACTAAGCCCAGGTGGGCCCCGGTACTGAGGAACCGAGGGGAGCTCCATATCGCCAGCACTGAGGAACCGAGGGGACCTCCATATCGCCAGCACTGAGGAACCGAGGGGACCTCCATATCGCCAGGGCTTTCCTGCATTCCGAGTTCACCACCGCTCTGCGGTGCCTGTCTCTGGTGGGGTTGAGTTTTTGTGACAGGAACCACCTTTGAAAAGGCCGCATGCGTAGCGGCCCCAGCGGCAGGGCGACTGCTGCAGATGCCATCATGCCCAAAAGCCTCTGGCAGAGAAGAGAAGTGACCTCTGACCAAGCCTGAATTGGGCAGCGCACAACATTATGGCTTTCCTCCTCTTCTGAGAGAGGGTGGCTGTCATGGTCACAGAGTTCAACACCATGCCTAGATAGCGTGACGTCTGACTGGGTCTGAGAACACTCTTTTTCATGTTGACCGCAAAGCCCAGACGATGCAGATGTGACAACACTAAGTGGGTCTCCTGAACTGCCAGCTCCTGAGAGCTGCTACATAGCAGCCAGTCGTCGATGAAATTGAACAGACGCACCCCCTGCAGCGGGCGATGGCCGCCTCCACACACTTTCCACCACTTCACTGTCGTCGCCCAGGGCAGATGACAGCTCAGTGAGCAGTTTTGCCTGGTATCTCTGCAGCAGTGCCGCTGTGTTGATGGAGAATGCTGCTTGCCCAGCCACCAGGTAGCCCTTCTCCACCAGGGCGGCTTGGTGTCTTCCCAACGGGGTGGGGAGGAGGGGCCTACAGCCCAGGCGCATAGTGGGTGAAGATGGGGACAGGTAGCCCGCTACAGCATCCTCCACCGGTGGGAAGGAGAGGTATCCACACTCCTTCGCCTGGTCTAGGTGCATGTAGGCTGCGAAGCCCGGGACTGGAGAGCGGGCTGAGAAGGGGTTGGTCCATGATTTCACCAGCTCCCTATGAACCTCCGGGAAGAGGGGAATGGGGCTGGGAGGAGGCACCTTGGGTCCACTGTAGTACTCCCCATCCAGCAGCGAGCTCTCTGTGGTGGGTGGGGAGGGGAAGGCCTAGCTTGCTAGCCGCCCTCAGGGCTACCTCGTGTAGCTGTGTGCCAAAGGTCCTGGAAGACACTGGGGGAGAGGGTGCCCGCGGTTCTTCCATGTCAACATCCGGGTCGGTGTCTAGCTCTGACACCTCCCCGTCGCTGTAGACATCTGGTAGGCTACCCGAATCCAGCCCGAAGTCCAAATCCGGCAACGGCTGGTCGGAGAATTCTGGAGGCAACTCCACTGCAACCTTGTGGCGTGCTGCTCCAGGAGTGCGTGGGGGAGTGGGCAGCTGTGGCGGGAGCGTAGCCGCCAGGCTCCCTAAACTCCTGATGGAGAGGTGCGCTCCAGTCAGCCTCAGGAATCTCTGTTATGTAGGCTGATCCTCCGGTGACTCCCTCGCCTCCCTGCGAATCCAGTAAGCGAGAAGTTTGTTTGCCTTCACAAGTGTTAAGGTGGCACAAAAGTCGCAGGGGGGGCCGCCAGATAAAGCTGCCTCGGCGTGCTCTCTGCCAAGGCAAACAATGCACCGTCGGTGCCGGTCCCCCTTATCCCTGCTGTGCCCACACTCAGGGTACAACTGTCTCGACATTCTGAGAAAGAGAAGAAAAGTTTAGTCAACAAATACAAGCTCGGTTCACTTCACCGAGACGGTAAAGCGACCGAAGCAATAGTTCACGTTAACTACAAACTCAGGCCTGATAGAAACTAGCAAGCTAGTTGGCTAACAGGCTTGCCAGCTAACGTTAACGTTAACTTCTTTAGTTTGATTCAACTCGTGGCACTCAAAGCCAGTGACCAGCGAAAATCCACTCACCGGCTTAAGTGAGTAAGGCTCACGGAGTCGAAAAAGAATGGGCTCTCGAGTCTGAGAGCAATCTCCAATCTGAGGACGTGATACGAATAGTGAAGTACTCGGATAGATCACTTCGAAGCGAAGTATAGAAAGAGGCGGAGGCGGCGTCCGTCATGGATATTTGTAGCCCTGGGGGCGGGCTCAGGGATTGACTGACGCCTTCTCAGCCTATCGGCGTGAGTGAAAAGTGCTTCGATTGGATCCGTGCCTACGTCACGTCCCATGTGTTAGATCGCAGTCTCTGCGATAGGGAACTGCACTTATTGTATACCTTAAATGTGAAACGGACAAAAGCTGTGATCCACATTTTATGTTTCTTGATTTAATTGAACTTCCTAACCAAACAGCAAACACAATCATGCATCATCTGCTGAAGTGCCTCCAAGCACACGGCTTCGATGACAAATATTTGAAGAGACATTTAGTTGCATTTGCAAGTGATGGAACCAGTGTCATGTTGGGGCGAAAATCTGGCGTAGCAAAGCAACTGGCTGAACATTATCCCAATATATTGACTTAGCATTGCCTAAATCACTGGCTAGAGCTCGCTGTGGGGAACACTGTGTCTGACATCAGTGGTGTGAACCACTTTCAAGCATTTATGGACAAACTATACACTGTGTACAGCAGATCACCCCAAAACCAAAGAGAACTGACTGAGTGTGCTAACGAATTGGAACAACAAGTGGGAAAAATCGGCCGTGTGTTGAGTACAAGATGGGTGGCTAGTTCTTTTCGCACAGTATCTGCTGTTTGGAACAACTTTGAGTCGTTGTGTGCTCACTTCAGCTTTGCAAAAACAGATCAGAGGCGATCGGCCTCTGATAGGGCACTGTATGGAGGTCTGTTAAAGCGGCTGACCTCAAAGCAGTTTGTGTTAGATTTAGCTCTCATGTATGACACGCTGCATGAATTAGCCCTGCTGTCAGAATGCTTACAAAAACGCACCACGTCCATGGTCTATGCAGACAAACTGATCAACCGTACCATTCGGTTCATTGATGGAATGGGAGAACGACCCGGGACCAGAGTCCTTGGAGCTGAAATTGCAATATCAGAAGGCAGATTTGGCTCAGTTCTGCTGACTGACAACCCCAAAATAATTTCCATCAATCGGCCCCAGTTTCTCAGAAGTCTCAGCAACAATCTCAGCCATCGGATGTTCACCTCTGCAGGGGCAGCAACCTCCCAGACCGAGTCCGACTATGCCCGCTTGATTTCCCAACTCAAGGTTCTGCAAAGGGAGAGTTGGCCACCTGCACAGAGTATACCCCCTGGTTTTGGAGAGGTGGAAATTACTGCACTCTGCAAACGATTCAGGCTACCATCTCTCAGTGCAATTAATGGATTCAGAGACTTTATTGAGAGCAATGGGGAGGTTACGCCTGATGAGCTCAGGCCTTTAACAAACTGCACTAAAGTCATCCCATGCAGCACTGCAGAGTGCGAAAGGGGATTCAGCCAGATGAATCTTATCATCACCCCGACCCGCACTAAGTTACTGATCGAAAGGGTATCCGCCTTGATGTTCGTCAAGCTACATGGGCCACCACTACGCCAATGGGATCCGACAGGATATGTGACAACTTGGCTGAGATGTCATCACTCAGCTGGGGATAGGAGAACGAGACTTGCAACCAAATCCCGCAATGACTCTCCTGACCTATTGTGGCGCTTCATTTGACTGTTTGTTTAGTAGCAGTTAGCTAAGTGTAATGAAAAGCTACAACTGTAAGTTACACTGGTGGTTTTTCTTGATGCAGCGCCGTCTGTCGTGTTTTATGTGTTTCATACGGGAGAGCCATGATATTGCCTAAGTATATATCATTATCTGAGTTTTTTAAATTAATGACTGTTGTGGAATTAGTCATATTGTAATTTCCAGTTTAATATTTTAACTTTAAAGGGACACCAGGCAACGTTTTTGTGTTAATTACTCATCTTCGTAAGTCGGTATATGGTTAAATGACTCATTACAGGGCGAATGAAGACTCTCTCGCCCGCCCCTACTGCCTGTAGGAAGAATATCCCGCTTGCAAGTTACCTGCCGACCGAAGCAGGATCAGTTTACATCCTGCATCCACAGTACAGAGGCAGGCTAAAGAAACGCTAGCGATTGTTGCAAACGTGTGTATAATGGCAGAGCAGCGAAAACCCTTGATGGAAGATGCAAAGAAGAGGAAAAGAGCTTCAGACCGAGCGAGGGGGAGTTTCGTAGAGAAAAAGCATTAGGCTTGCCTGGTGTCCCTTTAATGAAAAGCTAATCAAATAGGCTATAGGCCTAGGCCTACGTTAGGCTACACTGGTGTTTTTTTATTGAGGCAGTGCCGTCTGTCATGTTTAGGAATATGTTTCATACCGGATTTGCAATGACTGTTGTGGAATTAGTCATATTGTCATTTCCAGTTTAATATTTTAACCTTAATGAAAAGCTAATCAAATGTAAGCCTACTGGTGTTTTTTTTAGCAGCGCTGTAAGCCGTGTTTCATGTGTTTTCGGATTGGCGAGAGCCATAGCCTAGCCTGAATGAATGTGTGTTTCATGTGTTTTAGGATTGGCGAGAGCCATAGCCTAGCCTGAATGAATGTGTGTGCAGTTATGAGAATGAGATAATAAAGCAGCACATATTAAGATTGTTGTCGGTGATGATTTCTGTTATTGGAATAGCTACAATTTCGGCATCTAGCAATTATTTTCAGACTGTGTGTGTTGGATACGTGCAACAGGCTTGGTCTATTATTTGTGATGACGTCATAAAATAGCGTCCCCCCACTAAAAAAATCCCCATTACACCACTGATTACATCTGGCAACCCAGAAGAGGCTCGCGTCTGATAGTCTTGAGAATGTTCACCAGTGTTTTGATTTTGGCCTACAGAACGTTCGGTAACAATCCTACAAATCATTCCTTTAATCCATTATTAGGACAGGCAGACATCTCTTTATATAAGGTCTCACAGTTGATGGTGTATGTCAGAGTTTTTTGCTTTTTGGCAAACTCACACACACACACACACACAAAAACACACAAAACACATGTACACTAAAACAACCACACACTCTGCACGCACTTAATTACAAACACACAAAAAAGGAACAAAGTAGGAAATGAACACAATTTGACAAGCGTGACTTATTTTTGTGGAAAAAATGTGCTGGACTGGGCGGTCATATGTTGTACCGATCTGCGGTACATGTAGTTCTTAATACTATAATTTTACTGTTGTACTGCACTACAATGGTGCTGTTACCACACTGCACATACAGTAGCTGTACATACTGTACATATCTGTTTATATGGTTCATTCTAAATATCCATATTTATTCCGTTTTTCTGTAATATACTCTGTTAACACACTGCATACCGGTGCATGCACCATCTATATTGCTCTTATTATGGTACTGCCACTACATTGCACATATCTGTACATGTTGTTCATACATTGTTCATATTACATAGGCATATTTATTCTGCTCTTATAAGGTTACTGCTAAAACACTGCACATGCTTATATTTAATTTATATTACTCTAAACCACCTTCTGAAAACAACTGTATACTACTGTCTACACTGCACTATATCATTTGTCCTGTCTATGCACCACCTACTTTGTATATCACATTGCACTTTTTCTGCTTTTTTGCACTTCTGAGACACAATGCATTTCGTTGTCTCAGAGGTGACTGGCATGGGAAAATTTCCATATAAAGAACAGGACCTTCAATAGCCACAAGATTGAGTGTAACATAAAACAATTATTTATTTTTTTTAGGCTGCCTGGGGTAGTGGCTTGGTAGAGCAGCGAAGAGCGGTGAAAGGCAGGGATTTATGGGAGTTGTTGGCTTTCACCCACATGAGCCAAAAACACCTTTTTGCCTTTTTGTTGGTCAAGAAGGCACTTCAATGATGACTCCACATTTCTACTACATAAATGACCCAAATAAAATAGCCTACACATTCATCTTCCCAGCGGTGAAATGCTCCTTTAATCCAGCCTCCGCACTTGACCTCACCTGACACGAGTCGACCCTTGTCAGAACAACAACAACATGCAACTCCATGGAGTACATCAACAGAAAGGGTAAACGTTCCCTTAATTTGCAAGCTGTTTGCGACTACAAGTACCATTGCTCCATTGAGATTGAATGGGATTTAGCTAACTAGCGGTGGTTTTGCTAACAAAGTTGCTAGTTGTCTGCTGCCCTCATTAGATAGAGATAGATAGATAGATAGATACTTTATTGATCCTCAAGGGGAAATGCAAGGGTCTCAGTAGCATACAGACATAACACACAACATGCACTTACAACAGAAATGGTAAACATTAGTATAAGTATAAACATATAACTAAACTCCACTGTACAATAAAGACAGTAGAAGATAAGATAAGAAGCTAACAAAACTAAATACTAAATACACTATATAAGTTAAATTAAGAAAGTCCAATGTGCTTGAGGGTGATCAAGCATAAGACGCGTACTGACAGGGCCAGGACTGGTGAGGTGCTAAAGTGAGTGAGTGTCATGGTGAAGGTGCAAACAGTAGTCCAACCATAGTCCTTAGTTGTGTGTGCCTGGCAAGGTGCTCAAGAGAGTGGGTGTCATGGTGAAGGTGCAAAAAGTAGTCCAACATTAGTCCAGCAATGCAACAGTAAGGTCTAGAGACCAGCATAAATAATATATACAAATAGGAGAGTAAAGTGTAATGTAGACAAGGTAAAATAAAAAACTATTTCAGTGCAAGAACAGGTTGAGGTAACAGTGTAGCAGTAAAACAGTAGTGAAAACATTAGGCTGTGTACAAAACAGTAGTAAAACAGTAGTAAGCAGTAGTGGGCAGTCAGTACTCAAAAAAACATGGACATGGAGAGGGTGGAGAGGCAGACAGACTAAGCAGAGAAGTCTATCTCTCCTCTTCCCTTTAGTGAGGCATTGAACAGTTCAATCGCCCTAGGAACAAATGACTTCCTCAGCCTTTCAGTTGTGCATGGCAGTGAGCGAAGTCTCCAGCTGATCAAGCTCTTTTGGTTTTTGATAGTGCTGTAGAGCGGATGACATTCATTGTCCAAGATGTTTATCAGTTTGTTTAGGGTCCTTTTGTCAGATATTGAAGTGATGCACTCCAGTTCAGCTCCCACTACAGAGCCAGCCTTCCTTACCAGCCTGTCAATTCGCCCAGCATCCTTCTTCTTTGTGCTTCCTCCCCAGCATACCACTGCATAGAAGAGGGCGCTGGCCACAACAGCCTGGTAGAACATCCTGAGGAGCTTGCTGCACACATTGAAGGACCGCAGCCTCCTCAGGAAGTACAGCCTGCTCTGTCCTTTCGTGTAGAGTGCATCAGTGTTGGCTGACCAGTCCAGTTTATTGTCCAGGTGGAGACCCAGATACTTGTAGGTGCTTACCACCTCCACATTGACCCCATTAATGGAGACTGGAAGCAGAGTGGGCTTAGACCTGCGGAAATCCACCACCATCTCATATGGGAGAGGAGAGTGAATAGCCACATGAGGTGCCTTTGAGCAAGGCCCCTAACCCCCAAATGTTCCCCGGGTGACGGATGAAGTGATGCCTACTGCTCCAGGTGTGTGTGTACGTGTGTGTATGTGTGTGTGCGCGCTCCTGGTGAGCTCACTGCTCCAACTGTGTGTATGTACGTGTGTACACTACCGGATGGATCAAATGCAGAGGACTAATTTCCCACAGGAATTTTGTACAGGTCACATAAAATATGATTTATAATGCCTGTTTACTAGCCTGGCTAACGTCAGACCTCATCTCATTGAGATGGCGTCTGGGAACTAGGCATTCATTTTCTCGTATTTGAAACGTGGTTTACGAATGCCCAGAGCCGTTTGTTGGGCGCTACGAATGTCTATCAAATGCGTCTGTACGTAGCTCATAACGGCTTTGGTGTGTCGTCATCGTCTTGCTGCCCTCCCTCCGTTCTGTGATTGGTTCCTTCGTTGAGGTGAAAACGAAGTCCATAGAATCCAGGCTGCCTAGCAGCGTGAATAAAATCACGCCCGTAAGGCAGCATGGGAAAACCCAGGCTACCTGTTCACAGTAAATATGTAGAATCAAGCAGGAAGAATGCCTCAATTTTCCTGTATTCCTGTATTTGGCAACAGTTTTGAGGACTGTAAAAAATATTAAATACCTTGGTCATCTTAAAACCGATCAAATGGATGATGAATATATGTATACAGACAACGTTGTAAGTTATATGTTCAGGCCAACACGATAGCACGCAATTTCAGCTTCTGTTTCTGGCTTCATTTAAAGCATAGGGCCTACTACACACCACTTAACACGGCCCATCTGTAGTCAATCTACAAAAACAGCATGCAGAATCTGCAAGTTGCGTACAATGATGCCATGAGAATCCTCCTAAAAGTTTCCATAGAGGTGAGGCCCAGTCAAATGTTTGCCACTGCAGGAGTGAGCACATTCAAACCGCTTTTAAGAAATGTAATGTTTACATTTATGCAACGTCTGGAGGGATCTGTAAATGGTATTGTGGCTCTCTCGAATCCCATTTTGAGCTACTCATCCAGAGGGTGTACTGGCTGAAATATGTGAACTGTTTTTTTTTATTTTTAGTACATTACATTACATTTGGCTGACACATTTTGTTTCTTGGTATTTTATGCCCCCAACGTTGTCTTCAAAGCAGCGCTGCCTGGAAGGCATTAGGGATGGGCATGGGTTAAGGTTAGGTGCCTTTAAGCCAGCAGTGGCAGCGCTGCCTGGAAGACGACATTGGGGGCATAAAACACCATCGAGCACACATTTTTAACCAAAGCGACTAACAACATGGTAAACAGTTTAAGTCTATACAGCAATTCTCTCAACAATTATAGGACAATTTTAAGAAAAGTACAGTAAGAATAAGTGCATCAGTGAGTGCTGATTTTAAACAGTTAAGTGTCAGTTCTAGACGGGTGGAGATGTTCTCTGAAGAGCTGGGTCTTCAGGATTTTTTTGAAGAAAGTCTATATATATTCTGTGTATGTTATCTGTCTTGTCTTATGTGTGTATTCATGGACTTGAGTAATAAAGCTTCCTTCATTAATGAGCATGCATGTTTTTGTGTATATTTGTGTACGC
Source organism: Alosa pseudoharengus (assembly GCF_046254945.1). Taxonomy (NCBI): domain Eukaryota; kingdom Metazoa; phylum Chordata; class Actinopteri; order Clupeiformes; family Clupeidae; genus Alosa; species Alosa pseudoharengus. Next base: position 11,606,207 of record NW_027468718.1, on the reverse strand, counting down.
CCTTGACGAGTTGTTGAATTGTTATCTGGAGAAAGAGCTCAGCTACAGGGAGCTGTTAGGTCATGAGGGACTTTAACATTGAGTATCCACTGATGTCCAACATGGTCTAAATAGAGGGATTAACAGTGCCAAGAGAAATGCTCAGCCTTGCCTTTGACAAGTGGTTTTTAACCATAGAGCCAAACAAAAGTTCTAAAACAGACAGTTCCGATCCTTGATTATGATTGGCTGAATCACGCTCAATGCCGTTGTATAATCCAGCACAACCCTACACGTTGCAGAGAAATATTTTTCTTTTGGGCTGGTATGTTTGACTCGCAGTACAGTATTAGATATTTGCATTATCAAATGTCCAAGAAGGCCAACTTTCTTAATGTATTGTAGTGTTAAATGTGCATATCTTGTCAATGCATGTTGTGCTATATCTAGGACATTGTGTGGAATTGTTGGTAAACGGGTCATTCTATTCCCCAATGCAACCTGTGGCTCGTGAAAAATATCTGTGTTGTGTTTTCATTTCAGGAGGTGCAGAACATTGTGAATGGGTCTGGAGAAGAGTATATGTATTGTGTTTTAATTTCAGGAGGTGGAGGAATTTGTGGGGTTTGTGAATGGATCTGGGTTTTGTGAACAGTATCTGTGTTGTGTTTTCATCTCAGGAGGTGGAGGAGTTTGTGAATGGATCTGGAGAGCACGGCTTTGTGATCTTCACCCTGGGCTCAATGGTGTCCCAGATGCCAGAAGAGAAGGCCCGAGTGTTCTTCGAGGCATTCCGGCAGATTCCACAGAGGGTGAGGGGCATTTAGCAGATTTACTTTTGATCATTGTTTTGGGTTCACCTAGTCTGCTAGCTTTAATGTACTGTAGTTTGTGTTTATTGACGTACACAAACATTCAAACACACGCTGACACCGACTGGCTGTAGGTTGGCACAGGATGGGATAAAGGGTACCAGGGGCGCCTGCAGGAATTAATGGTATTGTACGCACACCCATCACAAAAACGCGTGGACAATATTTGTCCGTTTCCCGGTTTTAGGTCCGTGCATTGGTCAGCAAAATAGTAGCCTACATAGCACAGCAACATTCACATGTAATAATACAACAACGTATACAATGACCTATTCGTTTGGACAACTTGATAAAGCCCTATACAGGCTAAAGTTACCTTTAGTTTTGTTCTAGCTTATCGTGACGTCTGACTTTAAACAGCTGTCTAATGCAGTCTAACGTTCTGACAAGCAATTGCCTGTTCTTGCCCATCTGGAATAACTCCTCTAGCTTTGCTGCATCCATCCTTTCTGTTTTCGTTGTTTAAACTTGTGATATCCATGATGGAGCTCAACATTGTGTGCTGATAACCATATATATATAGCCGAGTAAAAGAAAACAACAAGTTGCCTAGTTGCATGCCTGCGTGCGTATTCTCTCTCTCCTGCTCAAACAAAATGTGTGCGCGTTAATTTTGACAACGTTTTCACTAACTTTATGTAATAGAAAATTGTAAATTGCAGCCTGATGGCATGCAGCTAATGGGATACGGTCCATAGTTAGGAAGGTATGGTGGGCCAATTTGGTGTGAATGCACACACAAGAGAAATTTCCTCTTGCTGTTGAGTAGCCTGATGGTACGCACAGTGCGTACGGACGTACACCTGCAGGCCCGCCTGAAGGGTACATACATCAGGAATGCAACAAAAGGACATTCACTGAAACTCGGCTCACAATGCAGACACAGGTAGGTCACACATGGGGAACACATAGTTATTTGTAAACACACAGTTCTAAACATGCTGCAACTTGAACATTTTTTAATTTATCCAGAACACAAGTTTGACACACGCAGGTCACACATGGGGAACACATAGTTATTTGTAAACACACAGTTCTAAACATGCTGCAACTTGAACATTTTTTAATTTATCCAAAACACAAGTTTGACACACGCAGGTCACACATGGGGAACACAGTTATTTGTAAGCACACATCTAAACATGCTGCAACTTGAACATTTTTTAATTTATCCAGAACACAAGTTTGTTGAAGATATTCTGTCCCCACTAATGACAGGAAATGTCTTTGGTGTTCATTTGTGTCACAATGTTATGTTTATTTAAGAATAGAGATGTGTTGTATGACAATCAAACAGCACAAACTGTTCCCTAAAGAGGGCGTTTGTGTCTTTAGATGGTTTGAGTTCTGTCGTCTTCCTTCCAGGTTTTGTGGAGGTACACTGGACCCGTGCCTGAGAATGCCCCCAAGAATGTCAAACTCATGAAGTGGTTGCCTCAAAATGACCTTTTAGGTTTGTTCTATGCAATGCAGTTCTGTCTGTTTGATGAAAAAGCTTTGCTGTTGAAATAAATAAATAAATAAAACAATGTGTTATTTTGACCCGTACAATGTTAGTCTATGGTGTCATATTCTATTTTGCTTGTTGAGCAACCATTTTGTGTCTGTGAATTCAGGTCACCCGAAGGTGAAGGCTTTCATCACACATGGAGGGTCCCATGGCATCTACGAGGGTATATATAGCGGTGTTCCCATGGTGACGATCCCACTGTTTGGGGACCAGGGTGACAACGCCCAGCGCATGGTTGCGCGCGGTGTTGCGGAGTCTTTGACCATTGCTGACGTGACCACAGCCAAAGTGTTGGAAGCACTCAACAAAGTCATTGGTGACAAGAGGTACAGTATGATGCGTTTGATTGTAAATTGGCATTTGCTGAAGCATCTTAATTCTCCGTTTGATGGATTGAATATGACATTGTATAAAAAGCACTATTTCCCTGAATTCTCTAGTTACAAGGCAAATATGATGAAGCTGTCTGCTGTGCACAAGGACCGTCCGATTGAACCTCTTGACCTGGCCGTCTTCTGGACCGAGTTTGTAATGAGACACAAAGGAGCGGACCACTTGCGGTCCACTGCCCACGAGCTGAACTGGGTCCAGTACCACAGCCTTGATGTGATCGCGTTGCTTACAACTGCCATACTCACTGTTGTTCTTGTCACCATTAAATCTTGTATGTTCTGCTTTAGGAAGTGCACAGGAAAGGGGAAACAACACAAAAATAAGAGAGCATAGTTGAGAAGTAGTTTTGTTTGTTTGTTTTACTTGAAGGTGAATAGTATGGTGGCGCATTGCATTCACATCACACACAAAAAAAAATCAGGCTATCTCATAATTACGAGATAAGGATAGGATCAGTGCTGAGGATCTAAACAGCCTTTCAATAAAAACAAGCACATATTTCCTACTGATTTCCTGCTTTGAATGACTTTAGTACTTTGAGAGATTAACATGTCTTTAAGTGGCATGAAAAATAAGCCTGTCAAATCGCCAACAACGGCCAAAGGCAATACAATGTTGCACGTTGACAGGAGGTACTAGGCCTACTATGCATAGGGCTACCTCCATCCACGTTGTCACACACACGCCTATTGTTTATTTTGTGCAGCTAGGCTACTTGTTCAAGTGGCATTGATGAGTTAAACAGTCACATATTTTCCTACACGTATTATATTGAGAGAAAATAGTCAGTTGTAAACAAAGAATTCGTCTTATGTTACCCTTTCGTAAATGGACTGAAGTTGGCTCTAAATATTTACTTTTATCGATTATGCTAACCGTTAGCATGATCTATGGGATTTCTCATATACATTAGCCATAAGCTAACACATTAGTTTCTGTAACTTGAAATTCTAGTCAACATGATTGCTCTTAAACAAAACATCGAAGGAATTAACTGAGATATACTCTGTTGGTCTGCTTAGTTTTACAGTGAATCCTAAGTAAAGGTTTGAAAGGAACTTCAGCTTCAGACTTTCTCTTGGGATGCTGTTAGGTCTATCTTCTCTAATGTAGCTAGCTAGACCATGTCATTGCCACACACAAGTGGGGGCAGAATTGGAAATGTGTCATCATAATTATCTCGTAATTACGAGATAATTATCTCGTTATTATGAGATAATTATCTCGTAATTATGAGATAATATGTCATAAGATAACCTGATTTTTTTTTTTTGTGATGTGAATGCAATTTCTAACGTAGAATAGCACTGGCAGAGGAAACAGACTTATTTACAGGTTAACACCACCTAATCGCCTTAATGCAGCCTGATGTATTATCAAAAAAATATATTTGAAAGTGAAACTCTATGGGAAAGTCCAACTATACTTTAGTAGTTGTGGAACTTGGCAACTATTTCAACTTAACAAACCCGTTCAGAAATCATTTGGATGGTTAAATGACCTGTTCCGGTAAAAATGGTGACTTTCCCCGCTTCCCCTAGTATCCCAGGCGGAAAACCAAAATTGCAACATTGGGACATCTGACTACCGTCCCGTTAAGAGAAGTGAGAAATAAGAAACTTGTTTTAAATCGTGTTTCTTACCTTGTAACATCCACATTGTTCTGCCGAACTTATGCTATCAGTTTCGCTAGCTTGTAAACAAATCCTTGTGCTTTATTGTTACTTTTTTTCCACAGTTTGAAAAAGCATAATGCACAACTTCTCCAGCAGAGGGGGAAATCATCCTACTAAGGGGGGCTTTAATCAGAGTTGCCAATGGGTAAAGACTATTATATGTGAGCTGTCTGGTAAAGTACATCATCAGAACACTTCATTGTGTGATTGTGGTTTAATTAAAGAAAACGTCCACAAGATATGACATTGAAACTGACTATGTTACCCATGAGCCAGTGGTTAACTTGGCTGCGTGGATGTCTGAATCTTAGCCACTGTAACTGGAACAACAGCCTATTCTACCTCTTGTGTAAATCTTGATATTAAATTGGTTTTGTCATCATCCCATTGATCTCTTTTCTGATCAAATGCATTTCAGGTAAATCATCATAACCTAGGAACATTTTGACTCTTTCATTCTCATTTTTTTTAAACTTTGCATTTAAAAAAAAAAAAAAAAGAAAGTCAGACAAGCTTTTTGCCCTACCAAAATGTATGGTCACCGCACGCTACTGGGTGTTACCAGGTGTAATGGCAGGAGAAGTAGTAACAGTGAAATGTTCTTTAGTCATCAGTATGAAGGGATCACAGCTGTACAGGAGTGTACTCACAGGAGAGGAGGATGTTACTGGAATAATGGGGGTGTCATCACATACACTAGCACTCACTGACACGCAGACACACACACACACGCACATATACATATACAGTTTTTATGTGTTTTCTACATTTGTCTCAATACCATGAGGGGGGGGGGGGGGGTGGGTGGGTAGCGTAGTGGCTAAGGAGATGGGCTAGCATAGTTGCATGTAGTTCACTTCTTGGCCTCCGCTGTTCTGCCATTGAGCAAGGCACCTAACCCCAAGTTGCTCCAGGGAAAATGTCATATTAAATTGACTGTACTGTACCTCAACACCAACGTCCTTGACCTGTGGTGTTCCCCAGGGGTCGATCTTGGGGCCACTATTATTCAACCTCTATATGCTCCCACTTGGACAAATCATCCAAAATAACTTGATTTCATATCATAGCTATGCAGATGCCACACAAATTTACTTAGCTCTGTCACCAAACGACTATGGTCCTCTTGAATCTATGTGTCAGTGTATAGAACAAATCAACACCTGGATGATAAGTAATTATATTTGGTAAAAAGGAGGAAAGACTTAGGGTTGACACTCTCCTTGACACAAAAGGGTTGAAGGCAAAGGATACAGTTAAAAATGTTGGTGTATTAATTGACAGTGACCTAAATTTCAACAGCCACATGAAAGCGACAACTAAATCAGCTTTTTACCACCTCAAAAATATTGCCAGACTCAGGGGGCTGATGTCAAAATATGACTTAGAAAAACTCATTCATGCATTTATCTCCAGCAGGGTTGATTACTGCAATGGACTGTTCACAGGCCTTCCTAAAAAGACTATTAAACAGCTTCAGATGATACAAAATGCAGCAGCTAGGATTCTAACAAAAACTAAAAGTCCTTGCACTGGCTTCCAGTAAGTCACAGAATTGACTTTAAAGCTCTATTGCTTGTTTATAAATCAGTAAATGGAGCAGGACCTAAATACCTGTCAGACATGCTTCAGCAGTACACACCTTTTCGTCCTCTCAGGTCCCAGGTGTAAAACCTGCTGTTAGAACTAAACATGGTGAAGCAGCTTTTAGCTGCTATGCGGCTCAGCTGTGGAATCAACTTTCGGATGACATCAAAAAGGCCCCAACTGTAGCCAGTTTTAAATCTAGACTTAAGACCAAACTGTTCTCAGATGCTTTCTGCTAACTGTGCCGAGTTACAAATTCTGAATCTGCCTTGATAATTATTCTACTTTATCTTTTATTACTTGTTTTACTACTTTTGCCTTTGTTTTTTGCTTACTAATTATCCTTTATTTTTAAATTATTTTACCTTGTGTTTTATGTTTTCTTTTTATTATGATCTTTACCTTTTAACTATTCTTTGACTATATTGCCTTTCTATGCTTTTTATTTGTTATCATTGTTTGGTTTTGTTTATGTAAAGCACATTGAATGACCTCTGTGTATGAAATGCGCTATATAAATAAACTTGACTTGACTTGACTTGACTTGAGACACACACACACACACACACAATGTAGTATGTCTTTATATAGCACTGCACCAATGTTGATCAGATCTATCTATCTTGTTCCTTGATGATCCCTTTATTGATTATGGCTACATGTAGCATGCATGCCAATGGCATGAACTAATGATGTGGTATCAAACACACTCTACCTGTAGTGAAGAAGGGTCAGTGTGCATATGATGAGGGGGTTTGGATGTGTGTCATGACTCTCACTTGTCCAACTCCAACCAAATCACATAACTCCTAATCAACACCCCCAGAACACACAGACCAGCCCATAACATCACCCACAACCCCACCTGCATTCATAGCCAATCTGCATCACCCACAACCCCACCTGCATTCATAACCAATCTGCACCACCCACAACCCCATCTGCATTCATAACCAATCTGCATCACCCACAACCCCACCTGCATTCATAACTAATCTGCATCACCCACATCCTCACCTGCATTCATAACCAATCTGCATCACCCACAACCCCACCTGCACTCATAATGAATCTGCATCACCCACAACTCCACCTGCATTCATAACCAATCTGCATCACCCACAACCCCACCTGCATTCATAACGAATCTGTTGAAATGGTGTTTCAAATACCCCAGACTCACCCTGGACAATAAACTGAGTTTTGATCAACTCCTCACTGACATCCATAAACGCTGCCCACAGTGACTCTCTTCCGTCTCAAACTCAAAGCCCTTTCTGTTGCCCCCCGTCACCTGCTACTGCTGTACCAGAGCATATCCAACCCATTCTCCTCTACTGCTCTCCCTGCTGCTACAATATGGTAACTGCAGCCAACCCACATTGCAAAAATAACTGGCCTCACCACCCCCAAGCTATCAGACCTCAACAGTAAAGCCACCAATCACAGAACACCCATCAGGGGAAGATACAGCAGCCTGATATCACCAGACTCACTCAGGTGCTACAGTAGAACTACAGCAGCCTGATATCACCAGACTCACTCAGGGGCTACAGTAGAACTACAGCAGCCTGATATCACCAGACTCACTCAGGGGCTACAGTAGAACTACAGCAGCCTGATATCACCAGACTCACTCAGGGGCTTGGAAACAGCTACACTGCAGTAGAATTGGTGCACTTTCTGTCATAGCATCCTTAAATGTGCTCATGGGATTAAATGTTACAACATGGGCTTGTGGGTAACTGTGTGCACTATAGGATGTTAGGGTGAATGTGTCCCTGTTATGTGCTGTGAGAATCTTTCTCGTTCTCTCTCTCTTTCTTTCGTTGTCTCTCTCTCTCATTGGTTCCTCTGTGTCTATACTCCTCCTTAAAGCACTCCATCCTGGAGGCCTCATCTTACTTATCTGTACTTATCTGTGTACTCTTCAAGCAGGATTCACATTGCATGCGCAAACGGCAGCGCTGTGCTATGGAACATATTATTTTCAAAGGCTTGCGTACACAAGAACTGGTCTGCCGCTGCGCTGAGCAACCTAGTGGTCGAGTGAAGTGCATGCCGTAAAGCCCCCTTTATGGTTGCAGGTACTCCCATAGCTGCAAGGTCATTCAAGTGAAGGTGTCACTGTTCTACAAAGTGTACCAAAAAAAGCATTGGGTCACAATTAAACCATCATCATCACTTTGTTGTTGGTAATGACTAAGAGACATTGGAAGTGGTGATTTGGAGGGATTTGAGGGCTTCCTTAAGTTTGCTGCTGTATTCTCAGTGAGAGTCAGAGTGGGAGTGTTGAGCACAGAGGAACCAGCCCACAGGGGAAAAGCCCACAACGCCCAACACACAAAAGAGCAGACACCGCCATCTACTGTTATATTAAAGGAACTGCAGTACCTCCTGCCATGAATCATCCACACTGGATAGGCTCACTGTATTACTTTATGTCCAGGGTAAATATCAAGATTTGTTGTTGTTAATCTAGAGTACTACAGTACAGTATCATATGTCAGAATAAGATTCTTACCTTACGGTCAAGTGCTGCTTCATCTATTGGGCTGAAGTTGTGATTTTTATGTTTCTTTGAGTCTCGACACACCACACACACAGGCTGTTTATCCTCCAGACAGAAGAGCTTGAGTTTCTCACTGTGCACTGCAGAGCACCTCAGACCCTGCTGAAGCTCTCTGACTTCTCTCCTGTAAGAAGGTCTCACACAGGTTCCTTAACGCCATGTTGATACATTGCTTTTGAGCACTTCCTTCTGCAGTAGGGACATTCTCTGGATCCTTTGCTCTCCCAGAACTGCTGCAGACAGGCTTTACAGATGCTGTGAGTGCAGGTTAAAATGACGAGATTCTTGAAGATGTCACAGCACACAGGGCAGGTGAGATCTTCCTCCAGTTTAGAAGCCATTTTGTCTTCACCGTAAACTCTCTGCTCCAGACATCCCAAGTCTCCCGGAAGTTCCGGGAGTCTCCCGTATATTGATAGCGGCTCCCTGACGCCCGCAAATTAGATACAATCTCCCGGAATCTAGAGTGAGCGATCAAGAGCGCGCATGCGAGACCGCGTGTGCATCTGAGTGTAGCGCGCACACGACGGGAGAGAGAGAGAGAGAGAGAGAGAGAGAGAGAGAGAGAGGCGTGGTGCGTGTGTGCCTGAGCGCATCCAAGAGAGAGAGAGCATCCTGATTGTCCTGTTTCGCTAAATCAACCAATCAGTTTTCAGTGTAGGCGGGCTTTAATTGATCTCTTTTCTCCCGAACTTAATTAATCAGTTCAGTGTATGAATACCCAGATAGCAATTTCCTTTGGGCCGGATCCGCATAAAAGCCTTTAGATCCGCCTGTAGCGGACATACGGTATCTGGCTGTGGACCAGATCTGCTCCTGATAGAGGTTTCAGCTCTGCTAGTAATGCTGTTTTATCACCGGTTTACAGATTTGTCCCAGGTCCGATTTCCGCAACTCAACTGGAAGTCAGGAAATGCGTTTAAAATACAAAACACTGATTTGGCCCAAACCTGTGATACGGATATGAGCCGAATGACCATTTTTTCACAGCAGACCCAGGTGGTAATGATATTAATTAAGGTGTGGATTCTGCTAAATTGACTGTCCTTTCCCTACTTTATTGTGAACTGGCTGCTAAAGAAAAAAAAGGTATTTTGGAATGGCACAAATTTAGAAGCCATGGGGGTGCACTATGTTCCCTTGGCCACTTCATTTCTACAGTAAGGCTGGAAAAGAAGATATAGTTGGCTCAATATTGATCGCTCGTTTCATTATTTTTATTATTACCTAGCAGTGGTAAAAGTAGTCAATTGCTGTTTGTGTCAGATCAAACAGTGCTATGAGACAACCCCATATTCTTGCCACGCATGCAGAAGTCCAAGCAGTAACGTTAATCAAGGATCTTTGGTTTGCCTTTTGACATGATTTGCCAGCCTGGGGTTGGACTAGGACACAGCTCAACTTTTCAAGGTAGGCTATCTGCTTTTTATCTCTGTTGGTTTATTCAGAGACAACAACAAGCAGCCGAGCGATTGATAACTTTAGGCCTACTGTAAGTTTATACTATTATTTTCCAGCAATATAGGCTAGCTTAGCTTGAGCAAAATAACTCACAATAACTAGCCTATTTTGGAAAAAACAGTGATAACGCTAACAGGATCACTGATGATAAAAAACGAGTGTAATTGTCTTAGCCTATTTTCAAAAAGGAATAAATGGCTAATGTTTATTTTGTGTTGTTTCAGATTGACCATGGAGATGACTGGAAGATAGCCTGAATATCGATGGGAACAGTGGAATTAACACGATTTAAACATGGGATTGCACTTCTACAGCCAGGTTGTTGAATAAAAAAAATAATAGGACACTTATTTGTAAAGTTTTTTTTTACCCCCCTATTGTGTTTGTAGCCTAGCTTATGTTTATTAGTTGAGCTGTTGGGAAAACGTTACGAACTTTAGCCTGGGTTAACCGATAACGAACCTGTTAGCTAATGTGTAGTGTAGCAAACAGATTTTCAGGATAATTAGCCTAATTACCAATCACATTTCACATGTCAAATAAAGCCAGCTGATATCTGATAAACGGGTCCGTCCCAGCTAACAATTTATGGTTTCCAAAACGTTCTGGGAACCATAGTTTTTGGTTTCGGAAACGTTAGTTTTTGGTTCCCAAACGTTACCCTAAGGTTAGTTTTTGAGCAAGTTTTGGTTCCCATGGAAAGTTTGCTGAACGTTCCGGAAACGTTAGTTCTTGGTTATATAAAACGTTCCCTGAACGTTCCCCTAACGTTATCTAAAGGTTGCAAACTTTAGAGAACCTTCCCCTAACGTTCCCCAACCGTTGCAAACTTTAAAAAACCTTCCCCTAACGTTCCCTAACCGTTGCAAACTTTAAAAACCTTCCCCTAACGTTCCCTAACTGTTCCCATAACGTTCCCTAACATTTAGGGAACGTTCCCTTCCCTAAATATTGCAACCTTTAGGGAACCCTCCCCTAACATTGCAACCTTTGCATACCAATTACTTTAAACAGCACGAGCAGGAATGCATTATTATATATTAGCAGGAAAGAATGAACAGGCAAAATCGATGGAACTTATAACTTTAATATAAAATTATCAAAAGACAAAAAAAAAACAATTTTAAAAGGCCTCACTGTATATATATATATATATATATATATATATAAAAATTAGACTTAGTGTTAGCTAAGTATATTAACATAAGGCATTTGACTTTGGTAGGTGCTACATTCAACAAATAGACACACTGTACAATAGACAACAATATACATTGTGGCAGATACCAACACAATATACAAAGACATAATACCAATACAAGTACACATGGAGTGGGCTGTTGAGTGCAAAGTAATAGTGCAAATGTAGAGTGCAAGACGTATATTGGAATGATAAAGTAAGTACTTATCCACAGAGTGATAACAGTGCGAAAGAAGCTGCTCCTGTGTGTGGTTGTTTTTGTGTGTAAAAATTACAATTGCTGTAATACAAAAAAATACTATAGCTTTAATTAAAGAAAAATACAAAAGGTTTAATACAACAAAAAAAAATACAAAAGCTTTAAAAAAAAAAAAAAAAAAATAGAGCTCCAGTCCTTCAAGTCCGAGTCGAGTCTCAACAAGATCAGTCCTCAGCTTGCCTAAAAAGAAAAAAAAAAAGTTTGATGTCATACTAAGAATGAACATGTTGAAAAAAACAAGACAAAGTGCCTTACTAACAACCCTTTTTTTTCTGATCACAAAAAAAGTAGTTTTCCCATTACTTTGATTGTTATGAACAAATTTCAATTTACCGTCTGTGTGGGGCAAACTTCAGTGCTAGCCCAATCAGGTCCTCCGCCTCTGCAGCATTTAGCGCAGGGAAGTTTTTCTGGGCCGCAGCTATAGTAGAAATCAACAAATGAGAAAAGTTAAGTCAAATTAAAACTTCTTATCAGCCAAGTTAAGCATAATACTGATGTGAACAATAAAATAACACCTGCCTGTTAAAACCCTGCAGAGGGTTAGGTCCTGAAAGGATTTCTTGGCCTTCCTGCCCCGCAGGCTGTACTCCTTTAGAACGTTGTTGGTTGCCACCCGCCGTAGCATACGACGGATGGCAGCACCTGGAGTCAACCCTCCAAGGGACGCCAAGAAAAGTAGCTGTAAAACACAGAAATACAAATTATATAGAACAACACATAGAAAGTGGAGAGCTTATACAATCTCATATTGTAAGTCAGTTCAGTTATAATGATTTGAATTTATGCAATTACATAGTGTTTATCTTAAGGGCAGGACTATGGCCATTTAATTACCATTTTGTTCCTCCTCTCCTGGTTACCAAGACTCTGGTCCAAGTCTTGCAGCTCGGTGACTGTCGAGCAGGGGGACAGCAAAAGGTCTTCAACCGGAGCAGAGGGAAGTGACTGTGAGCCCCTTAAGAGGCTGAGCACCTCCTCGATCTTGCCCTCAATCAAGTCGATTCGCTGTGCCATGCGGACCATGGATGTCCTCACAGCTATGGAAAAGTTGATAGTGTTAGTTGTTATACATTATAAAATTACATATGTAAACAAATTAAGCGAGTCTTCTTACCTCTCATTTCCATCTCGATGGCTGAGTCACCTCCCTCTGTGCGAGGAGTCACCTCCCTCTGTGCGACGTGTTCTGCTATTTACAACCAAAAAAGTTAAGTTACACTCAAATCCCTTGTCATGAAATTGCATTTAATTGGAAATGGAAAATTCAAAGCCGCTGTACCTTCAACTGGCACCCAAGATGAAGAAGGGCGAGTCAAAGTTGACCCATCCAGCACTGGGCGACCTACTGGGCGAGGAGTCACCTCCCTCTGTGTGACGAGTTCTGCTATTTACAACCAAAAAAGTTAAGTTACACTCAAATCCCTTGTCATGAAATTGCATTTAATTGGAAATGGAAAATTCAAAGCCGCTGTACCTTCAACTGGCACCCAAGTCCTGGAGGGAGGGCATTTTGTTCCTCCTCTCCTGCAGCTCAGTGACTGTCGAGCAGGACGACATATTGCTGTCATCGACTGGAGCAGAGGGAGGTGACTGGGAGCTCCTTAAGAGCATGAGCAGCTCATCCATCTTCTCCTCAAATGCGTCCATTCGCTGTGCCATGCGGTAATGGTTGTCCTTATTGCTATGGAAAATGGATGGTGTTAGTTTTAGTTGTTAAATACATTATATACCTGCATATGTGAACAAATTAAGTGAGTGTTCTTACCTCTTATTTCCGTCTCCATGGCCAAGCCACCTCCCTCTGTGTGATGAGTCACTTGTGCTGTTTACAACAACAAAAAAAGTTACTTACTCTCAAGTTCCTTGTCATGAAATTGTATTTACTTGGAAATGGAAAATTCAAAGACACTGTACCTTCAACTGGGTCCCAAGATGAAGTGGCAGGCGTTATAATAGACCCATCCAGCTCTGGGCAATGAGCTGGTTGCCTGTGTGGTGTTGACTCATCTAAAAAGAAAGTAAATATGAATATTGGTCAGTTAATTTATGGTAGGTTTCTTGCACATGACATTTGCAAAAGATAAACCTATGCTGTTACATTAAACAATCGCTAAAAAGAAAAACTTGCATGCAGGTGGTGGAGGCAGTGACATCTGCTGACCTAATAAAAGGCAGGAAGAGACAAATACATCAGAACAGTAACATGATATGCACTAGGTTAATAAACATGAATGTCAGTAGTTCCATGGTAGGAAATATGACTCAACTGGTTTTCTTAAATAATACATGTATAAATGTTAACTTACAGACAGGGTTTCCAGGCACACGCACCATCCTGGAATGCTTTCTTGCTTGCGGAACGGATTCATCTGAAATAAAAGACCATACAATCTGCACTGATTGCAAAAAGAATATTTTAATTGTGCAAATAATGTAGTCTGTATTTAAGAGGTCTTACCATCACGTGACCATGCACTGCCTTTTGTGGACACTCGCATCTTCTTCCGCCTCAATGCTAGAAGTGTCCATCAGCCGCTGCCATTTTTCCATAGCTTTGGTGTATGAATCTACGTTAAGAGAACAACGTTTTTGTGAGCCAGTAGTAGAGCAAAGCCGTATTTCCATATAGAGAAAACTATTATTGATAGTATTGCAGCAATCAGTCATCTGTACACAACCAGATTTTCTTGACTGGATATTTGGCCCAGCTTTTGACTTGATTTTTGTATTGTAGCCCAGAGAATTTCTAATGGGGAGACACAGCATCCATAGAAATGCATGGGCTTAGTTTGTAAAGCCAGTATGGCAGCTGTGTATAGCCTACTACACACATTCCGCCCCTTCCTGTATGCTTCCCAACAGACCTCTGAAGTTCGCCTACAAAAAGGAACCAAAACTGCCATCTTTGCCTATAAGGAGATCAGGGTGTTAATTTAACCTAACTACCTATGACAAGTTACATTGCAAGTTAGGTCTGGGGTAGCAAAAATCTAAGTTGCTGTCTTAACGTAGGCCTGTTGAAGATCACAGTTAGCCTACCACTCGAAGGCAGAGGACAAACGTGTGTTGAGCAAAATGTCTGCATTTCAGACTTCTTCGTCCCCGGGAGAGTGCAATAATTCTCTCCCCATGTTATTTTCCCATAGCAAAAATTGCAAGATAGGCTACTCAGCTTTTTGAAGGCAAAATTCAGAGATCTATTCACTTGAATCGTCTATCCGATCAACTGTGTTACAAAATGGCCGCCGACAGTGTAGACTATACATCAGAGCCCTTCTAAGGATTATTAGACATTCTCTGACATTATCTATAGGTTAGCCATCTCTATGGCTCTAGTGTAGCCTACATATGCAGGACTGTTCAGTAGGTTATACCAACTTAAAAAGCATCACCATCTTAGTATACCCACTTAAAATAGACTAGGATACATTTGGGGTTGATCACAGTATAGCCTACCCACTACAGCTAACTAGCCTACATCACAGTAGCCTAGATCCAGCTACATACAGTAGGCCTATATCCACTAGCCTACACCACTGCTGCCGAGTGACTTGCCTAAAAGGACTGACTGTACACTAAAACTAATTAAAAGAAACGGTAGCCTAGTGCTATTATTTGTAACATCAACGTGAGCAGGTTAACACGATGACACAAAACATACAATGCTGCAAAACATAACACGTTGAGAACAGCTCAAACAAAGACAAACGAGCAATGTGCTCTGGTAAATTACAAACTTGGCAGAATCGGAATATAACAAAGCCCTACAAGTGAAAGGACTTAAGGTTAAACCTCAAACTCTTGCATTACAACCACTAGGCCTACATCATGAAACTGTAACATAATTCACTTACTTTCGTGAGATCGTATTCAAGACGAGTGTAATCCATTCCAAGACTTCTTCCAGCGGCGTTCAAGAATCACGGAATTCAAACAGAGCCCGTTAACGGAAGTCAGGACAAGACTTCAATCGATCACCTGAAAGCAGAGGCGCTGTCTTCCCCCTACTGGCGTGGGGGTAGGCCTACGTGTAAGGGAGAGCCTGTCTGATTGAACTGAAGTGAATTGTGAAATGAAAGAAGTGAATTTTCTTAGTTGTGAAAAGTGTTCTATTGATAGATTTTTGTTTAAAGTTCACCTAATACGTAAAAAAAGCACAAAAGTATATATTTTTTATTTAGTAAAATTTATATTAGCCTAAAATAAATATTATCTTGATATGATGTTTACCTTACTTAGATTTTATAAGACCAATCATTTGAGTGGATCTAAATCAAGTGACTGCAAACATTTTGTATGTTACTTCAAAAACTGAAATGGAGCTTGTGTTAGTATCGACTATAGCTGTTATTGTCTCCAGTTTCTAAAGCTGATAGAGGCGCAATCAATCACACAATGCCAACACATTTAACACGGCATGGAATTGGAATGAATAGAGACGCATTACCATTGACGTCATTGCCACCTAATCAGAAGCCTCGATTGCCCATGCCAGGTGAAATGATTGCAAAAGACATGTTGAGGTGAGTTTAAAATGTACATATTAGATGATGTGATGGTAATGACATTTACCTGAAAAATGACAAAAAATCATAAATTCCCTTATATTGTGGTCTCAACCAAGCTCACAAGGTTACTCCTATCAAAATGACTGATAACTTGATGCATACTAATTAGTAAAATTTAGAATTTTATTTTTCAAAATTTCAGTTACCCAAATAGGCCCGAAATCTGAGAAATGCCCTAATGTGCATATTATTCAGGCCTATAGCCTAGATGGCTAGTTGCCAAGGCTACATGAAAACACCAAACTACCAAAATCTAAATATTTTCTATCTATGGACCCAGAGCCATATAGATAGAGAGTTGCGACATCTCCATTGACGCTAATGTTCCATTTTTTTCCAACAATGGCGGCTAACGGAAGCCTCAAATAGTTCCCAGAAGTTAACAATTAATAATAGCAGCAGTGCATTTACAGCAGTACAGACTGTTTGTAGCCAACATTTCAGACTCAGATTTACATTATTGGCTCATCCGAATAATAATAATAACATTAACAACAGTAATAGTAGTAAAGTAATAGTATTAATAACCTAATTATAATAATAAACTATTTATGTATACTTTGACAGCTTTTCTGCTGCTCAGTTTTTATCAGTTCCTTATCAAATAAATTAAAAGAGGCTAAAGCCCAATAAATGTGCCACAGATAATAACCTAATATAAGATAAACCTTGCCTATACCATTTCAATTAGGCAGCACTAGGCAACACCACGAACGACCTGTCATTAAGTTTTTGCGTTTGTACTGTAGCCTACAACTTTTATGACGTGACGTGTCTTGGGCATTTAGCTTTACCATCATGTCAACATAGTTGTAACGTTATGAGCAATGTTCATCTAGGCTATGGATTTAAGTGGTTTAATTTTAAAAAGGGCAGCGAAAGTGGGATAAAGTGCAACTGCTTCCCCAAAACAATCCCTCCATAACTGTGGATTTAATCGTTTGATATGTGGATAACTTTCAGTGGACTAAACACATAAAAGGTAAGATTTTGTTATCACAAAGCTAGCTGGTTCGTTAAAATTTAATATGGCTAAGCATATTTACAGCCAACTTTGTACTTGCAACAGTGAAACTTGAGTTTGTTGTTAACATTGTTGGTAACGTAAACGTTTCTTCAGTTAGGAGCAGGACTGTTTTTTTTATTTTTATTTTGCATTCATTTTCATTGGCAAAAGCTGGCCTAATATGCATGAGAGAACCTAGATTTGAGAGAGCTGCAGCTGTTAGCATCAGCACGGTCATATTAACACAGCAGGGCACACTAGCCCAGTGATGGCTAGCCCAGTGATGAAGGATCGTGTAAAATCCCCATCCCCAGAAAGTTTCAAACCAAGCTTGCACTGATGATGCATGATCACTGATCAAATTGCTATATTCTGACACGATGCACACCATTCCCAGGTGCTCACCTGTCTGAATCTCAAGCTATTTAGCCTAGCATCTTAATGCTGTTCACAGCACGGTGAATGACAAACGATGACAAAATGCTGTTCATGTTTATGAGTTCATAGCCTGGTTATTTATCGAAGGACTTACATGCCACGTTTTATATTTTATTATGATCACTCGCATTACCATGGGGTTTCTTAATAGATAGGCCTAATGCTACGGTTAACTTAGAATGCCCACCATTACACTGGAGATGTTAAAAAACGTTTAAACTTTTTTATTCTCCCGCGACGATAGGCTAGCCTATTTAATGCATTCTAATCCATTGTCAATCACTTCCGGGAACTAGTTGAGGTTTACACAAACCACGTGACCAACGGAATTTTGAACACCCATTGTCGCAACTCTCTATCTATAAGGCTCTGTATGGACCCTTTCAAGAGAGTTCCATTATCAGCATCATAGTTGGCCCCACAAGGCTTCCTTTTTAACATTCCATATGTTATCTTAATGCAGAGGAAGTAGATTGGGGCCCAAATAGAACGTCCAAGCATTGTTTTTGTTTTTATTGTTGAAAGGGTCTATAGGCCTTCCTTATTTGGTGTAGGCCGACTGACTAGGCTAAAGTTTTTTTTTTTTTTGGAGGGGGGGGGGGGGGGGGGGTGGTCGTGATACCTCCCTGATATGACTTTTTGCAGGTTGGGATGTCTGCTGCTCTGTCTGTCCTCTGTTTCACCAGCTTCACTTTCACTTTCAGCAGTCAGAGCAGACGTGTCCCAAACTCAGATTCCTCTCTCTTTCAAAAGTATTCCACAGGAGAGCGTTTAGTGGAGGACAAGAGAATCAACCTGTCACACAACTTCACTTCCTGATCTGGTGACAGACAGTCGGAGAGAGGGACTATGGTAAAGATGCATTCTGATTGGTCAACTTTAGTTGCTAGACCAGTTCCTTGTTCACTGCTGCAACTAACTGGACTTCAGTTCAAAGTTCCAGTTGTGGGTGTCTCCTTCCAGAGACACATGCTGAACCCAGATCAGTGGATTACACACAGACTCTCTCCCCACACAGACTTTGATTCTGAAATTCAGGTTCAAAATAAGCAGTAGGCAGGAAAGGCTCCATGCGTGATGTGTGCAAATAACTTCTTAACATGATAAAACTACCTGTAATAAACTTCTTTGGGATACATGTACACATTACAATTTATTATTAAGGCGAGACACTACAGGTGAATAGGGTAAAATTTTTAAATAATAGACATCACCATGAAACTTACTCAGTTGATTACTTACACAAGTATGAACAAAAAATGTATTACAAGTTTTTGAAATTCCAATGTTTAATAATGCAAATTAGGCATTATCTCATTAAATATGCACAAATTTGCATATATTTTCGGTAGATAGATCTGAACATATGATAAAGCCTGGTACAAAATTATTCTTTCATTTTGTTTGCATACAAGATAAAAATAAAATTACAGAGGGATTTCAGGATATCTGCTTTCATTACCTAGGAAATCAGAATATACTGTCCATAGCCTTAAAAAATCGATTTTTGCCTTATATTTTTGATTAAAATGTCACATAAATCAGGCCAGGAATGATTTATTAACAAATCCCTCTGTAAATATCTTCAGAATACTGCTAAGTGTATATCTGGAAAGTTTGGTGTACATAGGTGCTACATAGGCTGAGATGTTTCTACTGGAAAATGATAAAAACTCAATTTGAGGAAACAGCCTTGGAACACAGCCAAGAGATTCCGTTCTCAGCCTAGACTCGCCTTTGAACTTTCGCGATTGGTTGCGGTTACAAAGGAAGTGTCCATATTTGGATAGCACAACGTCATGCAGGAAAAACAGAGCTTTCCAACGGTACTACACATGTTATGTTTTGTATCACGGTCGCGGTAGAGCATGAAACGTTAGAAGACTAACTTTTGGTGAATTTAGGAGAAATATACAGGCGCGAGTAGACAAAATGTAATGAAATAAACACCTAAATGTGTAAATCGGGCTTTGTTGTTGTAGTAGTGTGAAAGAATACAAGCTAAGGTAGCAAATTAGCCCAAAATCTCGAAATTGACCAGTGCATGAAAAAATGATGTTTTCACCTGCCGTGTCTCGCCTTAATGTGAACAAATAATCTAAAATAGAACAAGGTGTCTATAAGTCACACATAACCACACTGTCATCTTGTAACTGTCATCTCTGAGTGTCCATCTAGTGAACTACATCACTGAGTGTCCATCTAATGAACTACATCACTGAGTGTCCATCTAGTGAACTACATCACTGAGTGTCCATCTAAAGAACTACATCACTGAGTGTCCATCTAATGAACTACATCACTGAGTGTCCATCTAGTGAACTACATCACTGAGTGTCCATCTAATGAACTACATCACTGAGTGTCCATCTAGTGAACTACATCACTGAGTGTCCATCTAACTACATAACTGAGTGTCCATCTAACGAACTACATCACTGAGTGTCCATCTAACGAACTACATCACTGAGTGTCCATCTAGTGAACTACATAACTGAGTGTACATCTAAAGAACTACATCACTGAGTGTCCATCTAGTGAACTACATCCCTGATCACATCACAGATCCTATACGGCACACACTCTTTTGAACACACATTACTACACTTCATTCATAGATTCAATTCCTTTATTATTCTGCTACAACTGTGTTGTGGTTGTGAAGACTCACTCAGTACATTTCCTCTGATCACTGGGTGTGAAGATTCTCAACAACATTTTTTGCAAGAACATAATTTGTTTTGTGTTCTGAGTGGAAACACTGTGGAAGTTGCCACCAGACACATTCCCTCACCCTCTCAATCCTTTTGAAATATCATCCAAGGAGTTTAGACATTTGCAACCTCTGTATGACAGAGCTTGCAAATGTCTCACAGAGATAAATGTATCACAGAGTATGAACACATGACTTATGGGACTCTTACAAATACTGATTTGGTTTTAATCACTGATGAATTCCTTATGAAGACATATTAAAGTAATGAAGAAAAGTAGTCAATCTGACATTGTATCAGTGTATTATGAATAAAAACATCATTATTGTATTCTGTTGATATGTCCATAAATGATCTCTTTGTGCAATGGTGATGATCTGGGTTGTGGTATCAGCAATGTTGTTTAGATAGATAGATAGATAGATAGATTGTTGGAGCCATTTTGATATTTATGTTTGTAAAATCATTTAAATTATTAATATTGATGAAATGCCAATGACATTAAGATAATATTTATGTTCATGTAATATGGTTTATAATTATGATGAATATGGTTTAAATGTATATCATTTAACGTGTTAAAACTGTCTGGCCAATTAAGAGTGACGTCTGGCCGTCTGATTGACAGATAGCTATTATAGGGCTGGGACACCTGTGGCCAGGTAGAGCGGAAGTGGCAAACAATTTTTCAACCGCGTGAATGCGATAGAGGCTTTTGTTTGTATTTTGACGAAAAGTGGATTAATAAAATTACTCTATATACTAAGACGCGCGTTGTCCGGAGTTATCCGCTCTCAGAAGTGACCGCCGCAAAGCTGTCACTACATCAAGTTGAAAAATTGCTCATGAAACGTCGGACAAGCCGGGAAACTTGTGGATTATTCCGTGGATTATATACCTGGAAATACCTGGAACTACGATCACTCAGTATCTTCTTTTGTGAGTAACCTGGCGATTTGCATTGTCTTCAGACCCAGGTACGATCAGACATTACGAGAGAGACTTGTTTGATGGGACAATACAATTGCGCAATTGTTGACAATTCGAACTGAGTCTGATCATTGAGATCCCGACTTCTTGATTAAAAGTGGACATTGTTGTAAGGGAACTTCTAATAACAAACTACGACTAAGCATTACCTGTAATAAAGCAATACAATAATTACGAGCCTGCACGCAACACAGAACGAACGAACAGGCGGCAGAAAATTAAACAATGATTAAATGAAAACGCTGTTTGTATGCATGTGACTGAATAAGCGGGAATAATATTAATTGTACTAAAACGAAATAAAATAATTGTGATCATGTCTGAGGAAGAAACGGAACAACCTGAACAAACTGAAGATGAGCCCGAAGGCCCAGAAACAAATAAAGACGATCAGAGAAAACCTGTTTTTAAAGAGCTTAGCGCAACGCGTCGCGGCAAACTTGGTCATTGCACTCGCAAAATGAATGAAATTAATGAAATGATAATGTTTAGCACTGGTGATGCTGATAAGGTGACAACACAATTGAATGCATTTCATGAAATTCTGAACAAATTTAAAATATCTCATGAATCTGTTCAAATGTTGTTAACTGATGATGTGAAAGAAAATGAAAATATTGACTGGTATGAACCAAAGATGGCAAAGTTTAATGAATTTATTTCTCAAACTGAGATCTGGTTGGAACGTCAATCAAATGAACAATCACTTGTTGATGTGACTGATAGTGTGTCAAGAGTATCTAAGGCTGACTCAAAGGCATCATCTGCCCACACAGCACGCATTAAAATTGCTGTGGATAAAGCTGGTTTAATGGCCCGAGCCAAATCCTTGAGAGAGAAACATGAAATGGAAATGGACAAGGTTAGGTTACAAGCTAAAATGGAAGCGTTACAATTAAGAGAGGAAATTTCTGTCACTAATGCAAAACTGCAGGCCCTGGAGGAAATTGAACCAACAGAATCAGGTCTGAGGTCTGAGGATGACATGAATGCTTACCTGGAGAAATATATGGACAAAAGATCACACCGAACAGAAGAGCCAGTGGAGTCCAAATCAGTGGAAAGCAGCAGAGTTACTGGCATGTCTCATCTGGATTTTGTGGAATTGGGACCAATACCTAAAACACCATTTCAGAAAGCTATGCGTGTACATCAGAAGTTGGTAGCGGCACCAGAACCAACCACTACTGCAGCAACAAGGCGAAATGTACCAAGCCAAGGAACTTACCGAACTACTGTGACTAAGCCGAGAAGAACACAATCTACTCCTGGAAGGGAACCAGCAGATCCCCCTGATGGCACAGAGTTGACAAATCTGCTTGTATCTGTTCTATGCCAATCATCTCTTCCAAAGAAGGAGGTGCCTGTGTTCAATGGTGACCCTCTGGACTTTCAGTTATTTATGCAAGCATTTAAACACAATATAGAGGATAAGACTGACAGTAATGAGGACCGACTGTACTTTTTAGAACAGTATACAATTGGACAGCCAAAAGAACTAGTTAGAAGTTGTTTGTACATGGATGCAGCAGCTGGTTATGCTGAAGCAAAGCGCCTGCTCAAGCGCCACTTTGGCAATGACTTTAGGATCGATCACGACTGCCTATATGGAGAAAGCCTTAAACTGGAGTGTAATCAGACCAGACGATGGAAAGGCGCTTCATAGTTATGCTTTATACCTAAGAAGTTGTAATAATGCTGCCCAAAACTTTCGCTACATGTCAGAACTTGATTTACCATCCAATATGAAACAAATTGTTTCAAAACTCCCCTATAAACTCCGAGAGAGATGGAGAGCGGTGGCATGCGACATTATGGAACAGATCCAACAGAGACCTAAATTCAATGACCTTGTCAGATTCGTTGAAAAGCAGGCCAGAATAATGCAGGATCCGGTCTTTGGCAATATTCAAGATGCTCGCAGAGAAATAAAGGTGGTGAGAGCACCTACAGTGAGCTCGACCTACGGGAAATCTAGCAGCAAGCAGAGCTTCGTCACTGCCGTTTCTCCAGTTATCTCTAATGCGGTTGTTGCTAATGCCGACATCAAAGAAAATGGAAATCAAACTTTCAAAAATTTTACTCCCGTTAATGCAAAGGATGCTTTTTCCGAACCCTGTGTTTTCTGTCAAGGAGAGCATGCATTGGAAACATGTAAAATGATATTAAAACTTGCTCATAAGGAGAAAGTGGAGTTTCTCAAGAAACATGGATTTTGTTTTGGCTGTTTGATTAGAGGACATCTCAGTAAAACATGTAAAAACGTCTAACATGTCGCTCATGCGATAAGAAACACCCTACCATCTTGCACATTGGAAACTGGCAACCAGGTGGCGCCACATATACTAAAACATCTGTAGTAACCACGAACAATACCACCTGTGGCACAGCTGTTCAGGCCAACTCTGTCACTGTCACCATGGCACCAACTGATCAAACAGGGGCTGGCAATACTGACCACAAACTGGCTATTGTACCTGTAAGAGTGAAGACGGCTAAGGGTAGTCAGTCTATCAAAACATATGCGTTCCTGGATCCCGGGAGTTCTGCAACTTTCTGTACGGAGAAATTAATGGAACAACTGTCCGTCAGAGGGAGGAAAACAGAAATTCTGCTTCAAACAATGAGTTATGAAAAGCCTGTGAAAACATATAAATTGAGTGGACTGGAAGTATGCAGCCTTGAAGGCAATGATTTCATAGAACTTCCAGAGGTTTTCACACAACAAGCCATTCCTGTGAACCATCAGAACTTAAAACGATGGCCTTACCTGAATGCGGTCAAGTTGAAGTCCATCGAAGCTGATGTCAGTCTGTTGATTGGTGTGAATATACCGAAAGCCATGGAACCACTGAAGGTCATCAACAGTCAAGACAATGGCCCATATGCTGTCCTGACACATCTGGGGTGGATAGTAAATGGACCACTGGGAATCAACTCTTTCGTTAACAGACATGGCCGACCACAGATAACAACCAATAGGATATCAGTGGCTCGTCTGGAGGATCTTTTGGTCCAACAGTACAAACAAGACTTTCCAGAATTGACCTACAGAGAGAAAGCAGAACACTCATTTGAGGACAAGAAGTTTCTGAAAATCATGAATGAATCCATCAGAAAAAAGGATGGTCATTATGAAATCCGACTTCCTTTCCGTAAGGATGACATCTATATGCCTAATAATAGGCAAGTGGCTGAACAAAGAACACAGAGCCTTAAGAAAAGATTTGCGAAGGATGAGTCTTTTAAAAATGATTATGTGTGCTTTATGAATGATATCTTGGAGAAACGGCATGCGGAAATGGTACCTGAAGAACAGCTCTGCCGGACTGATGGGAGACTCTGGTATATTCCCCACCACGGAGTGTATCACAAGAGGAAAAAGTCAATCCGGGTGGTTTTCGACTGTACTTCAGCCTACCAAGGTATATCTTTGAACACTGAGCTACTACAAGGCCCAGACCTTACGAACACCTTGTTAGGTGTACTTATGAAGTTCAGACAGGAACCAGTAGCAGTGATGGGGGACATTGAGGGAATGTTCCACCAAGTGAGGATTCCTGAAAAGGATGTGGACTTCCTGAGGTTCTTGTGGTGGCCAGGTGGTGACACTAAACAAGCACTAAGAGAGTGCAGAATGACTGTGCATCTTTTTGGTGCAGTTTTATCTCCCAGCTGCGCAAATTTTGCTCTCAAGCAGACAGCCAAGGATAATGAAGGGAAAGCCGATGCCTCGGTACTCAACACCATTTGTCACAATTTTTATGTGGACGATTGTCTGAAATCTGTTTCAGATGAAAAGCAAGCCATCAGTTTGGTTCAGAACCTGAAGACTATATGTGCAACCGGAGGATTTAAACTTACCAAATGGACCAGCAACAGCCGTTCTGTCCTCGCATCTTTACCTGTAGGAGAAAGAGCAAAGGAAGTTAAGAACATAGACCTTGAGAAGGACAGGCTTCCTGTGGAGCGAGCCCTTGGCATGCGGTGGGATGTTGAGCCAGACACATTCTTCTTTGACAGCACACTGAAACAACGACCGGTTAGTCGAAGGGGAATCTTGTCCATGCTCAATTCTGTCTATGATCCTCTGGGATTTTTATCACCAGTTATGCTCACAGGAAAACTGATACAGCAGGAGTTGTGTAAGATCAACTGCGGATGGGACGATGAAATCCCAATTGCCCTTGCGTCAAAATGGAGCGAGTGGCAGAACGATCTTCACATGATCTCTAACTTCAGAATAGAAAGATGTTACAAACCAGCGGATTTTGATGTCACTGAAGCCCAATTACACCACTTCTGCGATGCCAGTGAGAGGGGCTATGGGACAGTCAGTTACTTAAGACTTACCTGCAGAAGTAGACCACCTCACATTGCGTTTGTGATGGGGAAAGCAAGGGTTGCACCCTTGAAAGTAGTGACAATTCCCAGACTGGAGCTCACTTCAGCAGTTTTGGCTGCTCGGATGGATAATATGCTCAAGAAAGAACTGGAACTTCCGATCTCAGACTCCTTCTTCTGGACAGATAGTACTTAGGTCCTGAAGTACATCCTGAATGACACACAGAGATTCAAAACTTTCGTGGCGAACAGGGTAACTGTGATTCGCGATCTGACACAGAAATCTCAGTGGCGTCACATTAAGACTGATCTCAACCCAGCAGACAATGCGTCTAGGGGAATGCGAGCTGAGTCTTTTCTGAAAGGAGGTAGTTGGCTTAAGGGTCCAGACTTTCTGGCCAAATGTGAAGCTGATTGGCCAAAACTGTCCACAGAACCATTGATGCTTTCAGACAGTGACTCCGAGGTAAAGAAAACTGTTGTAGCTTTTGCAACAGCAGCCCATGAAGATCCTCTGACTCACTTTATTGAATACTTTTCATCATGGGACAAACTCATCAGATCTACAGCCTGGCTCTTGAAGTTTAAAATGACTCTGAGACACTTAATCCAATTGAAACGAGCAGGTACCTCACAGACTGAATCAATAAAATCAGAACCTGCAGACCAGCAGCTATCTATGCAGGATCTCGCAGATGCTGAGGAATCGCTTGTAGCTTATGTTCAACGGCAAGCCTTTAGGGATGAAGTGAAAGCCTTACAAACAGGCCAAGCTGTAAGAAGGAATAGCAGACTCTACAAATTGGATCCCATGCTTCATGATGGAATATTAAGAGTGGGAGGCAGACTGAGTAAGCTGGCCATGACGGAGGAGATAAAACACCCGGCTATTCTGCCTAATGATGACCACCTCTCAAGACTTCTTCTGAGCCATACCCACCATCTGGTAGGTCACTGTGGAAAAAATCAAATGCTTTCGAAACTCAGGATGAAATACTGGATACTCAAGGCAAATCAGGCTGCAAGGAAAATAACCCGTGATTGCATACTCTGCAGACGATGGCATGGTACTTCTATGAAACAGAAAATGGCTGACTTACCCCTCATGCGCATAACACCAGATCTTCCCCCGTTTACACACACTGGCTTGGACTATTTCGGGCCCATAGAAGTCAAATCTGGCCGTAATCGGGTAAAGAGATACGGAGCCTTGTTTACGTGCCTTGCAAGTAGAGCTGTACACCTAGAGATGGCTTACTCTATGGATACCGACTCATGTATTTCAGTATTACGAAGATTCATCAGTAGACGTGGTCAGGTAAAAGAAATAATTTCAGACAACGGAACGAATTTTGTGGGCGCAGAGCGAGAATTAAAACAAGCACTTGCTCACTTAAACATGAATAAGATCGATCCAGAATTCCATACGTGAAAAGGGCATCAAATGGACGTTCAATCCGCCTTATGGTTCTCACCATGGAGGCGTGTGGGAACGTCTTATTCGAATAATAAAGAAAATCCTTTACTCCATCACAAAGGAACAGACTTTAGATGATGAATGTCTTCAAACTACTCTGTGCGAAGTGGAGGCAATTCTCAATGCCTGCCCCATTACAGAAACATCTGGAGACTTTAAAGATCCTGAACCCTTAACTCCAAATCACCTGCTTCTCTTAAAAGGGAAACCCATACTTCCACCTGGGCTCTTCACCAAGCAGGACTGCTACTCCAGAAGAAGGTGGAAGCAGGTTCAGTACCTATCAGACCTCTTCTGGAAGAGATGGACACGGGAGTACCTTCCCTTAATGCAGGAAAGACAAAAATGGAATGAGGTCAAAAGAAATCTAAAACCTGGAGACATAGTAATGATTATAGATGAAACCTCTCCACGAAACTCCTGGCCTATGGGACGAATCATGGAAACTTTTCCAGATAGAAAGGGCTTTGTACGTCGTGTCAGAGTAAAAACTCAGACAGGAATCTTGGAGAGACCGATTACCAAGCTGTGTCTTCTTAAAGACATGTCCTGACCGATCAACTGACCAGACTGACACACTGATACACTACACACACTACCCTGCACACAACATGGTGTTTGTTTCAATAATATCCTGATACCTACTGAAATCTTTGCCATTCACCGAAGTAATATATATTTTGACATTATTGAATGGGTGTGAGTATAAACTATGAATCTGTTGAACACTTACCTGTTGATGTTTATGAAAAAAGAGATGAAAATAATGTGTAAATGTGAGATAATGTGATTTTGACAAGGACTATTGAATGGACTTTGATTTTGCAAAACCTTTTGAGAAAAGACTTTGAAGTCCCCTTGACCTTTTTTCTTTTTACAAGGGGCAATATTTTTTGAAAGGAAAACATTTTTGATGGACTTTCTATGAACTATTGAAACTAATATGTGAAAAAAAGAAAAAAAAGAAAAAGAACTTTGAATGTAAATGCTGTTATAATGGACTTTGAACTGTGCGGCTCCTTATGAATGTTTATGTTATGAATTGCCACATTATGGTCAATTAGGGGCTGGAGTGTTGGAGCCATTTTGATATTTATGTTTGTAAAATCATTTAAATTATTAATATTGATGAAATGCCAATGACATTAAGATAATATTTATGTTCATGTAATATGGTTTATAATTATGATGAATATGGTTTAAATGTATATCATTTAACGTGTTAAAACTGTCTGGCCAATTAAGAATGACGTCTGGCCGTCTGATTGACAGATAGCTATTATAGGGCTGGGACACCTGTGGCCAGGTAGAGCGGAAGTGGCAAACAATTTTTCAACCGCGTGAATGCGATAGAGGCTTTTGTTTGTATTTTGACGAAAAGTGGATTAATAAAATTACTCTATATACTAAGACGCGCGTTGTCCGGAGTTATCCGCTCTCAGAAGTGACCGCCGCAAAGCTGTCACTACATAGATAGATAGATAGATAGATAGACACTTTATTGATCCCCAGGGGAAATTCAAGGTCTCAAAGTCTCTGTGGAAAACTCACAGTTCTTTTTGGTTATTCATCCCTCACATCAAGTTTGTCTTCAGTAGTCCAAACCTTACTGCTCTAAATTACAGCTTTCATCTAGTTATAAAGACAGACACTTACAACGACAACACATACATGCCATTTGATTTGATTTATGTAATAATCAGTGTTGACTAGGCTTGGGTATCGAATATCGAGTATTGGTTGGAACCGGGACTATCTTTGCGATTTTCCCGGAATCGTTCAAAAGTTTAAATTTCGATTCCTACTTTCGATTCCCAGTCTGCCGACAGGAAGAAGAAACGTCTGAACACCAACGAAGAAGCGCATAGTTAATAGAATTAAAATTCATGGAGAAGGTCAGACTATTTCATTCAGAAAGCAGGGTTCCCGAGGATCCTTAAAAAGTCTTAAATAGGCTACAACTGAATTTTCGAAAGAGAGGTATTAAATGTGCGTATGGGACCGCCAGCGAGTGCAAGAGAGCGAGTGATGTCTCCATCCAGTTTCGTGTATTTAAAACGCAATTGTATACGTGATAGGCTATTAGGCTACGGGAGGAAGTGTAGTGGTTGCAGAGTGAAGATGTTTTTCACGGGTTTGGTTAAAGGTGTGAAAACGGTAATAATACAGTAGGCCTATGTACAAAATAATATGCCTGGCGTTTTCGTGGTGTAGCTGAGGCCTGAGAGATAGACAGGGTATCCTACGTGGAATGAGGGAGCCTACGGTAGAATGAGCGGGAGAAAGAGTTGGTAAGCCAGTTAGCGATAGGTTGGCCATATGTTCGAATTTAGGCCGGACATATGGATTTTAAAAGCCCTGTCCGGCGTCCGGCGCAGCCTCAAGCCGGACGTTTATTTGTTCTCCTTTTTGGAGTTGCGCTTGGCATCTAAAGTCTTTGCTCGGACGCAGCATCGTTTCACAAACTATGGACGCGAAGACTGCTGGTGAAATTATGTGCAGTGCTTCGCAATCAGGAGGAAATACTGTATACCGGTATGTTAAGTTGATCTGTTTGCATCTTTCCAGCGTGTGTTGCTGGCCTAGCCTAGGGAAGAAAATATCTGTCTTAAGTTATAATAGCCTACCTGTAATATCTGCCAGCAGCTTGCTTGCCAGCGTTTCCCAGTAGGCTAGGCCTACTTAGCAAAAGTTGTGAAATATAACCGCATATGCTTTGAATGTCGGCGACTGCTATAAAAATACGTGCGTTCATAACGTGCGTGCTTGAGATGAAACCAGCAGTTTCCAGCAGGATCATGCGAAGAGGACCTGTCTCTTAATTAATTTAAAACAAGTCAATGGTTTTACAATGTTTCAGTCAAGCTTTGGTTGGTTTAGATACAACTGGTATGCAAAATGTAAAGTAGTGGATTAACTTTAATTTGCTGTGCTGCATATGGACAATAGATGCACATAGTAAATTATATAAAGTAGGCTTATTAAAATATGTAAATAGCTTAGTTAACTTTGAAAAAAATATTTAAGGGAATCCAGTCCAGTGCACATGTCTTTGGCAAGTAGCCCTAGGCTACTACAGACACAGGTGAAGAACAGCCTCAGCAGTAAGCAAAACCAAATATGTACAGTACAGCCAGCTTCAAAAGCAAGCAGTCCAGACCCTAAAATTGGGCATTTATAGCTGTGAAGGTAATTCACACACAATTATTTTCTTTCGCCAAAATATTTTTGGTAACTTCTGTAGACATCCAAAATGGGGTGGGGGTTAAAATTAGTAGGAAAAAAAAACCATTGCATTAAACAGTCTTATATATCTTTTTGCCGTGGTATAGTCTTAATTTTCATTTAGATGTCTTGAAAAGGTCTTTAAAAGTCTTTAAATTTGCACTTGGAAAATGTGCAGATACCCTGAGAAAGACCGTTGGTTAGCTAGCTCATTTAAAATATCCTAAACTTTTTTTGACCCTGCCTTTAAAAAAAATCGGAATCGAGAATCGTTAGGAACCGGAATCGAAATAAGAAATCGGAATTGGAATCGGAATCGTTCAAATTGAAACGATACCCAACCCTAGTGTTGACTAGTGCAGGAGTTTGTGTTTACTGCAGTGCTCTCAGTCTCTATAGTGCTGTTTACAGTTTTTTACAATTGTTTACACACTCTGTGTCTATTTTTCAAAACTCCACACACAAAACCCACAATTGCTCACACAAAATGCAAAATGCCTCAAATCTCCAGCAAAATGACACACAACATTCAAAATGTCAAAAACACATATTTAAAGCAAACATCCGCCTCACATTACAAACACTTTTGTCATAATATGACATTTTGGATACATCATGTACACACTGTTACTCAAAACCTAATGCTCTTCTGTCTTTCATAGGCTTTATGTATTTCCATACAAGAGTGAAAGTTACGGTACGGAGAGAAGTTGAAATACACAGTATTATTGAAACCAAAAATAGTGATTTTTCGCAAATAATTTGCTGTTGCAAATACAGTATTTTACAGCCAACAAGAACAAAGCAAAGCAAAATACAATGACCACCAGATGTACATGGAGTTCTGAAAAAGCTGATTTTGCCTAAGACGGAAATGACTGACTACTATCAAATTACTTTGCTTTTTCCAAAGAAAAGTGTGTGTGTGTCTGTGTTTGTGTGTGTGTGTGTGTGTGTGTGTGTATGTACTGTATTCATAGGTCTATAGAAAAAATAGTAAAAAAGACAAGTTTTACTGTACATAAAGTTGACTTTTTGTAGAACATTCCTTTCAAAGTATCTGCATTGGTTCTGAACATTTCAACCGTAAATCCTCTAGGAGCAGATTGAGAGGGTCCATACCTACATAGAGAGTACAGTATGTTTACTCATAGGCCTATACTAAGGCAATGATTGGATGGTGTTCAGTAAAGTAATGAGTGTTTACACAAGTGAGGAGAGAGAGTGAAGCACTGGTGATGTAGTGTGGCATTTTGATGGGTTGTGTTTGAAAAATGAAATCAAGTTACTTCCTGTTCGATTTTTGTGTGTTAAGTAGAAAATTGTGTGTGGTGTTTTGCAAAATGTGTTTTAGTCAATTGAAAACTGAGTCAAACACTGAGAATTAGTGTATGGTTTTGCAGATTTGGTGTGGGGTTATGATGTTTCGAAGACATGTTTAGAAAATTGTGTGATAAGCAAAGATTTAGTGTGTAAGCATTTGAAAAAAACTGTAATCTCCAGCATTTCTGACCTCAGAGCAGACAGCAGCAGAACGTAAGTTATGTCCATAACTATGGATCTATGAGACCGACCGATGACCGTCACCACGGTCTACACCTTGAATGATGCCATCCTTCTACCTTTTCTCGAGACCATTATATCAACAATGTCATGTGACTGACCTGGAGGCTGTCCCGCAGTAATATAATGCATTCAGGGACATGCCTCTTCCTCTTGCCTGGAACGCCTCAGCTCGTTCCGAGCGACAAGAGATGGTGACGGTCATCGGTCGGTCTCATAGATCCATAGTTATGGACATAACTTACGATCTATTTCGACCTCCCTCAGACCGTCACCACGGTCTACACCTTGGATGACTAGTCCCAACAGTGTCGCGAGGACAGAAGACTACTCATCACCAGTCAGGTCGGCCACCAACATAACAGTGGAGCCGATAGTGGCGGATGTCACATTGACTCGTTAAAGTCTGGCAGGGATCCATGGAGTACTCCAGGATGCCGCTGCACATGCCACCAAGAGCAACCCCTTTCAATGGTACCCATGAGATGGCCGTACTCCGTGTGGAATGAGCCGCCAGGCTTTAAGGGATTAGGAAACACTGCCCAGAGAAGGCCTGAAAAATTGTCTCCACCAATTGGTGGGTCAAACGGTGTGTAGACACTGGGTGAACCAGCAACTTACCCCCATAGCACCGAAAGCTGTGTGTGCGCCTGTCAACGCAGCCACGTGTGATCAACACAAGCTCCCAATGCCTTGACTGGGCATAGAGCATTAAAAGCCCCCTCAGCTTGGCAAGCTGGCTCAGGGCAAAATAGCTCCAGTTCAATAACATGGTTAACTGACTGAGGGTTCATCCCTTAAGGAAAGAATAATGGTTTCCACCTCAAGCATGTAGTACTCATGGAGGGTGCACATAGCTCACTTGCCATCTTGGCAGAGCATGTGGCCAAAGATGCAGTTTTATTTTTGCAGGTGGCCAAACATGCAGTTTTATGCAACACAAACTTGATGCCCCAGGGGTCCACCTGGGGTTGCACTCAAAGGCCTTACCACCCAGGGGAGGTTGCAGGATTGAGCTCTCAAAAATCTGCCTGGATGCAGGTAGTCAGCTATTTCAGGAACTGCGAGCCCATAAGGTCTTCTCCAACAGACAAACCTTCTACAGTGCCATGGGACCCCAAGGCATAGACTTACAGGATACTGGATCAGCTGCCCTTCCCACATCCCAAAGGGAGTGAAGAAAGTGTAGCACCAAGCATTGGATGTCACTGGATCTAACTCCAGGCCCTGCCACCATGAGGAGAACAATTCCCATTTCTGCTGGAAATGCTTGGCAATACTCATGGGCTCAGTTACAGTCAGTTTTAACCCTGAGAAGGGCTGAGGATAGTGGGACCAGATGACAGCTTGACAGGAATTCGAGATTCCGAGCTTCTGGCACTGCTTTGAGTGAGGCCAGGCATGGAAATGTCCACAGCCGAGGTTTCTGAGTAACTTAGCAGCCACGCTGAGCCCTTAAGCCCGCTTTGTGGTCGATATGGTACATGGCAGCAGAGCTGTCTGTCTGCACAAAGACATGCTTGCCCTGTATACAAGAGAAGAGAGCTCTCAGGGTGAAATGCACTGCCCCCAGCTCCAGAAGACTGATGTGCCCCATGTTCCATGGGGGCTCGCAGAGACCACTCACGGTTCTGCCCTCCCAAACTGCTCCCCAGCCTGTCTGGGAGGTATCTATTGACACAAATGTACTAGACTGCCCAAGTTCTTGTACACACATCCTGCTGCCCAGTCATGGGGGCAGAGCTTGCAGACATGACCATCCCATGTGGAATCTTAACATGCCTGTTTTTCCCATGAACGCCGGTTTGAGGCAGTCAGCCAGTGCTGCAGAGATCTGGCTCTGAAGAGACTGTGTGGGAACACCATCACTGCTGCAGAGATCATCCCCTGGGTTCTCTAAAAGCCAATCGAATCTAATGTTTGCTGAGGCAAATTTCATGTAGGACTGCCAGAACTCTTGCTATCCTTTAAGGGGTAAGAGTGGCCCTCATTGTGAGTGGGTTCAGGTGGAGCCCTAAAAGACTGCCTCCTGAATTGGTTGAAGGTTTCTTTCCTTCAGTTGAGTTTTAGCTTAGGGACTGAACATGGTACAGCACAGTGTCTGTGTACTACATGACCTGTACCCAAAAAGTGTATCAAGTTGGTAGTGGTGAACCACTTCCTTAGTATTTTGACGGGTAAGATTTGATGTACGTGTTGAAGCGCCGGAGGACTAAGAAGGGTCTGAGCCCGCCCCTCCTGTTTTGGAAACAAGGAAATATGCTGAGTAAAAGGCAGCCTGCTGTTCGCTTAGACTTTACTGTGACAATGGTGCCCCTCTGAAATGGCATGGCTATTACCTCTGCCAAAGCATTTGCCTGGACTGAGGCCCCTTACTGTTATAGGGACCCTAAAACAAGATGGAGGCCAAAATTGGAAACTCCAATGGGTGGGGGAGTGGCAACGTAGTGGCCAAAGAGCTGGGCCAGCCAGCAGCAGCCCCCTGCCCAACGAGCCACCTAGCCAATATGAGGACATGACCCTTCCAATATCACGGGTGAGTTAGGAATGGGTAGACAGCAGCATCCAACAAGTTCTTGGTGTCTGGACCACTAGCGCTACCAGACTTTCTGATAGCTGCTAACAAAACAGCCAAAGCAGTCTCAGCCCAGGCTTCACTATACACAGTCACTAGCAGACCCAGAGCTCTGAAGCGGGAAGGAACCAAAGTTAAGTACATCCGGCCTCTCTTCTCAATAGGAGATCCAGTGTACAGAGGAATATGGACTCTGTATCAGCCATATGTGGTTCCTGGAAAGGTGGCAGGTGGACAGGGAAAGTTCCTGCTGCCTAACCTGCCATGGATGGAGCTGGCCCTTGGGAGTGAGCGTCCCCTGGCCACTCAGTCAATCAGGCCCCAAATAGAGGCCGGAATCTTTAACTGCATGTCCTCTTCCCCTACTAATTGCCTAGAGGGGGGGGAATTAAGCTACGATCCTCTATGGCTCTTTTCCTCCTATACCTATAGGAGTGCACACAATGCTGTCTGCGTGAGTGACGATCATGGATACTGTCCTGCTCTCCATCACAGGTGGGAGGAGGAACAGTCACTGCATGGGGATGTTCCTCAAATGGTCGATACCAGCCGGACATGGGCATTCCACATCTTCTGTGAGATGCACTTTGCCCAAACATGGTTAACACTTCCTGTCTGTCCATGATTGTGCCGCAAATGGGTTAAGTATTTGGTGCCATAGTATTGTCAGATGGTAACAGAACCCTTTTACCACTGCACCATTGCTGTGAATGGTTTCAAACATAACCTAGCCCAGCTGCACACAGTAATTTGACACTGAGTCACTGGCCCACAAGAACAGAGGTTACGGGAGATGTTAGAGACGGGAGATGTTAGAGTATTAACGTTAGAATATTAAGTGTAACATTAAAATATTGTAAACTTAATCCCACATGGATTACATCCCAGCAGCCACCTGACTGTCATTGTGTGACTTCTTTTCAGCGGTCATGTGACTGCCATCGTGTGATTGTCACGCAGTCATGCGACTTCATGTCATCATGAGACCACACACACCTTCACTCTTGTATGTGATCATACAAAGGGGCAATAGACGTCCACTCCTGCACACGGATGTGCGAGGGGAATATAGCAACAATCTCACCAGTTGCGCACAACAGTTAAGGGAGATAGTAATTTAACCAAACAAAAGGGCTTTGCACCTCCGGTGCTTGGGCCCTAACGCTGGAAAACGAAGTAAAGTGAATCTTCTCCCACCCCATGTGAACACACCGTCTAGGATGGGAGAACAGAAAGACTCTCAGTACGCGGACGTACTGCTAGACAGGAGAACAAAGACTTCCCACTACATGTGAACACTTGGCCTGCGCGCCATTTAGGCCGAGAAAACAGAAACACTCACCATGCGTGAACACACTGCCTAGGCAGACAAACATCCCCACTGCGTCTAAACGCCCTGTTTAGGCTAGTACACAGAGAGACTTACTATGCGAGAACACACAGCTCTAGCTACTCCTGCTGCATTTGAAAAGGCTGTTTAGGCCGCAGGACCAAAAAGGATTATCGTGCGCGAACGCACTGCTTACACTGGGAAATAGCGGACTAGAACTGAAGACAAGCTGCAACCCAACGCGCGCTACCACATCGTATAGGCCAGTAAACTGAGAGACTTACTGTGCGCGAACACACTGCTCAGTCAGTGATACATACTGCCCAGTAAACAAAAAAGACTTACTGTGCGCGAACACACTGCTTTCTTTACTCCTGCTTAGGGATGTAACGATTACCGGTATAATGATAAACCGTGATAAAAATGTTGACGATAACAATTACCGCTTTCTTTTGAAATATCATAATTATCACGGTTGATTATCACGGTGTTGAAACCGTGTGTTTAATCCTTCCCAGCTTCATCCGAGCCTGCTTTTGACATACAGTAGGCCTGGTACAATGAAGCAAAATTGGTACCCTACTGATTCTGTTGTCTAATTGATGGTTTTAACTGCGAATTGGATTAGGCTACACCTGATTTTAAAAGGCGGAACATTTTCACCGCAAAACTTGCACTGTATCATTTGCAATCTGCGTCTTTTTATGTTCGCGTGCACATTAAATCCATTCCACTCACGTTATCAGAAGAACACAGTAGCCTAAAGTTTAATTTCGAACACTTACTTTGGTCTCACTCAGGGTAGGAATTTCACGGCGGCCACGTTTTTGCCCCTTGCGTTGGCCGTGATGTCCCTTTGAAAATCAGAGGTTTACAGGCCTTGGTGCCCTTCTTTCAATATTCTGCTTTGCATCCTACTAATAGCGAATTTTATTTAGCCTATGGCCTGTCAAAATAATCTTAGCATTCACAGCGCAAATTAATTTATTTTACGCAGTGGAGAAAGTGACAGCGCAAGAAAGAAAGTGCGTCTAAATTCACCTATTCTTCTCAGTTGAACTACTCGCGAAGTAGCCTACTCATCACAAAGACATCACAAGTATCACATGAAAGAGCTTTTTCTCAGCTTTTAAACGATGTTAGCCGCGAATCGCTGTGGTGAACGGTTCGCGAGAAACGTAAATAATATAATTAAATTTAATCATAAATTCTACTGAAGGTTTTCGTCCATCACCCTACCCATTCCTCTCGGTGCAAAACTTCACGAACCTTTCGTTTAACACATGACAAACCATATATCAGAATAAACAGCAGACCTTACCGAACATAAAGGTGTAAAGCAGTCGCCTGTACAGTTAGCCGTTCCAGAGTAATCCACTTTTGAATTTGCAGTACATTTCGACATGCATGGATGTCTCCAAATTTGGGCTTTAAGTTTTACAATGTGTTTAAATTGTTCCACATGATTTCATAACGGGCCAAATACAAAATAAATGTTACAAATATCGCCTATATATCGGTAAATCAGAGGACAGCTGACTACGAGTTTGTGAAAGTAGATCGATCACAAAATGCTAAGCATGCATCTAGGCTATTTGAGTTTCTTAAAGCTGAACTGTGCTTAAATTGTTCAATACATGATTTCATAACAGGCCAAATATAAAATAAATGTTAAATATAGACTAGATATCTGTAAATATTAGATGTTCAGATGATTTGCAGTTCTATATGATATGTCATGTTTCATGTTTTTGTAATGTTTCATACAGTGATGCAGGTCTACTGCAGTGAATAGGCTATACAACTTTGATATAGCCTATGTGGCCTTTGTGCCCTCCACCAAATATGCCCAACTGAAGGCTAAGTGGCCTTGCCCCCAGAATGGTGAAATTCCAAGCCTGGTCTCACTCATTGGATCGATCCAAATAACAGTAATAGCAACCTCCAAGTCATGGTAGGGTAAGTTAAGCGATAAGCACATAGCCAATTAAACATGAAAAACTGAACGGGACACTTTTTGAAACTATTTCAGCTTGTGTAGGCCTATCGGTGCTTTCTGAACATATTGAACACACTTTTAAAAATACCGTGATAATACCGAAAACCGTGATCATTTTGGTCACTATAACCGTGAGGTGAAATTTTCATACCGTTACATCCCTACTCCTGCTGTATTTGAGCCGATGGTTCAGGCCACCGGACCAAAAAGGCTTATTGTGCGCGAACGCACTGCTTAAATAGGGAAATGTTAAGGTTAGCCGACTAGAATGAAAGACAAGCTGCAACCCACCGCGTGCGAACACGCCGTATAGGCCAGTAAACTGAGAGACTTACTGTGCGCGAACACACTGCTCAGTCAGTGATACATACTGCCCAGTAAACAAAAAAGACTTACTGTGCGCGAACACACTGCTTTCTTTACTCCTGCTGTATTTGAGCCGATGGTTCAGGCCACCGGACCAAAAAGGCTTATCGTGCGCGAACGCACTGCTTAAACTGGGAAATGTTAAGGTTAGCAGACTAGAACCGAAGACAAGCTGCAGCCCAACACGCACGAACACGTCGTATAGGCCAGTAAACTGAGAGACTTACTGTGCGCGAACACACTGCTCAGTCAGTGATACATACTGCCCAGTAAACAAAAAAGACTTGCTGTGCGCGAACACACTGCTTTCTTTACTCCTGCTGTATTTGAGCCGACGGTTCAGGCCGCCGGACCAAAAAGGCTTACCGTGCGCGAACGCACTGCTTAAACTGGGAAATGTTAAGGTTAGCAGACTAGAAACGACAAAGACAAGCTGCAACCCACCGCGTGCGAACACGCCGTATAGGCCAGTAAACTGAGAGACTTACTGTGCGCGAACACACTGCTTCCTTTTTATTACTGCTGTATGTCATGTATCCTGAGTTATTTTAGGCTGCAGGACCGAAAAGGGTTACTGTGCGCGAACGCACTGCTTAGGCAGGGGGACAGCTCTCCTCCTACTGCCTGTGAACACCCCCGTTTAGGCTGGATGAGCAGAAAGCCTCACTGTGCACAATGCACCGCTTAGGCTATTTTTTTTTTATTTAAGGCCATTTCAGCAACTAAGGCTATTTAATGGCCAGATCATTGTGTGTTATAGAAGCTTAAATATTTTATACTAGTCAGAAATTCTTAAACCTTCAAAGGTGGGACAATGCACCGCTTAGATTGGATAACAAACTTTTCTCCCACTGCATCCTTACTATGCGCAAACACATTACTCAGACAGAATATGTATACCCACTGCGCACAAATGCGCAGTTTAGGCCAGCAAACCGAAAGACTCACTGTGCACGAATGCACTGCTTAGACAAAACAACTTATCTCATACTGCATGTGAACACGCCGTTTAGGCTGAAGGAACAGAAAGACTAACTGTGCGCGAACGCACTGCTTAGACAGGAGAACATCTTTTCCCATATACTGTTGATTTAGGTCGGAAGACCAGAAGTGCATGCACGACCATTGATTGTGCGCGAACGCACCGCTTGGAGAACAAGCCTTTTCTCCTAACCTACTGCATGAACACACGGTAAGCTAGTAAATTAAAAGACTCACTGTGCGCGAACACACTGCTTTAGCTATACAACTCCAAAAGCCCTTACGTTTCGTAATGAATTTAGGCTGATTACAATCCCTGCACACCTGCGTGTAAATCCTTAACAGGACGAAAGTTAGTCTTGACCACCCTGCCAATTATCAGCCTTTGTTTTCTAAACAAAGCATCATTCACGCAGCTTGTAAGATCAAAAAGCGCGGAGAGAAACACAACAGGTGTCAACAATTAAACCGGCTACACTGCATTCAACAAGCCGCCGGTAACGTTCTACCGTGAAGGCGAAAGTAAACGCCTCACTAGAACGAATATCAAAGGGAAAACCAGTTTGAATCCTCAGGGACCAAAGGCACCTGCACGATAACGTGGCGGATTACTGGCTTCTAATGAAATCATACTCACCGGTCTCAGAATTGAGGCGAGAAAGGCAAAGAGGAAGAGGCATGTCCCTGAATGCATTATATTACTGCGGGACAGCCTCCAGGTCAGTCACATGACATTGTTGATATAATGGTCTCGAGAAAAGGTAGAAGGATGGCATCATTCAAGGTGTAGACCGTGGTGACGGTCTGAGGTAGCCTCGTGAGACCATCCTGATACCAAAGATTGTTAAGGCGGAGCAAGATACTTCGTCGTAGTTCATGTCTATGGGCGCGAAATGGGGATCGAATGCTGTCTGCATAAAGAGGCGTGTCGATGACGTATTGATGAGCACGTTGCAAACCGCCAACAGCAGCGGCATAAATAACCGGCGCACACCTGATATAAAGTCGATTTTCTCCAGACTGGAATGCTCAAAAATGCTACAAATGTACCTGAAATGTTCACAAGGGTTTGAGGATCATGAAAACGTGCCCGAAATTCACATTCCTAACTCTATAGAACTAAGACCTTAGCATATGTGGTAAAATTCTGAGCTATGCCTATAGACTTCAATGGAGCAGTCGCTGCCTCTGCTCTGCATAAAGGGGGATTTTGAGCCCCCCCTCGTGCGATCCGGGTTCCCGGAAGTGGCTCCTGATGAAGTATCTTGCTCCGCCTTAACAATCTTTGTGGATACTTTCCGTTAAAGAAAATTTGGAGCAGTTCACAAAACGAACGTCCAATCAGCGTTGGCTTTGAGGCGGGTTTAGGTGTGACGCAACGAACAACATGACGGCATCCACAGAGATGAGCATAGCTATCGCGCAAGTTTTATTCAAATTAGAAAGTATTACTGGGTAAACTGTGAAGCTATGAGTCTCAGCCATGCAGCTGGGAGGAATGAACGACACAGACATCCTCCACGGCTGATTCCAGTTCATAATGGAGGAATATACTATCTTCAGAAGTGTAGGGCCTACCGTGAAAACTTGATGGGAATTGTCGTTGATTAGGTTCATAAATGGTAAGTTAAAACATCTTAACGTTT
The DNA here is from genome assembly GCF_046254945.1 of Alosa pseudoharengus. Classification (NCBI taxonomy): domain Eukaryota; kingdom Metazoa; phylum Chordata; class Actinopteri; order Clupeiformes; family Clupeidae; genus Alosa; species Alosa pseudoharengus. The sequence continues at coordinate 11,565,472 of NW_027468718.1, read as the reverse complement.
GTCACGTTACCTAACTTAATTGTATGTTAAACGGCATTAGAAGAATACTTTGTTCATCTAATTGGTTGATTTGGCCCGTCGATAACCAACAAAGGCGGTGATAGACAGATGGTACATCCAATCAGCTAACCAGTATGTCCGCCCCTTCCCAAAAGTTTTTCAATGAAAAGTTCCCAGATGGATATGCGGAGCAAATCCATCTGGCGGAGTCAGGTTAGGTCTGAGGGAGGTCGAAATAGATCCAGCTGCACCTGTGCTGTGTTGCTGCTCTGCTACTGGAAACCTCACAGGTGAGAGGAGAGTGTAGTTACACAATAACCACCACTAGATGGCAGTATTCACATTGAGACTGCGCTGTGTTGCTGCTCTGCTACTGGAAACCTCACAGGTGAGGAGCATGTAGTTACACAATAACCACCACTAGATGGCAGTATTCATACCGAGACTTTCACAAGCCCCTATAGGAAAGTGACATCCCTAAACATAATTCATACAAATATTATATACAGGTGTGCACAGAATAGGCCTAATACACCAATCAAAAACATAACAAATATATTTTACTTTAATGCATATAGCCAAATAGTCAGCACTGTCACAGTTTGTAGTTTGCGTTCCAACAATGGCCACCAGATGGCCCTCTAAATGAGCTAAATTCTAAAAAGGAGAGACCCTCAGAAATGTCCACATGATTTATTGAACTGATTTTTTTTTTTTTTTTTTTGATGTGCTTGTATAGAGACATGGGCAATGTAGAAATACCAGGATAGTGTAATAAATGACATCTTATTTTAGAGTATACTCAACATAGAACATCAGACAATTCAATTCTGAACTAAATTAAAGTAGCCAGAAGATGATGCCTCACAGGTCAGACATCAGATTGACTGCAGTTACTGTGTGAGTGACTCATGACTGAACCCCACATGTCTCCATCCATCTCTGCATGTGGACTCTTGTTCAGACAGAGACAGTTTCTGCTCTAACTGGGCTGCTCTACTGACACAGAGGCCTTCACTGCTACAATACTCAGAGGAGAGAGTTTACAGCCATTAAAGTATGGAAACACTCTCTCAGTGAAAGTGTGTGTGAGAGTGTGTAGGTGTGTGTTATTATCAGGGTCAGAGAATGACAGCTCTCCTCTGTCCCAGTCCAGCTGCACTCTGATCCTCTGGAGTTTCTGCTGCACTGTGAGGGGAGTGGAGGGCTGTGGTGCAGCACGTGCTCCATATTCACCATCGTTATACCACACAAACCACCGTCCAATCATGGAGGTAAAGTCTCCCTTTCTCTGGAGAGACTCTGTCATCACACCCACACTCCACCGTGTGTTCTCTCCAACCTCCACATCCCAGCAGTGAGTCCCTGAGTTAAAGCCCTCAGAGCCCAGGACACTGGCAGCCTTATCAAATCTCTCTGGGTTATCAGGAAGCTGCTGTCTCACATCACCACGTCTCACACTGGTCAGATCCTCAGACAGGATGAGTTGTTGGTGTGCAGTGTTGGGATCCAGAGTCACAGGAGCTGCAGAGAGAAAGAACACACACATGAGCTGAACACTGAGTGGTGTGTGATGAGGATGTGAATGATGGTCATTATTAATAGTGGTGTTAGCAAGTGTAATGGCAGGAGAAGTAGTAACAGTGAAATGCTCTTTAGTCATCAGGATGAAGGATCACAGCTGTACAGGAGTGTACTCACAGGAGAGGGATGTTAGTGGAAGGGAGGATCATCACTGACCATTCTCATGCATTTATATCCCTCTTCCTCTTTATATCTCTCTTCATCCCTCTATCCATCCATCTCTCTCTTGATGCTTATGATACTGTGTGTGTGTGTGTGTGTGTGTGTCTGTGTCTGTGTCTGTGTGTGTGTCTGTGTTCGCGTGTGGTGTTCTAGTGTGTGTGTGTGTGTGTATGTGTGTGTGTGCTTGAGTGTGTGTGTGTGTGTGTGTGTGTGTGTGTGTGTGTCTGTGTGTGTGTGTTTGCGTGTGGTGTTCTAGTGTGTGTGTGCTTGAGTGTGTGTGTGTGTGTGTGTGTGTATGTGTCTGTGTGTGTCTGTGTGTGCGCGCGTGTGGTGTTCTAGTGTGTGTGTGGTGTTCTGGTGTGTGTGTGTGTGTGTGGTGTGCTAGTGTGTGTGTGAATGTGTGTGTGTGTTGTGTGTGTGTGAAAGAGAGTATGTGTTTGTGGTGTGCTAGTGTGTGTGTGTGTGTGTATGTGTGTGTGTGTGAGTGTGTGTGTGTGTTGTGTGTGTGTGAGAGAGAGTATGCCTGTGTGTGTGTGTGTGTGTGTGTTGTGTGTGTGTGTGAAAGAGTATGCCTGTGTGTGTGTCTGTGTGTGTGTGTGTGTGTGTGTGTGTGTGTGATAAGAGTGCATACTCAACCTCCCCCTCTACCTCTGTGTTTCTATATCACACTATTCTAAGGCATTGATAGAGTGCATACTCAACCTCCCCCTCTACCTCTGTGTTTCTATATCACACTATTCTAAGGCATTGATAGAGTGCATACTCAACCTCCGATGACCTCACAGCCAGTCCCCCCCACTTCTGACACCATGTGTAGCAAACCCGGGTGTCCAGGGTACTAAACCTGCAGACTGACCACAACCCCAGAGCCAGGTTCCTTAGTATGGCAGTCAGACTCAGAGTTCATACTCAACCGTAGTGACGGTGCTCCGTCACAGACAGTTTACATGATGCGACACGCACGCATGCATACACGTATACGTATACGCAGGGTGCGATTTGTAGGGGGGGATGGTGAGGATTTCCCCCCCCTCTGGTTTTCCTATCCCTACCTCTGCTAAATTATTTTTATCCCCGGTGGGGACAACATTTATCCCCCTCTGCCCCTTATATTGATTAATGCTACTTCATATAAGTAAAGCACTGCAATGTGAGAACAGTCTAGTAGGCTAGCCTACATAATAATCTGACATCAGAAACGCACCATCACCGTCAGCACTCATGCTGCTGACAGAGTGGCTGCTTGATAACTTAATTTGGCCTTGATCGTGCAGGAAATTTCAGAATGTCGAGTGTGTAATCCATCATAAATGGCTAGTTTCAAAGGAAAAGTTAGCTGGACAAATGAAAGAAAACGAGAAGGATTCAGTGAAGCATATCGTCATATTTTAGAACCTTCAAAATTCAATATTTTTTGTGATTTTTACGATAACGATAATTAGTCGATATCCTTTAAAAAAATGTTTTGTTAAAGTCTGAGTTACTTTACCGCTAATTATTTATGAATAGCATCATTACAATAATAGGCCTAACAGTTTCCCAAGAGAAAGTCTGAGGCCTCTGAAGTTTCTTTCAAACCTTTACTTAGGATTCACTGTAAAACTAAGCAGACCAACAGAGTACATATCAGTTATTTCCTTCTATGTTTTGATGAGCACTAGCCTTCCAAGAGGCTACCATTCCAAGTTACAGAATAGAAACTAATGCGTTAGCTTATGGCTAATGTATATAAGAAATCCCATAGAGATGCTAACGTTAGCATAATCGGTAAACGTAGATATTTACAGCGAACTTCAGTCCATTTACAAAAGAGTTACTTGAGAATAGTTCTTTGTTTACAACTGACTATTAAAATACTCAAAGGCTAATGTTTTCTCTCCATATAATACAGTGTAGGAAAAAACGTGACTGTCTCATCAATGCTACTTGAACAGATACTTGACAAAAGTAGCGGCATAAAATCCCAAGTAGGCTACTCTCGCTGCACAAAATAAACATTAGGTGTGCGTGGGACAATAGACCTCTCCAGAATAAGTCCCGCCTCCGTAACTTCCGTATCCATCCAACTTCCGGGCGTGGATTGTCTATGGGGAATAACATGGCGTTTCGAAATATCATACCGGTAAAACATCTGTAGGTAGCGAAGTTGATAAAGCTGGTGGGCAGATTGGTCTACACACTTCTGCCATATAGTTTCCACTGGATTTTTTGATTGTCGGTGCCGTTTAAGTAGTATACTATAGACTATACTACTCAAATGGCACCGAAAATAAAAAAAATCCAGTGGAAACTAGATGGCAGAAGTGTGTAGGCCAATCTGCCCACCAGCTTTTTCTACTTTGTCACCTACAGAGTTTGACAGGTACGATCTTTCAAAACGCCATGTTATTTCCCATAGACAATCCACGCCCGGAAGTTGGATGGATACGGATGTTAGAAGGCGGGATATATTCTGGAGAGGTCTATGTTGTGACCCACTAGTGATCACGTGACACTTGCTCTGCTGCAGCCAGGGGCTTCTCCCGCATACACCTCCTGGGAATGAGTCTTCAATGCGTGATTTCGAGTGTTTTTTCCCCATAAGTAATTTAAATACTCGATAATGTCAAATTGCACATCATTAAAACAACAATCACGATATTATCGCAGACGATATATATCGCCCACCCCTAGTAGAAAACTGATGCAACTGAGATGGAGGACAACTGCACGTAGAGTAGAACGTAGGCCTATTGTCTAATGAGGAGATATTTGCTGAATGTCACAAAAAGTGTTACAGAAATTGCTTGGCATCGCTTATTCAATGGCTCTCTACCGAAACACCTGTAGTTTGCTGAGGACGAACGAGAAAGCACTCGTTTGATAAATCAGCCAGTACGCTAGGCCTACTAGACAAATAACTTTCAGAAATAATCTGTAGGCTACTGCAAAAACGAATGTTGGTGGGTATTTAAACTATCTAGCGGGTGTTTTAACAGCTGCAAGAAATAGAAGCTCCATATGGTCTTTATGTTCTGGTTCGTAAATTATTTTCATAAAACTTCAAGTTGCCCTATAACTTTACTCTCCAAACTCTTCACTGCACTGTAGCCGATTAACTGACAGTATGATAGTAGGCTATTTATTTTCTGTAGGCTAATAAACACATTTATTTTTTCAACTTCTGCAATATTACGCACTTGGCTACTGAACGCAAATCAGCAGGAGAGAGAATGCACGTAGCCTACGCAGCGTGTAGCGCAATGTGTAGGCTATTTGGTTACCAACTAACACTGTTAGCCAATTCACTAACTTAAGACTTCAGTGCCATCATATACAACGTTTTTTTACACAACAAATACAGAAAGGATGGAGGCAGCAAAAGTAGAGGAGTCATTTCAGATGGGGCAAGAACAAGGTGAATTTGTATGCTTGTCAAAACATAGTCCTACCCTGCATTATAGAGGAGCTGATCATCATACAGTACCAAGCACACTCGCTGTTTAAAGTCATACACCACGGTACACTAAAACTAAAATGTTACAAAGGTGGCAAAATTAATATCTTATTAGCCATGACATTATAGGCTATGAATTGTTCGTTCGTTCATTTTTTTTTTTTTTTTGGGGGGGGGGGGGGGTACAAACTTATTCAAAATCATCCCCCCCTCTGGTTTTTACACAAATCGCACCCTGCGTATACGTATACACACACACACACACACACACACACACAGAGTCGGTCCCATTTCCATGATTGCAAGATGTGTGTGTTAAAAACAGTAGGCTACTCACTGTACTGAATAATCTCTTGCATCTTCTCCCAGACTCTGAACTTCAGGTTGCCCAGGTGCTTTGCCACATTGATCAGAGCTCCTGAAACACTCTCTGGATCCTGCAGTGTGCACTGGGCTCTGGAATAACATTCAGGAGTCAGTGCTGCTGTGGGTTTGGGTTCAGAACCACAGAGAAGAGAGAGACAGGAGGCAGATCACTCACCTTTCCACTGTGCTCTTGTAGTTCTGGAAAATAACAAAAGAGACATTAGATTAAACATTATTGGTACAAAGGTATTTTTGTACGGTGGACACTAACATCTCATTGATATTTCATAAAAATGGTTCATGATTAATGTTGAGTGTTTTAAACTGAATTGCACAAGTATTTGCGTTTTGTTAGTGACTGACCAGTTGACCAGTTGACACACTGTGAGGTGAACAGGGTTGGGTAGTAACGGATTACATGTAATCTGGATTACGTAATCAGATTACAAAAATCAAGTCTCTCAGCTCTTCCACATGTGTCTTAGACACTCTGCCTACCAATTTCTTCAAAACTGTTTTTCACCTCATAGCAGCGGATGTCCTTCAAATTGTAAATGTATCACTGCTGTCTGGCACTTTTCCTAAGTCACTGAAAACAGCTGTTGTAAAGCCACTTCTCAAGAAGAATAACCTGGATGCCTCCATGCTAACCAATTACAGGCCCATATCCAATCTACCTTTTATTGGCAAAATTATTGAAAAAGTAGTCTTTAATCAATTAACCACCTTCCTAACATCAAATGGGTATTTTGATTACTTTCAGTCTGGTTTTCGGGCAAATCACAGCACTGAAACAGCTCTCATTAAAGTTTCCAATGACATACGCCTCAACACAGATTCAGGTAAAACATCAGTCCTATTGCTACTGGACCTTAGTGCAGCATTTGACACTGTTGATCACAATATTTTACTACACAGACTAGAACACTGGGTTGGATTTACAGGCATAGTTAACAGCTGGCTAAAATCATATCTACAGGAAACTGTACCTCAACACCAACGTCCTTTACCTGTGGTGTTCCCCAGGGGTCAATCTTGGGGCCACTATTATTCAGCCTCTATATGCTCCCACTTGGACAAATCATTCAAAATAATTTGATTTCATATCATAGCTATGCAGATGACACACAAATTTACTTAGCTCTATCACCAAACGACTATGGTCCTCTTGAATCTATGTGTCAGTGTATAGAACAAATCAACACCTGGATGTCTCAAAATTTTCTTCAGCTGAACAAAGAAAAAACTGAAGTAATTATATTTGGTAAAAATGAGGAAAGACTTAGGGTTGCCACTCTCCTTGGCACAAAAGGGTTGAAGGCAAAGGATACTGTTAAAAATCTTGGTGTATTAATTGACAGTGATCTAAATTTCAACAGCCACATGAAAGCGGTAACTAAATAAGCTTTTTACCACCTCAAAAATATTGCCAAACTCAGAGGGCTGATGTCAAAATATGACTTAGAAAAACTCATTCATGCATTTATCTCCAGCAGGGTTGATTACGGCAATGGACTGTTCACAGGCCTTCCTAAAAAGACTATTAAACAGCTTCAGGTGATACAAAATGCAGCAGCTAGGATTCTAACAAAAACTAAAAGAACTGACCACATTACTCCAATTCTTAAGTCCTTGCACTGGCTTCCAGTAAGTCACAGAATTGACTTTAAAGCACTATTGCTTGTTTATAAATCAGTAAATGGAGCAGGACCTAAATACTTGTCAGACATGCTTCAGCAGTACACACCTTCTCGTCCTCTCAGGTCCCAGGTGAAAAACCTGCTAGTAAAACCTACAGTTAGAACTAAACATGGTGAAGCAGCTTTTAGCTGCTATGCGGCTCAGCTGTGGAACCAACTTTCGGATGACATCAAAAAGGCCCCAACTGTAGCCAGTTTTAAATCTAGACTTAAGACCAAACTGTTCTCAGATGCTTTCTGCTAACTGTGCCGAGTTACAAATTCTGAATCTGCCTTGATAATTATTCTACTTTGTCTTTTATTACTTTTTTTTACTACTTTTGCCTTTGTTTTGCTTACTAATTATTCTTTATTTTTAAATGATTTTACCTTGTTTTATGTTTTCTTTTTATTATGATCTTTACCTTTTAACTATTCTTTGACTATATTGCCCTTCTATGCTTTTATTTGTTATTATTGTTTGGTTTTGTTTATGTAAAGCACATTGAATGACCTCTGTGTATGAAATGCGCTATATAAATAAACTTGACTTGACTTGACTTGACAAGTAACTATAATCAGCCCAGATTACAATAAAAAAATTGTGTAATCAGATTACAGTTACATTGTTGGGGATTACCTGATTACATTTTATCATGCAAGCAATGCAACTTTTTAATGATAGCCTAGTTATCTTTTAATTCGACAAGCTTCGGGCTTGCCGGTTCGATCCCCGACCAGTAGAAAAAATGTGGACGGGGGAAGTGGTTGAGCACTGCTGTCCCATGCCCACATCCCATGACTGAGGTGCTCTTGAGTAAGGCACCTAAACCCTCATTGATCCCCGAGCGCCATTGTAGCAGACAGCTCACTGCTCCGGGTTGGTGTGTGCTTCACCTCACTGTGTGCTCATTGTGTGCTTCACCTGTGTTCACTGTGCTTCACTAATTCGCGGATTGGGAGACCAAATTTCCCTCACGGGATCAAAAGAGTATCTATACTTACTTACTAACTTATTTACTATTGGGGCAGGTCTCTCGGCATACTGCCTGATCTTTTCCCCCTAATCTTAATGTAGCCTTGTTTTAGTGTTACCATTTACTTTGAGAAAGTCACCAGGTCCCCCTGGTTGAAAAACATCCCAAAGGAATAATTTTCTCACCCCCACAATTGAAATGGACATGGTGTCATTCAATCTCAGGCCATGTCCCTGGGTCAAAAAAATCCAGCGAAAGCTAAATTCATTGTCCAGGTGTGCCCTTATAAAGGTTAAGCTGAGTTGTGCATGTTTTGGAGAATAGTGATCCATGATCACATCCATGATGACTACTGTAAGTGATCAATTTTGGGGAAAATTTCTACCACCAAAATACCAGTAATAATCTAAAAGTAATCCTAAAGTAATCAGATTACGTTACATGTTTTTGGTAATCCTGATAACGTTACTGATTACAAAAATTGCCATGTAATTTGTAGTTAGTAATGGATTACATTTCAAAGTAATCTGACCCAACCCTGGAGGTGAAGCACACACTAATCCCGGCGCAGTGAGCTGCCTGCTACAACAGCAGCACTGAGGCAGTGAGGGGTTAGGTGCCTTGCTCAAGGGCACTTCAGCCGTGGCCTACCGGTCGGGGTTCGAACCGGCAGTCCCTCCGGTAGTTAGTCCCTCCGGTAGCTCCTCGAGCGCCGCTGTTGTTGCAGGCAGCTCACTGCGGCGGGATTAGTGTGTGCTTCACCTCACTGTGTGTTCACTGTGTGCTGAGTGTGTTTCACTAATTCACATATTGGGATAAATGCAGAGACCAAATTTCCCTCACGGGATCAAAAGAGTATATATACTATACTTAACCCCACCTGCATTCATAACCAATCTGCATCACCCACCACCCCACCTGCATCCATAACCAATTTGCATCACCCACAACCCCACCTGCATTCATAACCAATCTGCATCACCCACAACCCCCCCTGCATTCATAACTATTTTGCATCACCCACAACCCCACCTGCATTCATAACCAATCTGCATCACCCACAACCCCACCTGCATTCATAACTAATTTGCATCACCCACAACCCCACCTGCATTTATAACCAATCTGCAGGGGCGCACCTACCCTGGGGGGTATGCAACAACAATATTGGCGCCCCCCCCCCCCCCCCCCCCAAAAAAAAAGTTTGGTTACTAAGACCATAACTTTAGTTTTAAAACAGTTTGAGTTCAATAATGAATAAATAGAATAAATATGAAGTAGCAAGAACAAGAAGCTGAGTTTACATGATGATATGTATTTCTTTTTCATTCTCTTTTTGGTCTGCTTGAAAGTGCAGGTATTCTAAAATACTTTTATTGTGGTATAGTCATCTCCTAGGTGACGGGTTTGTTTTTCACTCTCGAGACTCCACTTGAATGAAATTGATTAGACGTTACTGATAATCCTCTTAAGAAAATTAATACTAACTTTATCTAACTCTAATCTAACCTTTTCTAAATCTATTGATCGTATTGAATCATCTTACCTTTCCTTATACCTATTTTTCTACTGATTGTTGAAGACCTGTGTTGTTTGAACCTCGAACTCCGGTGAGTTAAAATATTTCGCTAGCATTCTGCTAGCGAGTGATTAGCACCGTTAGCTGATAGTACATTCAAGTCAATAGGATGATTAGCATGCTAGAAAACTGAGCTAACTAATTAAAAACCAATCGGAGATGCTTTTACTTTATTGTTCTTTTAAGTGCTGCTATTGTAATAATATTGTCTTTAAGTATGTTTTTGAGTAATAGAGAAGTTGTTAATGAATATATTGAATTACATGATTTTAAATATATGATAGTTGGTAGTAACGAACTCCTAAGAGATAGGAGACGTTAATATTAGAATGTTTAGAGGAGCGCGCACAGTAGTAGCCTGTGTGTGTGTGTGTGAGTGAGAACGGCACCTCTTCTCTCTCATTACCAGCGACGCTAACGTCGTAGTTTGTGCCTAGCCAAGTTAATAGGACTTAATTGAATTGGAATTGTAGTTCAATTGGAATTTAATGATATCTTACGACTTTGATATTGAATATATATCCTCAATTGTATTCTCAAACTGCTGTATGCAGATTGGTTTTTTATGTACACTGGAACACTGGATGGCGAGTCAGTCCCCTTGGATCGATTGAACTGTTCTACCCTTTCATAATGGATAACCAACCTCTTGAACTGCCCTTTCATACTGGATAACCAACTGGATAACCAACCCCTTGAACTGCCCTTTCATACTGGATAACCAACCCCTTGGATCTGTTCCCTGGATACAGATAAGCCTTCACACATACACTGACACTGTACACTCACACCACCTTACCCGGGTATTTCTTTTCTTTTGGACATTTGAGTTTTTTACTATTGATTTGATACTTTGCATTTTTAAGAGCTCTTTTATTATTTTATAGGGTTTTGTATTTATTTACTATTTATTTTCTATTTGCTAATATTTCCTCTTCTTTTCTCATAGAGAAAAGATATTCTTGCATTTAATAAACCTGCATTATTTATTTATAACATTTTACATACTGGTGTCCTTGTCAATTTACTCCCCCCTTAATGCCGAACCTAGAACTGGCCTAAACTTAACAGTAACCCATAGAAGCACCTCCTTTTACTTTAGAGTACATTTTTTATTAAGTAGAGTAGAGGGGTGCTACAAAAGCAAAACAAAAGACCAATAATTTACACTATTACTGTGTATTAGTGTCTATTGAATATGTTTTTAAAGAAATGCTGCCAATTTGATGTTTAACTTAATGTTATACTTGATAAGTATTGATAAATGGTGCATCACTTTAAGAGAGTCTAAACGGTTTTCATAATGTCCTTTTGCTAGCTATTGCTCACAATGGATAAGGCTGATAGGCACTCTAGCCTTGTTTGTTTGCACCACATTGACAACACAATATTAAGTTATTACAAGGAGCCTTCATTGTTAGGATATGGAAACATGTAATGAGTTGCTGCTAGCATGACATTTCTGTTTGCAGTTGGCCATTAAAAGTGCAGTATGAGCATGGTAGCCACCTAGCTATCTGAATGGAATAGGCTATGTTTCAATCGGCATTATGCTTAACAAACGCTAGTTAGTCTGTTAACATTTATATTTGCAAGCCTCCAAGTACAGACGTCATCACTTTAAATCCTACCTGTTGCCTTTCACCGTCCACTTATTTAACTGCTGTTGCATCCCTTCACATGCCATCTCCTTTTCCCTCTTTCTTTTTCTATTTTTAGTCGTCAACAGCTTTTTTTTGCTGTATCCATCTTTTTCCATAGACGGCAACTCACTACTCGTAGGCCTATCTGCTCGCCCAGCGCTCACGGCGCCCCCACTCCCTCTTCTATGTCAAAATTATATGATGGAATCTTATGAGATAGGGCGCCTACTCTAGCCTGTTAGTCCTCTAAAATGTTATAGAACATTGATAAAATGTTGAAATGATTTAGAAACGGACAACAGTAGCTACATATAGAAAATACCAAATATATATATATATATATATATATATATACAGTGTTGGGCAAGTTACTTCAAAATCGTAATGTACTATGCATTACTTATTACTGTCATTTAAAAGTAATTTGTTACATTATAATATTACTGTCTCTGAATTGTAAGGCATTACACTACTATTGCATTACTTTTAAGTTACTTTCACCAAAATATCTAGAAATATGGATTTGCCATTCTAAATGCAGTTTATTACGCTCAATGCAGCTTGCTCTTCCAATGGAGGGAGATGTGGTATAGCATAATGACTGAGCTAGGCTTAAGGCAACAGTAGAATGCAATAGGCGCAGTGCTCATAATGCAATACAAGGGACAATCATAGTCAGAATGTTAAAAACTGACAAAAGGTCAAAGTCTGGTAAATTGTGATAGAAAAACTGTAACTTTAAGGCCTAAGCCTACTCATTAAAACCAATAGAGAGCCTACTATATTGTAAATCAAAGCTTAAAGGAACCGTATGTAAGATTGTGGCCAAAACGGGTACTACAATCACTTTCAAATTACTGTAGAGCGGTGTATCCCCTTCCCCTCCCCTCTGACTGGCAGAGTTGGCAACCGGATGACGAAACACTACTGACTTTGTGATTAGTAGATAGGTGGAGGGTGGCGCATTAGGCCAAAACACAACATGACAACATCAACATCAGTTGAGGGCTGCAACTTCACTTTTTAAATGAGAATATCCTGGCCAGACTACTGTTGTCAGTGATATAAGTATTTGAAATGAACATGATTTCTTAATGTCTATAGTGACATATCAGGGCAATTTTATGATTAATTGAAATACAATTTTTACATACGGTTCCTTTAATAAAGACATGTCAAGATGGTGGCCTGCTGGCCATTTCGGTGCCCTAAGTGAGTGGCTTTGAGTGAGTGACATTTAAATGATAACTCAAACACCTAAAGTAAAATAAAAGGCCTATTATTTACAGACCATTACTGTGTATTTTAAACATTAATTTCTGAAGAAATGCTGTTTTACTTATAAATGGTGCACTGTCACTTTAAGAGCATTGATCTTTACGTTGTCATAATGCCCTTTTGCCAGCTCTTGTTTACAAGCCTTATTTGTTTGAAATATGCACAATGTTAAGTTGTTTTAAGCAACCTTCATTGCTTTGGAAATGGAAGTATGCAATGACATGTTGCTTCACATTTCGTTTTGCGAATACAAGTGAATTATGAGCCTGGTATCCACCTAGCTATCTGAATGGAATGCGTTTCAGTCGACTCAGCATATCATGTGCTTCATGTAGCCTAAATGCTTGGAAAACGAATGATTGAAGACCCACCAATTCTAGTACTACGTGGTGATTGAGAGAACCCAAAAGGTATCAAACTTGCATGTAACATCGTGTTAGTGCATTTTGACATTGTAAACGTTATTGATGAAGAGTGAAACGCAGTTTGCAGTAAAGCTACTATTCATTGGTTACATTTGGGTGCCCCCTCTGTCCTTTGGTGACCAACGCAAAGTGCGTGATGCGCGTGGTGGGAGCGGTGGCACTGCCAGGCTACACAATCTTTTTCTGCATTTCTATCCCTTTATCAATTTAAGTTCACAGCACAAAGCTGACATGCACAACAGCATAGTTTGTGTTTTATCAAGAATAAAAAAAGATTAGCGTGGCACTACTTTAGATGTTTACTTGTGCTATTTCGCGAGCTGAGAGATCTTTCGGTTTCGCACACAAAGTGCACTAACTATTATGTTCTTCATAGCCTTGTCTCTGACAAGCTGAAAATAATGAGCGTAGGCTTATGTCATCCCGCAAATAGAGTCCGCCTGCGAGTCTGCTGCAGCCACAGTCATATTCAACCAGTATCAGGAGATAACGTTCTACTATTATATTTTGCGCGGATTTTTTCTCCTCTGTTGTTCTCGCGTGGTGTTTGCGAATATGTATCAAAACAAAACAAGCGCTTAATTTTGGGTTAAACTGCATTGTAACGCGCGTTACTGAAGTTTGTACCGAGTAAATATTACCCGATTTTTTTTTTGTAATGCCTTACATTACCGCGTTACCGCAAACAGCAATATATTACAGTAATTACATTACTTTTGTAACGCATTACTCCCAACACTGTATATATATATATATATATATATATATACACAGTGTATATATTACCATCGCTTTGGCGCCCCAATGCGCCGCATATAGCGCATACCCACTTTTTGCGCCACTGCCAATCTGCATCACCCACAACCCCACCTGCATTCATAACCAATCTGCATCACCCACAACCCCACCTGCATTCATAACCATCTGCTGAAATGCTGGAGTGTTTCAAATACCTCAGACTCACCCTGGACAATAAACTAATGAACACACCCTGACACCACTGACATCCATAAATGCTGCCAACAGAGACTGTCTGTTGTCCCTAAACTCAAAGTCCTTTCTGTTGCCCCCCGTCACCTGCTACTGCTGTACCAGATCATATCCAACCCATTCTACTCTACTGCTCTTCTCCCATCTTAGTGTGTTCCTACTCTCCTCTCTAGAATCATCTCACATCATATCAACAGCACACTCAATCTGAGACCACTGACACAAACCCGGCAGAATGAGACCAAAGATGACAAAGATGTGCTATTGTTAATTGTTAATCACTGGACTTAGAGTTAGAGATCTAACACCCTTACAGCCAGATGTGCTATTGTTAAATTATCACTGGACTTAGAGTTAGACATCTAACACCCTTACAGAGAGTGGATGGTTCATACCTGCAGGAATGTGATGTCATCAGCTCCCATCTCCTCTTCTATGGCTCTGATGGTGTCTGAAAGAGATGAGATCTCTCTGCTCATCTTCTCAATCTTTTTCTTCATCATCTGACTCTTCTGCTCCTCTTCCTCCCTCATTGCAGCTATCCTGGCTGCTTCCTCATCTTGTAGAAACTGGTGAAGCTCCAAAAACACCTTTTTGATCTGCCTCTCTGTGGTCTGGCTTTGAGTCTAAATAAGATTACATGACAAAATCATTAATTCAATTTAACTATAGGCAGATGTTTCAGTTACGTTGAAATGATCCTTAACTTTAAATAATTTACTGATAACATAATTAGACAATGATGCTTCTTTATTAGATGATGTTGCATTTCTCACCTTAACATGAGCTGCCGTTTGGTCACAGATGAGTTTGACTTCTTTAAAGGTCTTCAGTTTCTTCTGTAAGGGCTGCAGTTTGATCTTGAGCTCTTCCTGGAAAGAATGAACAACACTACTTTAGACTTGCCTACACCACACTAGGCACTGCTTCATTTTAGTCTGGGAGTGGGGGTGGTGTGTATGTGTGTGTGTGTGTGTGTGGGGGGGGGGGGGTATGCAGATACTGTATATTGCATAGTTGAGAGACATGGAATCAACATGGGGCTACCACAAAGTGTACTCTAGTCTAGATAAAGTAGACACTGTACGATGTAACATGGAGGCTACCACTAAGTGTACTCTAGATGAAGTAGATACTGATGTAACATGAAGGCTACCACTAAGTGTACTCTAGATGAAGTAGATACTGATGTAACATGGAGGCTACCACTAAGTGTACTCTAGATGAAGTAGATACTGATGTAACATGGAGGCTACCACTAAGTGTACTCTAGATGATACTGCATGATGTAACATGGAGGCTACCACTAAGTGTACTCTAGATGAGATACTGCACAAGTGAAGAGACCCATAATAAAGATATTGGCAGAGGATAAATGGAGAAATTTACATATTTTCCTATAAAATGTTGGTACACAATTTCACTATTAAACCATCATCATCACTTTGTTGGTATTGACTATGACTATAAGAGTCATTCAGAGTGGAAGTGGTGATTTGGAGGGATTTGAGGGCTTCCTTAAGTTTGCTGCTGTATTCTCAGTGAGAGTCAGAGTGGGAGTGTTGAGCACAGAGGAACCAGCCCACAGGGGAAAAGCCCACAACGCCCAACACACAAAAGAGCAGACACCGCCATCTACTGTTATATTAAAGGAACTGCAGTACCAGTAGCCATGAATCATCCACACTGGATAGGCTCACTGTATTACTTTATGTCCAGGGTAAATATCAAGATTTGTTGTTGTTAATCTAGAGTACTACAGTACAGTATCATATATCAGAGTAAGATCCTTACCTTACGGTCAAGTGCTGCTTCATCTATTGGGCTGAAGTTGTGATTTTTATGTTTCCTAGAGTCTCGACACACCACACACACAGGCTGTTTATCCTCCAGACAGAAGAGCTTGAGTTTCTCACTGTGCAGACTGCAGAGCACCTCAGACCCTGCTGAAGCTCTCTGACTTCCCTCCTGTAAGAAGGTCTCACAAAGGTTCCTTAACGCCATGTTAGTAGGATATAAATCCTTTGAGCACTTTCTCCTGCAGTAGGGACATTCTCTGTGTCCTTTGCTCTCCCAGAACTGCTGCAGACAGACTTTACACACACTATGAGCACAGGTCAAAATTAGGGGATCCTTGTAGATATCACAGCACACAGCACAAGTGAGATCCTCTTCAATTTTAGAAGCCATTTTGTCTTTACATTAAACTCTCTCCTCTCTGAATGCAGGTTTACTCTCACTGTCAGCAGTTTCAAGTCAGTTTCTCTGAAGAATTCTTCTCACCACAAGAAGTTCAGCCTCACAAGTTTCCTGTTTTACCCAAATTATTATCCGTATTGGTCTAAACACTGTATTTTATGATTCTGGATTCTAATAAAAGTGTCCCACAGCCCTTGTAGCAAGGAACAGACAACCAACCTGTCCCACAACTTTGTTTCCTCCTCTGGAACAGGGTTCCGATTGGTCAGCCTTACTTGCCAGACTAGTTCCCTGAGTTCCACTGACGTTCAGGCTAAAATTCCATTTGTGGGTGTGAACTGTACCTGCCACGTATATCTTCATCACATCACATTTATCACATTGGTATTCTATCACATTTATCACCTTGTTTTTCTCATTACTCTAAGGATATTATAAAAGTATTCCTCATGAGAGCGTCTAGTGGGGATACTACACAGACCTCGCCACACCTCTAGCAGATCTAAGGAACTGGGCATGGAGGCACATTTCCTGGTCTAATTTATGACTCTCTTAATGGCCGATACTCATTCATATGTAGCATGATATAAGATAGCAGATTTCTGGCCACAAATATTATATTTATTTGAGGTGTACATGACTCCATTAGAGAGCATGCTAATGTGTTCTGATGTTCTGTGTACTGATCTTGTGTGGTTGATGTTCACACAGACCATATAACAAAGAGATTTGGATCAAAGTTCAGACACACACACACACACACACACACACACACACACACACACACCGAGTTTGCGGTTCATTTGCATTATTAATATAACATCGTATTTTGTCATTTTTGGCGAAGACATACATTCTGTTAGGGATTTTGAACATATTAAACATTCTCTAACCATCGTGATTTCGAATTGGTGCAGTTTTCAGCACAAAAACTCATTTTATTATTTTCATGGAGAGCACTGCTCTATGCTGTTCTATGGAGAGCACTGCTCTATGCTGTTCTATGGTGCTTTCTGCCTCTTAGTTGCGCACGCATGTTTTCGTGACGTTGCATAGAAATCCATGTATAGTTATGAGTGCATAAAACGATGATGAGAATACATTGACATTGTAAAGGTTTAATAATAAAGTTAAATTGTTCTCTAAGATGCCCAAACTTAAAATGTCTGGACTGTGTGATATTTTAAAGAGAGAGCATGAAAAGAAACACGAAAATATACATAAAATATACACATACATACACATTTTATAAAATACTTTCATAAAAAAAAACACATGCCAGGGAGACATTGTCCCTTTCTTTTTATGTAAAATTAAGCAGTTTTTTTTTTTTTTTACAGTGTATACCTTTTGAGGAAGACCATGGTTAATGACCATGGTAATGCTAGGGTTTAACTGCAGTGAAACTAGAATAAAACTATAGTGATAAACCATGAATTCTCCCTACTGACATCTGCAGCTGAAGCCTTGTTAACATAGTTTGTACGGTGTCACTCTCATAATCTGAAGGTCGTGAGTTTCATCCTCACACGGGGCACGATGCTTTTATTATCAACTAGTGATAAACCATGGTTACCATGGTTACCCCAAAAAACATAGTAAAACCATGGTTAATTTTTGTAAGGGAGTGTATATTATGAATAAACACATCATTATTGTATTATGTTTATATGTCCATAAATTATCTCTTAATGTAATTCTGATGATCAGAGTTGTTGTATTCAGTAGTGTGGTTTAATGTGTCTGTGAAAGCTCTTCCTCTTTTTGTTTATTCATCTCCCTCATCAAGTTTGTCTTCAGTAGTCCAAAACTTACTGCTGTAAATTAGACCTTTAATCTTATAAAGACAGAGACACCAATGACACAATACATTTACATCTCATCAGAACGACTCTTTATTTCATGTGCATGATGATCAGAGTTCAGTGGTGCAGGAGTTTGTGTTTACTGCAGTGCTCTCAGTCTCTATAGTGCTGTTTAATCTCCAGCATTTCTGACCTCAGATCAGACAGGAGCAGAATTAGCTGCACCTGTGCTGTGTTGCTGTAGCCTAGAAATCTAGACGCGCCCCTAGCGGCAGCGAATTACATTTGCTGCCAGGGCTAGTCTAGCAACTCTCCGTTGGCTTGTGAGCTCCAGAAATCGAAACTTAATCAGGCCAATGAAATCGTGTATAGAGTCGTTAGGTGGGCTTAACATAATGATTGATGGCAGAGTTGCAACGGTTTGGCTTGAATTCCCTGCTACTTGAAAACAAATAAGATGGATGTTGCTGCTGGCGAACAGTGTGACACGAGTTAAGCTTTTATTAAGTTGGCAAACGTTTGAACTAGCCAACTAGCTCCGCTGGTGAAACGCATGGGACTCATAGCGCTGCCGCTGTCCTATTGCGTGCAGAGGGAATTTGAAAGACAACTGATTATCCTGCCCCTCGGACTGAGCACTGCGAACGGTGAGTGTCCAGACCCTACATTTTAATGTGGGTCTGGCTCGTCAGGCTAGTGTTGCTGCTCTGCTACTGGGAACCTCACAGGTGAGAGAGGAGAGTGTAGTTACACAACAATCACCACTAGATGGCAGAGGCTTTCATCTCTCAGTGACATCTTTAATTAAATGTAACTCATATGAAATTATTTACAAGTGTGCACAGCACAGTTGTTACATATACATTACCAATTTGCAAATAATTAAAATTAAAATACAATTTTATTTTAATGTATATAGCCAAACGTCACTGTTGCAATGTGTATACAGTGTTCATTGTCTTCCAACAATGGCCACCAAATTACCCTCTAATTGAGCTAAGTTCTAAAAAGCAGAAATGTCCACATAATTTACTGAACTGATATTTTGATGTGCTTGTGGCAGTGTGGTCAAAATTAATCCAAGACAAATGGTGTGAGACTGCAGCTTTATTCACGACGCCGGGAGCATGTTACCCACATGAAATGTCAAAGTAACAAGCCCCCACATCTGTGGGTGAAGCCAACTCTTATACCCTTAACACACCAGTGATCACCTAACCATGTTTTTTTAACAGAGATAAGAAATGTTTACCACCCCTCATCCTGAGGGTCACCCCTAGTTCGGTGACACAGGGGTTATCTTAGCTTTCCTAAGTCAAAACATTCCAACATAGGGGTTTCAGATGACACAAGAGTCAGAGTAAGAGGATGGTAATTATATTTCACTACATGTATGTAAGGTATACTAAACATTCAATGAGAGACATAAAAATGATCCCACAGCAGCAGTGTAGAAACACAGACCTGGTAGTGTAATAAATTATCATAGTGTAATAAATTATATAAAATCAGCAATTATTTCAGAGGATTCTAAACACAGAACATCAGAAATTCAATTCAAGTACCCACAACACGATGCCTCACAGAACATAACAGATATTAGATTCACTGCAGTGGTGATATTTTAATGTGCTTGTTGCAGCAGTGTAGAAAACACATAGATGGAAAACCATCATCAAAATGCCTGCATGCAACAAATCTGCAACATAGAAACACATAGAGTAATAAATGGCTCCAGCAATTATTTTAGGGGATATTCAACATATCAGACAATTCTGAACTAAATTAAAGTAGCCAGAAGCTGATGCCTCACAGGTCAGATATCAGATTGGCTGCAGTTACTGTGTGAGTGACTCATGACTGAACCCCACATGTCTCCATCCATCTCTGCATGTGGGCTCTTGTTCAGACAGAGACAGTTTCTAACAGATCTAACGGGGCTGCTCTACTGACACAGAGGCCTTCACTGCTACAATACTCAGAGGAAATTCACCAGTATTAAAGTATGGAAACACTCTCTCAGTGAAAGTGTGTGTGAGAGTGTGTATGTGAGTGTTATTATCAGGGTCAGAGAATGACACCTTTCCTCTGTCCCAGTCCAGCTGCACTCTGATCCTCTGGGGTTTCTTCTCCACTGTGAGGAGAGTGGAGGGCTGTGGTAGAGACCATGCTATATATTTACCATTATTATTAAACAGAGTCCACTTTCCACTCACATTGCCATATTGTCCCTTCCTCTGGAGGGACTCTGTCATCAAACCCACCCACCACCAGGTACTGTCCCCAACCTCCACGTCCCAGCAGTGAGTCCCTGAGTTAAAGCCCTCAGAGCCCAGAACACTGAGATACTTATCAAATCTCTCTGGGTTATCAGGAAGCTGCTGCCTCTCATCACCGCGTTTCATACTGGTCAGATTCTCAGACAGGATGAGTCGTGGGTGTGCAGTGTTGGGATCCAGAGTTACAGGAGCTGCAGAGAGAAAGAACACACACATGAGCTGAACACTGATGTGTGATGAGGATGCTGATGGTCATTATTAGCCTAATAGTGGTGTTACCAGCCTAATAGTGGTGTTACCAAGTGTAATGGCAGGAGAAGTAGTAACAGTACCAACATACCTAGAGATTGGGATGGTTTTATTTCAGTTAGCCTAATAGCTGGTTTGATTTGCATTGAGAGATGATCTCATGGAAAATACCCCATGCCAATCGTGAGATATGTGACCCTGCAAGGCGAAACCTGTCGTCTTGCGCACAGTGCTATTTTGAGGATATCCACGATAAACAAACTTACAGGTTAAAATGTCGAATTTCAGTTTTTTCATAAATCGACAGTATACAGTCTACACTTTCATATTGTGAACAATTTTCACGGATAAACATATGTTTTGACTGTTAAACCCTGACTTTATTTAGGTGAAGATTAAACACATTAGCAGTCATTCCATTTGTCCACGTCGCTATAAAGTTTTACGGTAGAGCTAAGCCTACTCATTAGGCTACTCGTTAGCCTACTCAATGTGTAAGCTCTCTATCGTTCTTGGCAGATGTAACCGAATATCAATGTGAAAGACTTGCCTTTCAGAGCACGAACGGTCAAAAGCACAAAGTTTTAGAAATATCCTGGCGTCATTTTACAGACTAGGAAAAGTTTTCCATTGTCGAAGCAGTAGCACATTTTAAAAGTGGGCCTGTAGCCTAGCTATACCCGAAATACATTAATTATATTCTATAGTGGCACCTTATGACAGTCCCAAGTATTAACTAGCAGCTAGGGGGCAGAAAAAGACACTCACTCGGTTGATAAAACTGGACATAGTAAGTCATCCGCTTCAAAGTCACGCTACCGTAAGGCTGATAATAGCTGTGTCCTCACACTATCGCACGTTACAATTTACTTAAAAGGTGATTTTCTCCCCTTTTGGCGTATCGCGACAGGAGAACCATGCCAATTTTGGATGCGGTTATCTTAGCGATACTTTTTGCAATACCCTCGATATACACATCGTTTGAAAGCTTAGTCAATGGCCGTTCATGTGAGCACATTAACTTAATTTTGTAAATTTTACCAAAACGACTGGTTTCGCTGGGTCACATATGGTAAAGGGTATGATCTGGGGTTATTTTAATTCCAAAGGCCAAGGGAAATTTATCAGGATGTAAAGTACCCTGGATCCATGAAATAACTGGCCTTTAAAAATAAAAATCTGCCTGCCTCTATGGAAATTCAACATAGGTTTATTATTTATGATACATTATTCATTCACAAAAAATGGTGAAATTTCTTTTCGCATGAGCAATTTTCCGTCAAGGATTCCCGTGACACTGAAAGACCGGGGTGCACGAAACTTGATGGGCATGTAGCCCCATAAGGATAGCATGGAACCATTTTTCCATTGTGAAAACATTGTCCCATGCTTGTTTTCCATTTCATTTCCTTTAATGGTCATTTATGGAGTTTATTTCCTCAAAAAACCCTGACGGATAACCATGGTCAACGTTTTACTCCTCCATAGCATAATTAAGTCCCTTTTGATAGCTTCTGGCGAAAATAAATCCTTAATCAACCAAAACGTCCTCAAAGCCTGCTTTGATATACTGTCAGCTGCCATTCTCCATAGTGTATTTCTAATCAAGTCTGGTATGTTTGTCCGAGTTTCACACGGTAACAATGGGGGGCGGGGCTTAGCGACAGGTCAGTTCCGTTCATGGGGGGCCATACAATAAATTGATATGTTATACGGCTCTTCACAATGCTAGTAGAACGCTCCATTGACTTGAATGGGATTTCCCAAAGTTCTAGCGGTAAGATATATTCATGTAATTATATATCTTATATGTCTTACCGCTAGAACTTTGGGAAATCCCATTTAGGGGTGGGGGGGGGGGGGGGGGGTGGCCTAAGAGAATTTTTTAAGCTTTAGGGGAAGGCCCAGGAGAAATGTTTTGGCCTGGGGGGAGGGCCGAGGAATTTTTTTTTTTCCTGATCCATGATATTTTTTCCCCCTGATCAATGATCCGTTTTCGATATTTTAAAAGGTTTGTAGGCCAAAACATGATTCACGTCTCTTTGACAGAGTGGGCGAGTCCAAAAAGTCGCAACCCTACCTGAATCTCCCACAACTCTCCTCGTAAGCTTGCAGGTCATCAGCGGTTATGAGTCATAAGGGTCATTCTACAGAAACGCACACTTTTGACATGGCAAGATGTCTGAAAATTTCTTTCATTTTCAAAACTTCAAACTTAGACCACACTATTACTTAACTTATTGGCTGTAAGAATACACTTAAGGGACACCTTAAATATTTTTTTACCTTTATTGAGCATTTATTTAAAGATTTCATGCACCGTCTATTTGTCACTGGTGTTACCTTACTCATTTTGGCAATAATTATAGGTTTTTTAAAAATATTATCTCTCAATCTCTTTAGCACATGTAATAAGAGCTACAGTACAATTATGATAAGGCAAAAAACAGGAGATTATTGATTTATTTATTTTAATTTTAATTTTATTTATTTTAATTTTAATTTTAATTTATTTCAAATGCGCAACCATGTATTCTCTATAAAAATGAAAATATCATAAAAAACAGTTATAAACAAATAATATTGCAATTGTTTAAATGTCATCTCTTAAGTCTAGCAAAATTAAATGAATATTAAATCATTATCATGTCGAATTTGACACATTTGTCTTAATGTTCCTGAAACACACAGTAACACCAGTGACATTTATGTAACACCAGTGACCAAAGATCTTGACTACTCAACTCAAATTAAGTATATGACACCAAATTGTTACATGTAGGCTAATAAAATCACATTGACAATAAGTGAAAGTATTTAACAAAGTATTGTAAACAAGAATTTCATACATTGTAACTGACAGTCACTGGTGTTACCCACATGAGGGTAACACCAGTGATGGTAACACCAGTGACAACTCTCAAGGAAAATGAAATTTACAAAATGGCTGCTACAGGGAATCAAACCACATGTTGTCATTCATGGTATACTCACTAAATTATGTATATTAATCCATTTGTAATCTTTTTTTTTTTAACTTTCCAAAGAATAAAATAGGTCATACCAGTGACGTCAACTAAAAGCTTCAAAGGAAAACTTAAGATAAATGAGAATATTTCTCAAAAATGAAAAGAGTCAGTGGTCTTACCATGTGTCTGTCTTCTTTGATCTTCAGGAAGGAAGTAAATAGATGTCCTGTGATGTCATCAGTCTGATTTTTTATATCAAAATGATAGTCTTTTCTAATGAGGTAACACCAGTGACATGACTCCATGGGACATACATTTTTATCATTTTATTTGTAATATTTAATTGCCATTTTGTATTTTTATCTAATGCATATAATATATTTGATAGTTATGTATATATTATTGCAATTTAACTGAATAAAAATCATGTTTTTGACTTAAAAATATTGCCCTCTGCCTTTGTACTTGACAGTTGGGACGGGCATTTTTGTGGTGCCTGGGAATTCATAAAATTGTTTAAAAACAAATACTGTCATAATGATGGCTCAAAAAGGTGTAATTGTTCAGGAAACATATTATTTTACTTTAAAATATAAATAAATTGCAACAGTAATATGTTTTAAAAATGTTATAGTCCTCTAAAGTCAGGGGACAGAAAAGTGTGCGTTTCTGTAGAATGGCCCATAAACAAAATATTTTAATGATATTCGGGTCATTTGCGGGTGGGTCAGTTAAAATTAATTAAATATATATTTTCTACAAATAGGCCTACTAAATATCACGAGAAGGCTAGCATCAATACAGTAAAGCATCAATACAGTAAGTCAACAGTAAAGAAGCTGAAGACGCGAGTTAAAACTAGACGTACCGCAGAGCAGTACAAAATATGAACGCCGGCAAGTCCAGCACATTTTTTCCACAAAAAGAAATCACGCATTATCCACACTCAATTCTCACTGGTATCTGCTAGACAACAAGTACCAAAACATGATTAGTTCATAGATTTCACATGTAAAATTGATTTTATACAACCCCACCCCCATCTTGCCTGTTCATAATTCTGAGAAATTCTTGAATTGTGTGCTTGTGTACGTGCACACGTTTATGTTTATGTGTGTGTGTGTGTGCGTGCTTGTGTGTTTGTCTGCGTATGTGTGTTTGTGCATGTGCATGCATGCGTACATATGTCTACTGTGTGAGTATGTGTCATACGTATGATTACTGTGAATGTATGCGTGTGCGTGTGTATCTGTTTATGCACATGTGTGCACATGGAATGGGTTAACATGACCCCTGGAGGCAAACATACAGAAATTGTATGTATTGTAATTGTATTGTAAAAACACAATAAATTAATTTATGTTACTATACACCAACTGGCATGTAGGTGGCCGGAGACAGTTTTCTGTGAATATCTCGAGAACCGTAGGGCCTAGGAGGTCCACCTTTTTTATGTATGTTGGTCTTAAGGGGGCATGTCAACCCATCCCATTACCACTTATTTCATGTATAGCGCCACCTAGTTAAAAATTAAAAAGCAAAAAATTAGGTGTTTTCATCACAATATCTCTGGCTGACAAGGTCAAAACTGCACGAAATTAAAAGTGTAGGATCATTATGACACCCTCTGAAGGCATGCCAAGTTTTGTGTACTTTCGTTCATGGGGGGCCTTACAATAAAATAATTTATTTGTACATTTAGTGACGTACACCAACAAGGATTCCCGGGACACTGAAAGACTGGGGTACACAAAACTTGGTGGGCATGTACCCCCACATGGATAGCATGGAACCGTCATTTTTCGTTTTGATCTGTAGCCCCCCCCGCTGGACTGGACCCCCCGAAAGGAGGGTAGGGCAGACACAGTTCTCTGTGAATATCTTGAGAACTGTAGGGCCTAGGATGACCATTTTTTTCCGTATGTTTGCCTCCAGGGGTCATGTTACCCATTTCATGTGCACACATGTGCACAAACAGATACACACACACACACACACACACACATACATTCACAGTAATCATACGTATGACACATACTCACACAGTAGACATATGTACGCTTGCATGCACAGGCACATACGCAGGCACACACACAAGCACGCACACACACACACACACACACACACACACACACACACACACACACACACCCACACCCACACACATAACATAAACATAACACAAACAATCAAGAATTTCTCAGAATTATGAACAGGCAAGATGGAGGTGGGGTAGTATAAAATTCATTTTACATGTGAAATCTATGAACTAATCATGTTTTGGTACTTGTTGTCTAGCAGATACCAGTGAGAATTGAGTGTGGATAATGCAATTTAGTGAGACAGTTAGAATCATATAGGCCTTTCAGCGTGATTTCTTTTTGTGGAAAAAATGTGCTGGACTGGGCGGCGGTCATATTTTGTACCGCTCTGCGGTACATCTAGTTATATTTGAGTTCTTCACTGTCAATTTCAAATGTTTGTGTGCATCATGTACACGTATGCTTATCTGCTTCTCCAGACACATGAACAAACTTATCTGGCACATCTCTCTCTACAATGCTGGCCCCAAGCACATAATCCCACCCAGTCTCCTGCTCAAGGTGTCTTCCTGTTTAAAGGGACTTTTTCTCCCATTTTTTCTCCCAAGGTCCCATTTCCACATCTATATCACAGGGGCAGTGTGTAGGATGTGTTTGATTAATGGAAGTTGGTTCTGCTCTGTTTGTTTGTTTGAGATGTGGATTTTATCTGCTAAGGACCCCTAGACAAATAGACCTACTACTGTGCTATATGTTTAGGTAGCACAGTCTATCCAAGTACTCCTAAGATTGATTGTGTGTGTTTATTTATTTTTAAACAGTAGACTACTTACTGTACTGAACAGTCTCCTGCATCTTCTCCCAGACTCTGAACTTCAAGTTGCCCAGATGCTTTGCCAAGTTGATCAGAGCTCCTGATACCCTTTCTGGATCCTGCAGTGTGCACTGGGCTCTGGAATAACATTCAGGAGTCAGTGCTGCTGTGGTTTTGGGTTCAGAACCACAGAGAAGAGAGAGAGACAGGAGGCAGATCATTCACCTTTCCACTGTGCTCTTGTAGTTCTGGAAAATAAAAGAGAGTAGGTTGAACATTATTGGTACAATAAGGTCTTTTTGTAGAGTGGACACATCCTACACATAAGTATTTTTGTTTTGTTACTGATTGACCAGTTGGTGCATAGCAGGCATTATGAAAAGATGGACGCCTTGCTTAAGGGCACAACGGTGGAAGCCAGGAATCAAACCGACAATTTGAAGGCTATTGCACACTAGCCCAGCTCCTTAACAACTGTACCACTACCACCTAGTTCAACACACCCCTGATATCCATAAATGCTGCCAGCAGAGACTCTCTTCTGTCTCAAACTCAAAGCCCTTTCTGTTGCCCCCCATCACCTGCTACTGCTGTACCAGATCATATCCAACCCATTCTACTCTACTGCTCCCCCTGCTGCTTCATTATGATAACTACATCCAACTGCCTCCACCTCATACTGTACGTGTCACCCACACTGCATCCAAGATAACTGGCCTCCTCACCCCCAACCTATCAGACCTCAACAGTAAAGCCACCAAACACAGAGCAGAGACAATGGTGCTGAATCCCAAAGTGAGCACTGAGCACTAAGGACTAAAGACTCACACATTTAATTGATCTCAGGTGCTAAGTGAGTGAGTGTGTGAGGCCACATGGGCTCAGATAGGTATAAATGGGTTTGGGACAGCACTTCACAAGATCACATGTTACCGTGGTGACGTTTCATAACAAAGATTTTGCTGACACTTTTGCGTTTGGTTTGGGAGTTTTCATTTTAAGTTTGTTGCTTTTCACACAACCTGGGCACAGGAGCCGGCTGCCTTATTCCACATTCTTCCAAACTCTTGTTTTACAAGCTGGTTGTGTGTCGTGCAGTTGTTTACCTTTGTAATTTTCGGATTTCCCTATGGTCTCTGCGGTAAATGTCACACCGCTTTGAACTGTGGGTAATTCCCTTTGGTGAAGTCTGCACTGACGCAGACTCACGGAAAGGGCTCAGTGTGTACTCAAACCCTCACACCCTTTGAAATGAGACATTGGGACAGCCCTTACGAATTTCACAAGAACACGCAGCAAAGTTTGTGAGTCTGTGAGTCCAGACTTTGGAATAGGGCCACTCACTTAGCACCTGAGATCAATTAGGTCCGTGAGTCCTTAGTCCTCAGGGCTCACTTTGGGATTCAGCCCATATCTGCATAATGAGTCATGCTGGAGCTGGAGCTGGTGAAGCGCGTCTCATCTACAAAAACTCAAAAAAGGAAAACAATACACCAAGAATTTGAAATTATTTGCTTTAACTCTACAGTTGTATTAATCAAAAGCTTATGTATTTGTTTTAACCTAACCCTTCCACATCAATCACAAATTAGGAGCTGATACAGCAAAATTCCAGCAGAACCGAGATTTACAGAGCCAGCCTTCCTAGCCCTTGCTGCCAAGGTGAAGGAAGCAGAACATTTGGGAAGAAAAGTTATTTGCTCACTTAGGTTAGACGAGGTAGTTATCAAGGCACATGTCCTGGGATGGAACTCGCTACTCGGAACTCGCTACTTGGAACTGGCTTTGTCGACATTGGGAATGGAGGGGATGACGATGAGTCTTCCCCGGTAGCAAAAGATGCTTTGGTGCTGATGGTGGTGTCTGTGAATGGCCCCTGGAAGGTACCATGTGCCTATTTCTTCATTGATGGCCTAAGTGGTGCAGAGCAGGCAAATCTTGTCAACATCTGCATTAAAAAACTGACAGATGAAAGCAACTGGAATCCATGCCTTTCCATGGAATTATTTTTGGAATCTGATCCCTTATCATACCTGTTCATTCGTACTCGTCGCCCGACTTATCGTGAATAAATTCAAGATGGCGGCGAACGGTAAACTTCCTGAAGGAACTGTCTGTATAAATCGTCTTGTAAATAAACTACCAGTGCTTTTTCAAAGTTCTCAATGTCTCGTCATAGCCGAGATGAGCTAGAGACAAAAGTTCACACTCACTTTACGTCAGTGGTCCCCAAACTTTTTCTTCCGAGGGCCAGCTCACCATGCCTGGCTCTAAGAGAGGGCCAGAGACTCGGAGTATATCAACCATAAATAGCTTAGTGCTGTGAACAACAGCAGTCTACCTTAGTTGAATATTCCATTACATTTAATCATCACTGCAATTTAATACCATTGCTAGCTGTGTTTATGTTGCCACCATGCCATATCAGTGTAAAATGTAGCTCAAATGAAATAATACTAATATAAAGACTGTTTCTTTGCATACATAGTTCAAGTTGTTAACAAGCAATATCCTACAAATAATTTAAAGTTATCAAACTATGAGAAATTTATGAAGTGCTGGCAAACACATCTGAAATGACCACCATTCTAACTTTCACTCACCTGATGAGAACTTTGAACTCTGTATGAACATTTGAATGTGTGAATAAAAAATATAAATAATTATCCCAGAAAGTCCCAGAAATATGACTTGAATAGAAGTTAGTTAGTTATCAACAAATAATTGATAAACTTTTAGAATACTTTGAGCTCTGATGCAGTCAGCATAGGCCTCTTACATTGTTTGCAGGTAGGCCTACATTTCATTCCGTTTTCGATGGCAAACGCGAAACAGTGGCAAAACAACCACCAGTGGACAAAAATAGTATTACATGTGTACTGTTAAGACTTGCCATAGAGAATGAATGGGGAAATTACGGAGGTTATAGTTTGACGATGTCGTACTCCCGTGCGGGCCAGATGCTATATAGCCTACCACTGACATGTTTTGGGGGGCCACCCAAAGTGAGTTGGCGGGCCGGACCACTGCTTTACGTCAATATTACAGAACTTCTCCTTTAAGGAAAGACTTGATGATTCTTCCAGTGAACTTTGGGATTCTAGAACTGATACAGATAAATAAATGTTTAAGTTGAACCAACTGAATTTTACAAGTTTGCAAGATGAAATAGCAAAAAAGTGGAGATAACTTTTTTTCTATTTTACCACGTCTTGCTGATTATTTGAGTTATATTCGAGGTGTAAAAGTCCGGCTCACATTTTTGTTCCAACCATTCACTTAATGAGCTGATTCTAATTAGCGCAACTCTTAAGCCAGGTGGATCAGCTCATTAGTGAAATCACCTGTATTGTTTCTACTTTCTACTTTGACACGAACACCTCTGATTACTAACATGAATTCTCCCGATTTCCCATTTATTATTGGGATAAATGCAGAGACCAAATTTCCCTCACAGGATCAAAAGAGTATATATACCCACTCTGGGCCTTGTCCCTCCACCCCTTCTTCACACGGCTCCCATCAGGGGAAGATACAGTGGCCTGATACTTAAATGATGCTCCCCGGCAGTGCCTTATATGTGTGTGTGTGTGTGTGTGTGTGCACACGTTTCACTCTTCTCCCATCTTATTGTGTTCCTGCTCTCCTCTCTAGAATCATCTCACACCATATCAACAGCACACTCAATCAGAGACCACTGACACAAACCCGGCAGAATGAGTCCAAAGATGACATCACACATCAGGATAATGGAATGGGGTGGATGGCATGGGCAGGTCACCTCAACTAAACAGCCAGATGTGATATTGTTAAATTATCACTGGACTTAGAGATTCAACACCCTTACAGCCAGATGTGCTATTGTTAAATTATCACTGGACTTAGAGTTAGAGATCTAACACCCTTACAGCCAGATGTGCTATTGTTAAATTATCACTGGACTAGTGGACTTAGAGTTAGAGATCTAACACCCTTACAGCCAGATGTGCTATTGTTAAATTATCACTGGAATTAGAGTTAGACATCTAACACCCTTACAGCCAGATGTTCTTTTGTTAAATTACCACTGGACTTAGAGTTCGAGATCTAAGACCCTTACATACAGTGGATGGTTCCTACCTGCAGGAATGTGATGTCATCAGCTCCCATCTCCTTTTCTATGTCTCTGATTGTGTCTGAAAGAGATGAGATATTTCTGCTCATCTTCTCAATCTTCTCCTTCATCATCTGACTCTTCTGCTCCTCTTCCTCCCTCAGTGCAGCTATCCTGGCTGCCTCTTCATCTTGTAGAAACTGGTGAAGCTCCAAAAACTGCTTCTTGATCTGTGTCTCTGTGTATTTGGCCTGAGTCTGGATAACATCAAGGTGCATGTCAACATGAGTAAGATTAGGGTCTTCATCATTATGCATAAGAAATAGCATCAGTAAATAAAGCAACCCAATGGAAGAACACATATTAAGTAAATAATAACAGTCTTTACAATCTAACATTAGGATTAATTAAAAGGTAAAAAGTCAATATATAATTAATACTGGCATAGGTTATTTCTTAATATAATTTTCTTTTTTAAACTAAAATCATTGAATTCAGCTGAAGTATACATAATCCATTACTTATCATTAAAGGGACACCAGGCAACGTTTTCATGTTAATTAATCATCTTCGTAAGTCGGTATATGGTTAAATGACTCATTACAGGGCGAATGAAGGCTCTCTCGCCCGCCCTTACTGCCTGTAGGAAGAATATCCCGCTTGCAAGTTCAGTGTATCCTACCCGCCGACCTTCAGTCTCACAAAGTCTCAGACATAGCGAGAAGTAGGATCAGTTTACATCCTGCATCCCCAGCACAAAGGCAGGCTATTGAAACCCGGCTAGCAATTGTTGCAAACGTGTGTATAATGGTAGCCTGGAAAATCCAGACCCTGATAATCTAGAAAGATTAAGGGTCTGGCAAAGAACAATGTAATGGCCCAACTCGAGGGGCAGCAACAAGCATGCATTTAATAATCTCACTGCACGCAATTGAATAACACTAGACCATGTTTACTCTGAATGATTTTCATACTTTGACGCAATCGGATAACACTACAACAATGTGTACTGTCCTCCAACGTTGCAGCGCTGTCTTCATCCATTTAGCTGGCTCCTCGGAATGTTGGGGTAAAAGTAACGTGCATCATTGCTCTTTGCCAGAGTGTCTCGCAGAGACAATTTCACTCGCGAGAACTCTGGATATCCAGGGTATGGCAGAGCCAGCGAAGAAGCAGTGAAAACCCTTGACGGAAGATGCAAAGAAAAGGAAAAGAGCTCACACACGTATCAACACGTACAGACGCTAGGGGGAGCTTCGTAGAGAAAAAGCACTCAGGCTTGCCTGGTGTCCCTTTAACAAATCATAAGTAAGGAACAATGCCCGACGAGGTGTCCATTATCAGAAATAAATTGACGAATTTATTTCTGATAATGGACGCATCAAAGGGCATTATCCCATTTATACCATGGTCACTTACGAAATAAATAAATATGAAATCGATTATTAATACTAAATGAGTTTTAGAGCTAAAATCGTTAGTTT
The DNA here is from genome assembly GCF_046254945.1 of Alosa pseudoharengus. Lineage (NCBI taxonomy): Eukaryota > Metazoa > Chordata > Actinopteri > Clupeiformes > Clupeidae > Alosa > Alosa pseudoharengus. The sequence continues at coordinate 11,533,419 of NW_027468718.1, read as the reverse complement.
TTTCAGCTGTTTATTGCAACGCTATGGAATGTTGATAAGTCATAAGTTGTAATGTATTTAGTCTCCGTTGCCTTGGTTACCAACTAGTGTTTGAGCCAGCGCAGTGATTTAGAACTGTCATCAGGCAATTCGAATGGAACGTCTTTTTATAGGTGTAGTATATCACTTTTTAAATGACACCCTTTTCAACCTAGACCATGGCATAAACACCCAATAATTAATTCCTATTCTACTTACATTTCACGGACATATGTGGATATGGTTTGGCATCATTATAGTAATCCACTCACCTTAATATACTGAGCTGATTCATGACAGGTGTCTTTAGCCTTCTGAAAAGCCTTCAGCTTGTCCTGCAGTTTGACTGTGAGTTCCTCCTGAAATTAATAGCACTATAATGTGTCTGTGTCTCTTTCAGATTACACTGACCACTGACCTGAATAGAGCCGTGCTACATTCTTTTTAAGACACATGTGGATCTTGTCATGATACCTATCCGTCTTGTTAATCCATATTAAAAAATAAATAAATGTGTGTATTTGTGTGTGAGAGAGAGAGCAAGAGAGAGAGAGTGTGTGACAGAGAGAGACAGTAATATGAGCATACTTCCAGGTGGCAACATTAAATAAATTAATCATCTAAGTAAAGCATAGCTGTATCAGCAGTAGTTCAGAAACAAACAGTCTAACTCTCTGTGCCTGTATGTGTGTGTGTGTGTCCTTGCCTATATGTCTCTCTCTGTGCCTGTATGTGTGTGTGTGTGTCCTTGCCTATATGTCTCTCTCTGTGCCTGTATGTGTGTGTGTGTGTCCTTGCCTATATGTCTCTCTCTTCCTCTGTGTGTGTGTGTGTGTGTGTGTGTATGAGGGGCCGTGCAAGACATTATTCATTCTGGCCCTCTCACATACATACATTCTCACTCTCACATACATACATTCTCCTCTCACATACATACATTCTCCTCGCACATACATGTATTCTCATTCTCACATACATACATTCTCCTCGCACATACATGTATTCTCATTCTCACATACATACGTTCTCCTCTCACATACATGTATTCTCATTCTCACATACATACGTTCTCCTCTCACATACATGTATTCTCATTCTCACATACATACATTCTCCTCTCACATACATGTATTTTTACTCTTCCTTTCATATACATTCATAGTTTTTACTCTAAAGAGAATATATGCATATGAGAGAAGAATGTAGGTATGTGTGAGAAGAATGTATGTATGTGTGTGTGAGAAAGTATAGTGGAAACGGAAGGAGTATAGTGGAAACGGATGGCCAGCCATTTAGCACGACGTGATTGGCTGAAAAGGCCCGATGTGTTCTCACTGTAAAAAGTTTCTGTAAATTTACACCTAGATTCCAACATTATTCACCGGGTTCCTTTAATAAACAGGACTTTCTGGTCATTAGTAAGACAAATGTGTAAAATCAGGCTCCAACACTGTAACACCGTAATGTTTATTCTGGAACACAAGTACTTCCTGTTATCTATTAACGTTACCTTCGTTCTGGTGATTGGAAGCTGTCTGCTGAGAGAAGACGACGATACGTTGGAATCATACCCAAACCCATCAACACAATAAGGTGAGTTTATCTGTCATCTTTGACCAGAAATACAACGTTTGAAACCACACTCGTCATGTTTATACAAGTTGTATAATACAACATCTCTGAATGTTACCCTGCTGAAACGAAGTTAGTAGCAGTGCTATTCAGCTAGCCAAGACCGCGCTTTCGCCCTTTTTAAGCCATGCGTTATCGTTTTCGTTATCAAATTTTTCGTTTCTTCATTGCAATCTGAAGCCATCTAAATGTATTGGTATGTGTAGGGTATGCGTAGTTTTTGAAAGTTTAACTCGCGTGATTTACCTGCTATAACACGTGCTTGCTAGCTAAGTCTGCTTAGCATCATCAGTTTAATAAACCAGTGGCCAAATAAACAATATGGCACAAACGGATCAGTGTTGACTGCTGCTTTCAGTGTTTACTTGTATGCATGGATTTCGCCCGTGCTGGTAATTACTTAAAGTTGTGTTAAGTCCTTCAGTTGACAGTTTAGAAAGCTAATGCTAGTTAGTAGCCTAGCTAGCTCTCCATAGCAGAGGTGGTTGCATGACACGCGTATGGTATTCCTCCTGAGTTCATTTGAGCTAGCGGCATGCAACAGGAAGATGTTTACATGTCAGATATGTGGGCATCAGTCCACTACGTCTATTTATGTGAGCCATACCTAAATTGCATGACAATATACCCAATATAGACCTTCCATGCTGTGTTCCAGATTGTCAAATGAAATGTAAGAGACATGCAGGTCTCCCCTGGGGATCAATAAAGTATCTATCTATCTATCTATTTATCTATCTAGGTCTTAAGACGCACATATATAGAAACCATAAACAATGTGGTTTTGATAAGACAGACACAATTTCAAAAGCAAGCACCCTCACTTTGCACACACATTCCTCACACAAACATCTTATCACACCCGCCTCATCACTTTTAATCATTCAACGGCAGACACACACACACACACCTTTCATACTCACCTTGCAGACAACTCTCACATTCACTCACTCCTTACATACATACACACACACACTCACAGAGATTACATTCACTTTCTCACACACGCACACACACACACATCATGAAGAGTTGTTGAGTGCCTTTCTTTTCTTTTGCTAAGGGATGTGCGACTGAAGCTGATGTTGAGTCTTCCAAGCCTATCTGTGACACCTCGCCTGATATTACTACCGGTAGGTATGTTTGTTTTCATTCACTAGAGTAATAATGATCACATATACATATTTAAATCAACTTTTTAACACTAAATGTTTTTTTTCTGTTTTGAATTTTGTTTGGACAAAATCCTAAAAGGAATCTAATCATAGTTGACATGTGGATCTATATCTTAAATTGAATATGATAAATTATTTTTTTCAGGTGAACGACAAGGTAATCATCAAAAGTGGATGGTCAGCATTGAATCCTTAATCGTTTGTGAAGGGTCCAACCTCGCCACATTTCTAACAGGCCTTGCGACATGTTTCTCCACCTTCTACATTCTGAATCTGCAATATCAGGAGGAGGCAGCGTGCACCCTTGAAATTATCCAGAGAGGTAAGTTCATGTCACACTTTCGAACCAGAATTTGTTTTATGTGTGGTATGTATTGGGGGGGCCACAGGGGGGCCACAGAACACTATACTTCTACTTCATACAACTGATTAAATCAAATATAAATGCAGTTACAGTAAGTAATAAATGTCAGTTAATTTCATTTTGAGAAAGTGTGTTAATGTTACAAATTCACATCCGATTTATTCACTTTGGCACAATTTTCCTCTACATGAATCCTAGTGTACCCTATCCGTTTTTGTAACTCTCTCTCTCTTGCTCTCTCTCTCTTTCTCTCTCTCACAGAGAAAAGTACCAGAAGAAGCCTAAGAACAATCACTAATAAGTAAAGTGAATGTTACTTGATTTCTCATGAATGTTACTTGATTTCCTCCCTGATTATCATTTATACTCATCTCTGTACTTTAAATTCTTCTGGACATAATCTGTCAGTTTATTCATTCTCACATGTACACAAGCCCAATGCGATGCAATGATATTGATAATTGATAAATATCTGTGATAATTATTCTGTATCTTATTTGATTTTGAAATAGTACTACTGTAGATAACATGTCTACATTTTACATACATATGTGATACACAAGCCTAATGCAATGTTTTTATTCCTTGTTTTTTGAAATACGATTTTCAAAATACTACTAGATAGCGTGTCTACATTTTAAACGGGCCTAATGCAATGTATTTGTTTTCTGTCTTCTGTTGTGTAACTAACGTGGAGGATCACAATTATGTTATATACTTAACAGGAATTTAATGTTATGGTAGTCTGCCGTTAAACAACGGGAAGCTCCTGGAAATCCTGCCAGTTGTTTCCTTTTAGTTTACAGGAAATTAATGTTGTTATTTTACATTAACTTAATGTTAAACCGGGGCACCGTTAAATAATAATGGACTGCCAATTCATTCCAAGTGATAGTAGGTGAAGAATTTGAGGTCTTGAAATACTGTATTGATGCCTGCCTTGACGGCCAGTCATTAGAGTTGGTGGCATAAGTATGTGTATATTTTCAGACTCTGTTCTCTGTCTATTTTCATGAGCAGTAACCAGAAAATTAAGAAATCCATACAAGGACTCCACGGCCCTGATTGCTTCTCTGTCTTCAGCAGATCTTGATTGACAACAATCCTGATAAAGTGTGCACGTGATCAGAGAGTTCCCCATACAACCTCTCATGCACAAAAGAATCCACACCTCCCCTTTGTATGTCCTCAGCACATCGTAAAACATCACCAAAATGCCTAATATCATCTTCATTGGCACATACCAACAAAATACAACACAAAAACAGCACTTGAAAAGTACATTACTTACCTTCACATCAACTGCTGCTTTGTCAATGGGACTGAACTTATGATGTTTGTGTAATTCATCTTGACACATAAGACACACAAGCTGCTGATCCTCTTGACAGAAGAACTCAAGTTTTCTTTTGTGAAGAATGCAAGACACGTGTGTCTGACTCCTCTCTAGTAAGAAGGTCTCACACAGGTTCTTTAATGCCAGATTTGGGGGTGTCCCCTCCTTTGATGATCTCCTCCTGCAGACTGGACATTCTTTGGTTTCTTTGCTCTCCCAGCAATTCTGCAGACATTCTTTACACACATTGTGATTACACGACAGAATAACAGGATCCTTGAAGATATCCGTGCAAACAGGACAGGTAAGATCCTCCTCTAGACTTGAAGCCATTCTCTCCTTCAGTAAAAGAAAAGAAAACTTTGCTTTGACTTCAGATATCTGACCTTTTAATGGTTTCCAAAGCACTGGTGTGCGTTAAGTCTTTCCTTTTAATGCTGATTTGTTGACTTTACTTTCACTTTCATGAGAGTGAAAATTGTAGTCAGTCTCTGAATACTCTCCGTGTTTTTACATTTCTTGTGCAAAGTTTAAACTGCTTCAACTTGTTTTCACAAACAATGATGCTCTATAAATGTACTTATAAAATGACTTTTCCACTAAAATTCCTCACGTACCAGAGTAGTTGTTCAGCTGTAATGGAGAATAGAGCAGCCGTCTGCCACTGAGCTTCACTTCCTCCTTCAGGACAGGTGAGTTAGAGGGCGGGATGTAGAGGAGGTGCACGCTGATTGGTCAGTCCCAACATTTCATCACAGAACCAGTAGCCTATCTAAGCCCTATCTGAACTTGATGTGGTTCAGACTCAGGTTCAAAGTCCCAGGATGAGTGAACTCTAGCTGGGGCGAGAACAGGAATATTGTGTGTGTGTTTAACTCTGCTGTCAACACAGTACTCTTGTGATGGAGTGTTCATACAGACCCTCACCCAACTGCTGTGAACTACACCTCAGCATTCCCTACTGCTGTGAACTACACCTTAGCATTCCCAACTGCTGTGAACTACACCTCAGCATTCCCTACTGCTGTGAACTACACCTTAGCATTCCCAACTGCTGTGAACTACACCTCAGCATTCCCTACTGCTGTGAACTACACCTTAGCATTCCCAACTGCTGTGAACTACACCTCAGCATTCCCTACTGCTGTGAACTACACCTCAGCATTCCCAACTGCTGTGAACTACACCTCAGCATTCCCACCTGCTGTGAACTACACCTCAGCATTCCCAACTGCTGTGAACTACACCTCAGCATTCCCTACTGCTGTGAACTACACCTTAGCATTCCCAACTGCTGTGAACTACACCTCAGCATTCCCCACTGCTGTGAACTACACCTCAGCATTCCCAACTGCTGTGAAGTACACCTCAGCATTCCCTATTGTTTACTCAGCTGTGCTGCGCTCTTCTACTCCAGTCTGGAATTATGTGTTGGATTCAGTTGGAGTTTTTTAGTTGTTTATTTCTTTTCTGTTGTGGCTTTAATTCGGCTTCAGGGTGGATTTGTACTTGCAGTTCTATTTTATTGTGATGTTATTATTGAAGCACTCACCTTTTCGCTGTGCTCTTGTAGTTCTGGGAAATAAAGTTAGACAGAAACTCATCATTATTATTATTATCAATTACATTAATACACAGGATTAGATGTTAAAATCCCTTGTGCCAAAATCCAAGGTAAAAACACATTCAGAAGCCCCTGCTCAAGTTTAACTTTAAAAAGTACACTACCCACAAATCCGCCAACAAATGGTCACAAGCACAATGCAAATGGCCTATCCAACAGCAGTAGCCTATATAGTATGCGGCATGTCATTGGGGTTATCAAGTGGGCACCCTCATTCACCGATGTTTCGTTAAGTTAGGCCCACGACACCTCATGAAGGCTTAACAGTGAAACCAGCGTCCTGGAGACACTCCCCTCCATGCTACCACCATATTACCACATTGAAATATCCACTACTCAAAATACTCTTAACCAGCCCAGGCATGGTCTAAGTTGGCTAGGTCGGTCCGTCCCGTTGATGTGGACTGAACCATAAACCATAAAGAACCTTAGCCAAGTACCATCACCCTAGGCACAGCCCATCACAAACACAAAACAAATTAGCCAGTTAGCTTAGCCCATTATCTTAGGCCCCATCCCAAACACAAAACAAATTAGCCAGCAGTTAGCTTACACCCCATGCTGCCCCATATTACCACAACAAGCATCCAAATACCCTTAACCAACCTAGGCATGGTTTAAGTTGGCTAGGTCGGTCCGTCCCGTTGATGTGGACTGAACCATAAACCATAAAGAACCTTAGCCAAGTACCATCAACCTAGGCACAGTCCATCACAAACACAAAACAAATGAGCCAGTTAGCTTACCTTAGCTTGCGCCCCAGGAAGGGTAACTTCTCCTTACCCACCACCAAAACAAATGAGCCAGTTAGCTTACCTTAGCTTGCGCCCCAGGAAGGGTAACTTCTCCTTACCCATGACCAAAACAAATGAGCCAGTTAGCTTACCTTAGCTTGCGCCCCAGGAAGGGTAACTTCTCCTTACCCACAACCATTCGCTTGCCCGTTCTGCTGCTAAGGACATGTTACTAACCACCTGCCTTAGACTTCGACCACAAATGCCCAATTCAGACAGCAAGCCAATAGCAGATCTGGCCACAAACCCACGTGCACCGATTTCAATAGGCCTTAATCGTGCACTCCAACCTCGCTTAGCTGCCTCCTCTGCTATTTCAGTATATTTAGCTCTCTTCAGCTCATTGGCCACTTCCACTCTGTCTTCCCAAGGAACAGTGAGTTCAATGAAGTAAACTATCTTCTCTGAATCCGACCATAGAATTACGTCAGGACGTAGCTTAGTACTCACTATATGTGGAGGTACCGCCATCTGCTGGCCAAGATCAACCTTCATTTCCCAGCCCGCCCCATTTTTCAACTGGCCGGTTTTGCACCTGGCCTTCGCGGAACAAGGTTTATCCCCCTGACGTACAAAGTTAATTTGCCTTACCCCTTTACTAGCTGCTAATGAATTGACTTCTCTTCTTTTATCCTCTATTGCCGCTGCCACACATTTCAATACCTGGTTATGACGCCACGTATACCGCCCCTGGGTGAGACTTACCTTGCATCCTGATAGGATATGGTGGAGACTGCCCACACACGAGCAAAGTATGCATTTATCATCCTCACCAAACCATTGACTTAAATTCTTGGGAGATGGGAGCACATCATATGTAGCACCTAACATAAATCTGATCTTACTAGCTTCCATGCCCCATAGATCTTTCCATTTAATCTGTCTTTTTTCCACCCCTTCCCAGTTCACCCACTGCCCTTGTTTTGCCTGCGACACTGCCTTAGTACATCTTACAGCCTCCTCCTGTCTATGCATTTCCTCCACTACCATTTTCCTCTTTTCTCCTGCAGAAGCCTTACTCCACAAGGGTTTACTTGCACCCACCCCTAGACCCCCCCGCCCGTGCTGCACATGGCCCATTATATCTCTATGCTTCAATGCTGATTGAGCTTGCTTAACTGCCTGCTCTGGGTTCCACTTCCTCCCTGCATTAACTGAGGGTGCAACTTTCCTCACCACTGGGTCCTTGGACTGAGTAAGAGTCAATTCCAATCTAGCCTTAGCACACTTAAATTCCTCTGTCAGACTAGATATTGGCAACTCTACAATACCCTTCCTATACAAGGCTACACTGCTTAAGCAGCGTGGGACTCCAAGCCATTTTCTGACAAAGGAGTTGATCATTTTTTCCAACCTCTCTACCTTTGACAGAGGAACTTCATAAACTGTCAATGGCCACATTAGCCGAGGCAACAAACCAAACTGCAAACACCAATCATCATCATCAGCTGCTAGTGGTTGGGGTTCAGAATCACAGAAAAGAGAAGGGTAAGGCTATTTGCACCCCTGGTACAATTAGCAGTGTATGCTATTCGTACCCTGGTGCAATTAGAAGTGAATTCTATTCGTACCCCGGTGCACACAGCAATGTGTCCTATTAGTACCCCGTCTGGTACAAATATCAATGTATGCTATTTGTACCCCAGTGCACACAGCAATGTGTCCTATTAGTACCCCGTCTGGTACAACTATCAATGTATGCTATTTGTACCCCGGTGCACAAAGCAATGTGTTCTAGTAATCAATGGTCACTGGTCACTGCTCACCTGGACACAGTGCAGTATGGACACTGGACACTGCTCACCTGGACACAGCGCAGTATGGTCACTGCTCACCTGGACACAGTGCAGTATGGACACTGGTCACTGGTCACCTGGACACAGTGCAGTATGGACACTGGTCACTGCTCACACTGACAGATCCAACACATGTGATGGGCACAGGCTGGGGCCTCACCAACCTCAGTCAGGTCATCTGGTGATGAAGTCCTGAAACACCCACTGACCCCAGGTGTGAATTACTGACACCAGGTGTGAATTACGGACTCCAGATAAGAACAGCTGAACAGCTGGTTCTCTCAACTGTCATGTTCTGTATTTCTCCTTTGTGTATTTGAATTAAGGTCACCCCATCTTCAACAGAAATCTGTCCTGAACGGCCTAGTCACACACAGCTCCTGGTGATGTGTGTGAATATGCACTGCAGTAAGTCTCCACATGACACCTGTGTGTGTGTGTGTGTATGTGTGTGTGTGTGTGTGTACGTGTGGGTTCCAAATGACCCTCTAAATGAGTATTTCTAAGAAGGGGAGACTCAGAAATTTCCACATAATTTACTGAACTGATATTTTGATGTGCTTGTGGCAGCAGTGTAGAAACACAGACCTGGATAACAAACCATCATAGTGTAATAAATGATATAAAATCAGCAATTATTTCAGAGGATTCTAAACACAGAAGATCAGAAATGCAATTCAAGTACCCAGAAGATGATGCCTCACAGAACAGAACAGATATTATACTGTATTCACTGCAGTGGTGATATTTTAATGTGCTTGTGGCAGCAGTGTAGAAAAACATAAATGGACAACACAGCAAAACCATCATCAAAATGCCTGCATGCAACAAACCTGCAACATAGAAACACTGGCATAGAGTAATAAATGGCAAAACACCAGCAATTATTTTAGAGGATATTCAACATATCAGACAATTCTGAACTAAATGAAAGTAGCCAGAAGACGATGCCTCACAGGTCAGATATCAGATTGACTGCAGTTACTGTGTGAGTGACTCATGACTGAACCCCACATGTCTCCATCCATCTCTGCATGTGGGCTCTTGTTCAGACAGAGACAGTTTCTGCTCTAACTGGGCTGCTCTACTGACACAGAGGCCTTCACTGCTACAATACTCAGAGGAGAGAGTGTACAGCCCATATTAAAGTATGGAAACACTCTCTCAGTGAAAGTGTGTGTGAGAGTGTGTAGTTGTGTGTTATTATCAGGGTCAGAGAATGACACCTTTCCTCTGTCCCAGTCCAGCTGCACTCTGATCCTCTGGAGTTTCTGCTGCACTGTTAGACGAGTGGAGGGCTGTGGGGGAGCACGTGCTCCATATTTACCATCTTTATGCCAAACAATCCACAGTCCACTCCTGGAGTACATGTCTCCCTTCCTCGGGGTCAACTCTGCCTTCACACCCACATTCCACCATGTGTTCTCTCCAACCTCCACATCCCAGCAGTGAGTCCCTGAGTTAAAGCCCTCAGAGCCCAGGACACTGGCACACGTATCAAATCTCTCTGGGTTATCAGGAAGCTGCTGCTCCTCATCAACACATCTCACACTGTTCAGATCCTCAGACAGGAGGAGAGAGTCAGCTGCAGTGTTGGGATCCAGAGTCACAGGAGCTGCAGAGAGAAAGAACACACACATGAGCTGAACACTGAGTGATGTGTGATGAGTAGTGATGCACCGATGTGAAAATTGTGGCCGATACCGATAACCGATATTAATTTTGCTGTTATGGCCGATACCGATATTTACCGATGTCGATATATCTGTATAGAAAACACATTCTTATGATAATCAAATAAAGAGCTATTTTCCAAAATGCATTTTTTTAAATAACGTTTCAATAGCCTACCTTAGAACACCAGAGGATTACAATATAATAGAATATATCTGTATTATTTTATATCCTGATATAAAAAGAGAGAATACTGAATGTCTGATATTTATGACAGCACTTTATGCAGATTAGCCTATAGGTATGGCACACCTACTATTTATATTACAACTCTCCCTCTTTAATTCAGCTGTGTGGTTGAAGCCTGGAAATATTGTAAACAAAGTAGCATAGTAGCATAGTTGGCTAGCTTATCATAGTCTACTGATTGGACTGTTCAGTTTCCCCATGTGTGTTTAAGTTTAAAGGTAGGCCTAATACTTGTTCTCCTTGGTACAGGCACTTTTGGGAAACACTGGTATTGAGATGAACAGTCAACTTGAAACCAAGAGTTTTAAACAAATATGTGCAGCATGCTAATGTTGCTAAGCAGATTTAATAGTAATTTAGCTAGTCGTCTTCTATGAGTCCTTGCTTTCACGATTGTAATGTTTTATTTGGATTGCGTTGGCCGAGTCGCGCGTGTCCATTGAGTGAGCGAGAGAGAGCGGGGCAAAGAGAGGGGTGTTGTAAAATGGTGTTGCGGCTCCTTTAAGAGAGCTCCGTGTGTGTGTGTGGGAAGAAGCTGGGAAGGAGGGAGATAGAGTGAGGAAGTGTAGGCTATGTATGCGACTGGAGCAGAGAGTGTGAAAGTTCAAGTTGGAGTCTGTACACAGTGTGAGCGGGGTTACTGTCCGAAATAAAACTCCATAAAGTTCAGCTCGTGTATTTTGCTCATCAGAAATGGGACCGTGACCCCGACGTTATTCTATCTTATAACATCGGCCCTCGAATAACGAATCTCCCCTGCGTTTCTGACTACGGTCTGAAACAAAGCAGGAAAGGTTAACAGGGGGTTTATACTGTTTGGTAAAGTCTACAATGAAAGCAACGTAGGCTACCGCCAAGTAAAGCGGGAGATGTGTGTTTATGCGGCCGCGTAAGCTGCAAAGCACTGCTAGACACTAGAAAGGGTGTGTCGGTTCTGCCTTTTCACACCGCGACACAGGTTTGTGGATATGAGTGTTGCAATTTCAGTTTTGAATCGCATATCATTACAGCCCTATTAAATGCCTATTACGACCATATAACTACATTCTGCCTGATACACAGTTATATTTAGCCTACCGCGAGAGATGTAGCTAGGCGTGACATGACATGCAAGCCAGCCGTCAACTTGACTGCAAGCAACGCGAGCAGCGCGATACAACGCAACGTTTTGAAAGAACTTTTGTCAGATGCCCAGTGTCTTCTTTCTGTCAGTCTTGTTGCCCTGCTATTTTAAATAAGAAATATGATGCAATAGAAGGGCATATTTAACGGATTCAGTGTAGACAGATAACACGCTTGGATCGCTACACACGTCAAATACACAGGAATGATTATCGGCCTGTTCACATCGGCCCTATTTTGACATCGGACCGATACCGATGTGTAAAAAAATGACCATATCGGCCGATATTATATCGGCGGCCGATATATCGTGCATCACTAGTGATGAGGATGTGAATGATGGTCATTATTAATAGTGGTGTTAGCAAGTGTAATGGCAGGAGAAGTAGTAACAGTGAAATGCTCTTTAGTCATCAGGATGAAGGATCACAGCTGTACAGGAGTGTACTCACAGGAGAGGGATGTTAGTGGAAGGGAGGATCATCACTGACCATTCTCATGCATTTATATCCCTCTTCATCTTTATATCTCTCTTCATCCCTCTATCAATTTATCTCATCTGTCCATCCATCCATCTCTCTCTTGATGCTTATGAATGTGTGTGTGTGTGTGTGCGTGTGTGTGTTGTGTTCTAATATGTGTGTGGTGTGCTAGTGTGTGTGTGTGTGTATGAGTGTGTGCTTGAGTGTGTGTGTGTGTGTGTGTGTGTGTGTGTGTGTGTGTGTGTGTGTGTGTGTGTGTGTGTGTGTGTGTGCGTGTGTGTGTGTTGCTAGTTGGCAAAATATTTGGCTATACTGTAAACACACCATGCTGGACAACCTCCCCCTCTACCTCTGTGTTTCTATATCACACTGTTCTAAGGCATTGATAGAGTGCATACTGAGCTCCCCCTCTACCTCTGTGTTTCTATATCACACTGTTCTAAGGCATTGATAGAGTGCATACTCAACCCCCCCCTCTACCTCTGTGTTTCTATATCACACTATTCTAAGGCATTGATAGAGTGCATACTGAGCTCCCCCTCTACCTCTGTGTTTCTATATCACACTATTCTAAGGCATTGATGATGCTGGTGTAACTCCTACTTCTTCACTGTCTCCACAGTTGGTTAGTGCTGCAGTCTTTCCACCTGATCTACCTGCTGATACCCTCTGATTACAACACCACCAATCCATTTGGTCATGCTTTTAAATCTACATGCTGCGTGACATCCATTTGTACCTGTAATATAAGTGAGTACCATAATTGACACCCTGTAATTTTCTACATGTTTGATCTGCTCAGTCTTGTAATAGTAACCTCACGAGCACATTGTAAGGTTAGCCCTCACTAAGCTGTTCTACATCCATTACTTTGAGTGTGTGTGTGTGTGGTGTTCTAGTGTGTGTGTGTGTGTGTGAGAGCACATTGTAAGGTTAGCCCTCACTAAGCTGTTCTACATCCATTACTTTGAGTGTGTGTGTGTGGTGTTCTAGTGTGTGTGTGTGTGTGTGTGAGCACATTGTAAGGTTAGCCCTCACTAAGCTGTTCTACATCCATTACTTTGAGTGTGTGTGTGTGTGGTGTTCTAGTGTGTGTGTGTGTGTGTGTGTGTGTGTGTGTGTGTGTGTGTGAGAGCACATTGTAAGGTTAGCCCTCACTAAGCTGTTCTACATCCATTACTTTGAGTGTGTGTGTGTGTGGTGTTCTAGTGTGTGTGTGTGTGTGTGTGAGCACGTTGTAAGGTTAGCCCTCACTTAGCTGTTCTACATCCATTACTTTGAGTGTGTGTGTGTGTGTTGTTCTAGTGTGTGTGTGTGTGTGTGTGAGCACATTGTAAGGTTAGCCCTCACTAAGCTGTTCTACATCCATTACTTTGAGTGTGTGTGTGTGTGGTGTTCTAGTGTGTGTGTGTGTGTGAGAGCACATTGTAAGGTTAGCCCTCACTAAGCTGTTCTACATCCATTACTTTGAGTGTGTGTGTGTGGTGTTCTAGTGTGTGTGTGTGTGTGTGAGCACATTGTAAGGTTAGCCCTCACTAAGCTGTTCTACATCCATTACTTTGAGTGCTGGTTCCCATGTGTAGCCACTATCAGCGTTGCATCATGTATGTGTGTGTGCATCATGAGCACGTATGCTGATCTGCTTCTCCAGACACATGAACTCATCTGGCCCGTCTCTCTCTACACTGCTGGCCCTGAGCACATGGCCCCACACACACTCCTGCTCCAGGTGTCTTCTTGTTCAAAGGCACGTTTTCCTTTCCCCCATCACCTTAGTGCTCTGGGAGGGTTAGGGCCAATCTCAATTCTCTGTCTTACCCCTCCCCTTACCCTTTCCCCTTGGTTTTGCACGTTCACACGAGGTGAAGGGGTGTCTCAATTCTGATTACGATTAAGAGCCAGGCCCAAGGCGTAGGGCTACATAGCCCTTGAAACGAAGTTTGCCACTGACCACATATGAAAGAGAGGAATAACATACAACTGGGTTTCTCAGAAGTGCCGGCATCAAACTTTTAAAATGGCTGAACGACAAAATGCCGAGTCGCACAAATGTAAGTATTTTCAACAGTTTAATTGATATTCTAATTATGACACTCATGTTTTATGATACATTTAATAAAATGTTCAAGCGGTTTTAATTGTAATGTAATTAGACTCTGGGCTTGGGCAATGGGACTTGAGACTACAGTACCGGTAGTTCAATTAATTTGGCTCCATATCAATAAAACTTAATTGAACTGAATTGAGAGTTAGGAGTGTGAGCCCATACACACACACACACACACACACACACACACACACGCACACACGCACACAGACACACACACACACACACACACACACACACACACACACACACACAAGGTCCCATTTCCACATCTGTATCACAGGGGCAGTGTGTAGGATGCGTATGATTACTGGAAGTTGGTTCTGCTCTGTTTTGCTTGTTTGAGTGGAAGAGGGGTTTTATCAGCGAAGGACCCCAAAGACCCTCCTAAGATTGATTATGTGTGTTAAAAACAGTAGGCTACTCACTGTACTGAACAATCTCCTGCATCTTCTCCCAGACTCTGAACTTCAGGTTGCCCAGGTGCTTTGCCACATTGATCAGAGCTCCTGAAACCCTCTCTGGATCCTGCAGTGTGCACTGGGCTCTGGAATAACATTCAGGAGTCAGTGCTGCTGTGGGTTTGGGTTCAGAACTACAGAGAAGAGAGAGACAGGAGGTAGATCACTCACCTTTCCACTGTGCTCTTGTAGTTCTGGAAAATAAGAAAAGAGAAAGTAGGTTAAACATTATTTTTAAAATGAGGTCTAAGGTCTTTTGCCCATTCTCCTCTACTGCTCCCCCTGCTGTTTCAATATGCTAACTGCAGCCAATAAAAACAAACTCATACATCATACGTCACACACATTGGTCTCCCCTTACCCCCCCCCCCCCCCAAACCCTTCTCCACCAATCACAGAGCACGGAGTGCCTGCACATGAGCCCAGTCCCCCCTCAACTCCTTCTCCACACGGCTCCCATCAGGGGAAAATACAGCAGCCTGATATCACCAGACTCACTCAGGTGCTACAGAACTACAGCAGCCTGATATCACCAGACTCACTCAGGTGCTACAGAACTACAGCAGCCTGATATCACCAGACTCACTCAGGTGCTACAGAACTACAGCAGCCTGATATCACCAGACTCACTCAGGTGCTACAGTAGAACTACAGCAGCCTGATATCACCAGACTCACTCAGGTGCTACAGAACTACAGCAGCTCACTCAGGTGCTACAGAACTACAGCAGCCTGATATCACCAGACTCACTCAGGTGCTACATACAGTAGAACTACAGCAGCCTGATATCACCAGACTCACTCAGGTGCTACAGAACTACAGCAGCCTGATATCACCAGACTCACTCAGGGGCTACAGAACTACAGCAGCCTGATATCACCAGACTCACTCAGGGGCTTGGAAACGGCTACGCTACAGTAGAATTGGTGCACCTTATGGCCCCAGCCGTGGTGCGGCTGGCTGGGGCACTTGCACCGTACGCCGGCGACCCGGGTTCGATTCCCGCCCCGTGGTCCTTTCCGGATCCCACCCTGACTCTCTCTCCCACTCGCTTCCTGTCATTCTCTACTGTCCTGTAAATTAAAGGCATAAAAGGCCAAAAAAATATACTTTAAAAAAAAAAAAAAAAAAAAAAAGAATTGGTGCACCTTCTGTCATAGCATCCTTAAATGTGCTCCCTGGCAGTGACTCCCTTGTGTCACACAGAAGGGGGTGTTAGAACATGGGCTTGTGGTAACTGTGTGCACAATAGGGTGCTAGGCTGAATGTGTCACTGTTATGTGTTGTGAGAATCTCTTTCTTTCTTTCTTTCTTTCTGCCTATCTCTCTCTCTCTCTCTTTCTCTCTGGTTCCTCTGTGTCTGTATCTACTCCTCCCAAGAGTGTTCCATCCTGGCGTCCTTATCTTGTCCTCTTTACTTATCTGTGTACTCCTTATGGTTGCAAGTAGCCACTCCCACAACTGCATGTAGCCACTCCCACAGCTGCAAGGTCATCCTCTACAATACTACCACTACAATATAACAAATCCTATTCATTTAGGCCTCTACTGTTCTTACCATTTATTGTGATCCTGCTCTCTTCTCTAGAATCCCCTCAAATGAGAACATCACCTCACACCATATCAACAGCACATAACAGATTATTGAGGCAAACATGGCAGGTCACCTCAACTAAACAGATGTGCTATTGTTAAATTATCACTGGAATTAGACTTGTAGATCTAACACCCTTACAGCCAGATGTGCTATTGTTAAATTATCACTGGACTTAAGAGTTTGACATCTAACACCCTTACAGCCAGATGTGCTATTGTTAAATTATTACTGGACTTAGAGTTTGAGATCCAACACCCTTACAGACAGTGGATGGTTCCTACCTGCAGGAATATGATGTCATCAGCTCCCATCTTCTCTTCTAGGTCTCTGATTGTGTCTGAAAGAGATGAGATCTCTCTGCTCATCTTCTCAATCTTCTCCTTCATCATCTGACTCTTCTGCTCCTCTTCCTCCCTCAGTGCAGCTATCCTGGCTGCCTCTTCATCTCGTAGAAACTGGTGAAGCTTCTCAAACTCCTCCTTGATCTGTTTCTCTGTGTTCTGGGTTTGAATCTGAATAAAAATATATCAGCTTAAATATGATTGGGGGAGATGGCAGAGAGGTAGGAAACAAAGCACCTGATGATTCACCAGCAATATGTCACCTGACAATATGGTCTCCAGGTCATGGCATTATGAAACGACTGACAGAATCCTTGGATGTTTACAAACAGTGAACTCGTATGACACTAGAACACTGACCTTAATGTACTCAGCTGTTTTATCACAGGTCACTTTAGCTTTCTCTAACTCCTTCATCTTCTCCTGTATAGGCTGCAGCTTGTTCTTGAGCTCCTCCTGAAATGAACGAACCACTTTAGCAAACTCACTCCATTATCAAACTCAACAACCGCATGTTATTAATCACATACTGTATGTGCACACGTGTTTGTAAGGATACTGTGAGATGCATAACAAACATGTACTTTTCTATGTACAGTATGGGCTTGAGGTGCACACATCCCATAATGTTAAAACTGGGAGTGCTTCATTAAGGCTCAACAGTAAAGTGTAGGTAGGTGCTTCTATACTGATACAAAAGGCCTTACCTTCATCTCACAGGCTGCTTCCACAGTAGGACTGAAGTTGTGATTTTTGTGTAATTTTGAGCACAGACACACCAGGCACACAAGCTGTTTGTCATCTTGGCAGAAGAGCTCCAGTTTTCTTTTGTGCTCTTTGCAGAGTGCGTCCGTATGATCTCTCTCTTGTAAGTAAACCTCACAGAGGTTCTTTAAAGTCAGATTTGGGAGGGGAGAATCTTTCAGCGATGTATTCCTGCAGACTGGACATTCTCTGGATCCTTTGGTGTCCCAGAACGTCTGCAGACAGACTTTACAGATGCTGTGACTACAAGTCAGGATGACAGGATCCTTGTAGATCTCAGTGCACACAGGACAAGAGAACTCCTCTTCTAGTTTAGAGGCCATTTTCAAAGAATAAATGCAATCCAAGTAAACGTTTCCCTCTGGTTATGACTGGTTGACAATCTGTACTTTCACTTTCACAGGTTTGATCAATCTACTGAGTCTCTGAGTCAATCTGCAGTAGTTGTCAATCTGCAAACTTATCCAAATGTCTGTAAGGTTCTGAACAGAAGCAATGTAACTCTTCCTTGATATTTCCCCCAGAAAAGTCCTCATGCCTGACGAGTTCTACAGCAGTAATGTTGAGCAGAGCAGCAGTCTGTGCCTGAGTTTCACTTCCTCATTCAGGAAACGAGAGTTAGAGGGAGGGATCTGGAGGAGCAGGAAGCTGATTGGTCGGTCTCACAGCATTACCTTTTTTTCAGATTTAAATTCAAAATACCAGAATGTGCGAATGTTTTTGGCAGAACAAAAGGCAAGTTCTATTTTTTACACTGCAGCAATTCGGGATTATGGGTAACTTCTTGTTTGATTATGGGTGTACTTTTCTTTTTTATAATGTTCAGAGGTATAAAAGTCCGGCTTCACATCTTTGTTCAAACCATTCACTTAATCAGCTGATTCTAACTAGCACAACTCTTAGCCAGGTAGGCTAATTAGTGAAATCACCCGTGTTGGCAGTACTTTCTACTTTTACATCTCTGAATGTAACAGATTCAAACAAGTAAAATATATGTGCTTTTTCTCTGCTGTTTACACAATGATCTCATTCCACCTGAAGTGTGTGTGAATGCATATTCTACTGAATAAACCTCATATGAAGAGTAAAGTTGTTTAGCATGTTCTTCTGTCTATCAGTGAATACATATCATCTGTGGAGTTTAGTCATTTACAAGCCTGAACACACAGTGCTAAAGTATACAGACTTGCACATGGTTTATCAGACTGTTACAAAATACACTGTTTCTGGTTTTTAATCACACCACAACCATTATTTGCACATGATGCAGCGACGAGGGACCAGGTGTGAGTCTGTAGAGGTCAGCTGCAGAGTTTTGACTGTCAAGTCCCTCTGCAGGGCCCACAGCATGCTGGTCATCACAGGAGCCTGCAGGTCAAAGGTCATCCAGCTGGACACACACAGAGGAAGCTGGGGGTCAGGAGGGGAGAGATGAGGGTGAGTTAGGGCAGCGCTACCTGGACACAGTGCAGTATGGACACTGCTCACCTGGACACAGCGCAGTATGCTCACTGCTCACCTGGACACAGTGCAGTATGGTCACTGCTCACCTGGACACAGTGCAGTATGGACACTGGACACCTGGACACAGTGCAGTATGGTCACTGCTCACCTGGACACAGTGCAGTATGGACACTGGACACCTGGACACAGTGCAGTATGGTCACTGCTCACCTGAACACAGTGCAGTATGGTCACTGCTCACCTGGACACAGCTCAGTATGGACACTGACAGCGCAGTATGGACACTGGTCACCTGGACACAGTGCAGTATGGACACTGGTCACCTGGACACAGCGCAGTATGGACACTGGTCACCTGGACACAGCGCAGTATGGACACTGGTCACCTGGACACAGTGCAGTATGGACACTGGTCACCTGGACACAGTGCAGTATGGACACTGGTCACTGCTCACACTGACAGATCCAACACATGTGATGGGCACAGGCTGGGGCCTCACCAACCTCAGTCAGGTCATCTGATGATGAAGTCCTGAGACACCCACTGACCCCAGGTCAGAATTACTGACTCCAGGTAAGAACCACTGACCCATCCCAGGTAAGAACAGCTGACCCCAGGTAAGAACCACTGACCCCAGGTAAGAACTACTGACCCCAGGTAAGAACAGCTGACCCCAGGTAAGAACCACTGACCCCAGGTAAGAACAGCTGACCCCAGGTAAGAACCACTGACCCCAGGTAAGAACTACTGACCCCAGGTAAGAACAGCTGACCCCAGGTAAGAACAGCTGACCCATTCCAGATAAGAAGAGCTGACCCCAGGTAAGAACAGCTGACCCCAGGTGTGAATTACTGACTCCAGATAAGAACAGCTGATTCCAGGTAAGAACCACTGACCCATCCCAGGTAAGAACAGCTGACCCCAGGTAAGAACAGCTGACCCCAGGTAAGAACCACTGACCCCAGGTAAGAACTACTGACCCCAGGTAAGAACAGCTGACCCCAGGTAAGAACAGCTGACCCATTCCAGATAAGAAGAGCTGACCCCAGGTAAGAACAGCTGACCCCAGGTGTGAATTACTGACTCCAGATAAGAACAGCTGATTCCAGGTAAGAACAGCTGACCCACCCCAGGTAAGAACAGCTGACCCCAGGTAAGAACTACTGATTCCAGGTAAGAACAGCTGACCCCAGGTAAGAACTACTGACTCCAGTTAAGAACATCTGACCCCAGGTAAGAACAGCTGACCCACCCCAGGTAAGAACAGCTGACCCCAGGTAAGAACAGCTGACTCCAGGTAAGAACAGCTGACCCCAGGTAAGAACAGCTGGTTCTCTCATCTGTCATTTTTTTGCATTCTTAATATCTGTATTTTGAATGTGTGTATTTGGATTAAGGTCACCCCATCTTCAACAGAAATCTGTCCTGAACAGCTTTGATTCTCCACACAGCTATTTGTGTGAACATGAACATGTAGTGAAGTCGGTCTCCACACGGCTCCTGTGTGTGTGTGTGTGTGTGTGTGTGTGTGTGTGTGTGTGTGTGTGTGTGTGTGTGTGTGTGTGTGTGTGTGTGTGTGCGCTCCTCTGCTCAGCCTGTTACCTGCCTGGGCTTCTCTGCCTGTCTCTCCCGCTACCTGTTCAGCAGGTTGGGTATGAAACGTTCTGAATAAGGAATCAGAATTGTGTTCTGTTGATATTTACAGAATAGAGTAATTATGATGATCTGGAATCAGCCTTGATTCTCCACAAATCTGTCCTGAACAGCAACAGAGTCCTGAAACACCCACTGACCCCAGATAAGAACTACTGACCCCAGGTAAGAACTACAGTACTGGCCCCAGATAAGAATTACTGACTCCAGGTAAGATCAGCTGGTTCTCTCAACTGTCATGTTTAGTATTTTGAATGTGTGTATTTGCATTAAGGTCACCACATCTTCAACAGAAATCTGTCCTGAATGGCCTAGAGTCACCACACAGCTCCTGGTGATGTGTGTGAATATGCACTGCAGTGAGTCACCACATAGCTCCTGTGTGTGTGTGTGTGTGTGTGTGTGTGTGTGTCTGTGTGTGTGAGTGTGTGAGTGTCTGTGTGTGTGTGTGTGTGTGTGTGTGTGTGTGTGTGTCTGTGTGTGTGAGTGTGTGAGTGTCTGTGTGTGTGTGTGTGTGTGTGTGTGTGTGTGTGTTCTCTGTACCTATTCAGTTTCATTTCTCTTTTTACTTTTTATTAGCTACCTGTTCAGCAGGTTGGGTATAAAAAGTTATGAATATGAACATCATGATTGTGTCCTGTTGATATTTCCATAAGGGATTCATTAATGCAATTGTAATGATGTGGGTTGTAGTATCATTAGAGCTGTTTTATCTGTCTGTGGAAATCACACAGTTCTGACTCTGTTTATTCCTCCTTCTCATCGTGTTCAAACTCAGCAAAGCCCAAAGCTCCCTGGTGTACATTAGACCTTCCATCTGGTTATGAAGGACAGAGACAGAGACACTAACACTGCCAATGCATCAGATTAATATGATTCTTTATTTCATGTGCGTGCATGATGATCAGAGTTCAGTAGTGCAGGAGTTTGTGTTTACTGCAGTGCTCTCAGTCTCTATAGTGCTGTTTAATCTCCAGCATTTCTGACCTCAGATCAGACAGCAGCAGCAGAACCAGCTGCACCTGTGCTGTGTTGCTGCTCTGCTACTGGGAACCTCACAGGTGAGAGGAGAGTGTAGTTACACAATAACCACCACTAGATGGCAGCATTCATACTGAGACTGTGCTGTGTTGCTGCTCTGCTACTGGAAACCTCACAGCTGAGAGGAGAGTGTAGTTACACAATAACCACCACTAGATGGCAGCATTCATACTGAGACTGTGCTGTGTTGCTGCTCTGCTACTGGAAACCTCACAGGTGAGAGAGGAGAGTGTAGTTACACAATAACCACCACTAGATGGCAGTATTAATATTGAGACTGTGCTGTGTTGCTGCTCTGCTACTGGAAACCTCACAGGTGAGAGGAGAGTGTAGTTACACAATAACCACCACTAGATGGCAGTATTCATACTGAGACTTTCACAAGCCCCAGAGAGGTATTTTCTTATTTACGGGAGAACAAACAGCACTGTCTCACCTGCTTCCTTATTCAGTCAGAGCAAAGGTCTCTGGGGAAAGAGGACTCTGATTGGTCAATCTAGCTACAGCTTGAAATGATCTCATGTTCAGGTTGAAGTACCTGGATGTACCTGTGTTCTGTGACTGATAAGACAGACACGTGCTGACCCTGGATCATTGGATGATGAGAAACAGCCTCCACCACACAGACTTTGACCATCATGTTTGGGTTAATGTTCTACTCATATGACAGGAGACCTGACAGGTGGGACAGAGGCCAATGCCACAATATCTAATGTTGACTATAAAATGCTAACATGCTAACATCTCTGAGTTACTGAGAGGGAGCAAACAATGGTGGAGTATTTTGAAAACACACGCACACACACACACCAACACGAGTAGTATGTCAGAAACCTACACCAGTGTGTGTGGTGCATTGTGGGGGTTTTACTTGTGTCTTCTCTGGGCCTGCATGAAGGCTTGTTCTGACACACACTAACACACACACACACACACACACAAATACATACACACACACACACACACACACACTGGTCTGGCCTGGCCTGGTCTTAAAAGGAGGGAAAAGGCCCTATGGCTCATCAGCAGTAGGCCCTAATCAAAAGCAGCTCTCTCTAATGGGCGTCCTGCACTGCCAACCCAGCAGGGAGTTAAGAGGCTGATATGAGAATGTTCTCCTGCACAGAGTCCTGAACAGGCACCAAGCACACATGGGACTGTTCCTACAGCCGGCTCTCAGTGTCTCAGTGCTCACAGTACACATCAGCAGGGTTGTGTACAAACACAATATGCTCGATGAATACATATTTTACATGTCAATACATCACTGATTTGGTTTTGAAAAACACACAATTCAATTTACATTAATTCCAAAGTAATGTAATTTTTGTTTGGTCTTCAACAAAAAACAAATTTTGTCATGTTTTTTTTAACATGACTTTCCGTATGTAAATCTAAATGCTCTCCATGACAATGAATTTTTTCAATGAATCTTGAATTTCCCCTTGGGGATCAATAAAGTATCTATCTATCTATCTATCTATCTATCTATCTATCTATCTATCTATCTATCTATCTATCTATTTATCTCTCTATCTCTCTCTGACAACTGATGTATCATATTCTGCCACCAGGGGGAGCTGTCTGTTGGATAATATCCTTCTGCAGATAGTAAACTGGATACTTGACCTGATACTTGACATGATCTGTACATTTATAATACATATTGTTATATGTCATACACATCCCAAAAAGCCACAATGAGTAATGAGAAAAAATAAACATTATAAGCAAGAAAGTAACACTTACTCATAATCCCTAACTGCTTTTACAATTTTAAGTTCAGCCCACAAGTTATTGAGTTGACTTAAATACCAAAGTAGAAACACTGTCAAGTTGAAAATGAGCTCTCCGTAATGACATCTGCAGCTGAAGCCTTGTTGGCGCGTACGGCCAAGCAACGGCCAGCGAATGACAGCTGGAATAAATCCCTGGAAATGGCCAATGAGGAGCCGCGTTTCCCCCTGGAAAGTTACCCGGTGTCAGCCGGTGACAGCCTGGCAACAGCCAGTCCCTGAGCGGTCCGCATATCCAAGAGCCTGGTCAAGCATGAGCCAATCAGAGAACCGTTGCCATGGGGTACGTCCCGCCCTCGCCCCCTGTAGCGGCGCGAGCTCCAAATTGGATCTGTACAGCACAGGTCTGCACAGGTACGCTATGGTTATTTACCTCAGCGAGTATTTTGAAGATTCGTTTCTGTGGAGGGAGATTTTGACTTTGTTGATAAATTTGTTTACGTTTTTTTTTACTGTATTGTAAGTGTCATGTTAGCTTAGTGCATAAACAAGACAGCCAGGACGTGCTGGGCAGGCTGGAGGAGATCAAGAGCATCACCTCCCTTTTTGGCCGAGTCCTGAAAATGGACTCAACCAAAAAAGATTGTGAAGAAGCTGACACACCGCTCCACAGCATCATGGGCCACCAACGTTGGCACTGAGCACGGGCAGGTGATCATGTCCGTGCTGACGGCCAGTGAGGGCTATGGCCTCGGCCCACTGATTGGTGGCCTCGTCAGCCGCTACAGGGACGCTGGGGTGCTGCCTCCTGAGGAGCTTTATGTGGACAGGGGACTGCTGCGGATCCACACATCTGCCCAGGCTGTTCAGGACGTGGGACCGCATGCTGATACGCCTGGACATAATTATGGCACTGCATGCGGAGGATTGCTGTTGGGTGCACCACAGACTCCCACTCTCTCTTACGCTGGCTTCTTGGACCAACTGAGCCAGTGTATTTTCATCTGGGATGAGGACGACGTGCGTGCCCTGACGGCGGCTATAAGCGCGCTGAGCTGGCAGCGAGGCACATCCACCCCTCCACCCCTGCTGATGTCATGCGACTCCTCTCCAGGGCAGAGATGGCGCTGCACTGCAGGCGGACCACCAGGAGCAGAGAAGAGATGGAGGCTCTCATCACCCAGCTCTTGGTGTCCTACGACGGGGAGAGAGGGGGGGCAGCACTCTTGGAGTGCCCCTCATCCACAGTGAGAGGATGGCGGAGATCTGGAAGGTGCAGAAAAAACACCTCTGCTGCCTCCAGGACCCCCCTGGCGTGCAGCTGTATATGCAGACGGGGACCCTGCAGAAAGGGGGGCACACTCTGCCCACCTACAGATGCACCAGGGGGTCAACATCTCTGGAGAGTTTCCATCTCCACATGAACCGGTTCATCCCAGGTGAAAACTCATCTCAACTTTAGCACAAAAACATGTAGATTGATGTAGAGAATTAAAGCAGAATTGAATAAAACAACTATTTCTATCTTTAGGAACTCTGGCCAGTGCCACGTTCCTCCAGGCCTATCTGGTGGATGGCCTTGCCAGGTGGAACGAGGACAGGGGTATGGCTGCAGAGGGGAGAGTGGAGCCCCACTCCTACAGTGGCCTTCTACGGCATGCGGTCAACCAGCTCGAAGAGGTGGTCATAGGAAGGAGGGTCCTGACATACACACCTCCACGGAAATACACTGCTACACCTCCTTTGTGTCTTAAAAATCTCATTTGAATTAAAATGTTTTATGTCAACTGCTACATTTAGTTTGATGTGTTTGTTTTATGGGTTTGTGATTTCCAGGTGAGCTTGTTGGGGTGGAGTGTTTGTATCACCTGACTGGCCGTGCACTGGAGGACTACAAACACACACTGGCTGCATTGGAGACAGAGGAGGTGTTTGTGGCCGAGGATGAGGGCTATGTTGAGCCTGAGGCAGGGGAGTTAGAGGACTTTACTGTCCCCATCCTGGAACCTCCCCCACTCACTACTGCCATGGCTGCTTCACTTGGTGTGGGTTCTGCTGATGTAGCGTCTGCCACACCACCCACCAGCCGGTCCCCAGCGTCTGCCACACCACCCACCAGCCGGTCCCCAGCGTCTGCCACCCATTAGACAGTCCCCTGCGTCTGCTGCGCCATCCCCAGGCTGGTTCCCAGCACCTGTCACTCCACCCACTAGCCGGTCCCCTGCCACTGCAGTGCCCTCCACTGCCCAGTCCCCAGCTGCCACAGGTGTGCTTGCCACAGCCCCTCCACCTGCCACAGGTCCGTCTGCTGTAGCTCCTGATCCTGTCTGATGTAAGTTTTAACTTTTTTTTGCGACTGATTTTAAAGAATCAATCCTGACATATTGTGCTTTGCTACAAGTCTGTCACTATGTTCTATTTTATTCATCTAGAGCTCTGTTGGACTGGACAACATCCCCGGCTATGCAGCAGTCCAGGACTTGGCACGCTGCCTTGTGGCCCTCAAAAGCCACAACCTTGCCCTGACACAGGAGGAGGCACGGCACGGCACATCATCGCCCTCTGGCAGGGCTTGTCACACTTCGACAAGGGCAGGACAACATACCCTCCTCGTCACCAGCAGACCCTGAACACAGGTCAGTTTAGGACCAGAACAAATATTGTGGCACCAGGGGTGGAGTCCACCAGACGGTACGTTCATTACATTTTTGTGTTTGTTTATTTGTTTGTTTTTGTTTACAATCTGTGTGACCAAAGCTATAGTTACCATGTTTTGGACTGCCTTAATTGTCCAGGTGTTTCATCGGGTCACACGGTCCGGCCCAGTGGCCAGACTGCAAGCGGCTGGTGGAGGCCATCTCCATCCAGCTCTGCATGGCCATCACTGGCCGAAAGAAGAGCCCCAAGGGCAGCCAGAGCCTGTGGACCCATGTCATCCACGCGTGCAGCAATTTACCTCAATGTGTTGTCAACAACGCACGTGTGATGGCCGACACCACCATCCAGCTGCCCGAGATGAACACCACAACGCTGGCACAATGGTGAGTAAATCAATAAATATCTGTACAACCTAGGTATTATTTTTATTTATTATTATTTCTTAATTTTATTCAGGTGCAACAAGCATAGCCGGAGTCAGGAGACTGAGGTGCTGCAACAAGCCTGTCCGGTCCCAATTGCAGGACCTGTGCAGCAGCAGTCTACACCCCAGAAAGAGGCTCTGTCCGTCCTGGTTGTGGTGGACAACCCACATGTCTTTCCCCTGCCAACCAATACAGTAGGCACAGCCAGGCTGAAAAGACGGCTGACATTTTTGCCAAAGAGACAGACCAACCTGCCGCAACACCCACTTGGCTTCAGCATCCGGCGACCAGCGCAACACTCACCTCCCTGCAGAGCCCTTCAGCCACCTCCACACTCACCTCCCTGCAGAGCCCTTCAGCCACCTCCACCCTCACCTCCCTGCAGAGCCCTTCAGCCACCTCCACACTCACCTCCCTGCAG